>NC_141599.1:4800000-5107255 GCF_047967505.1 Dipteris shenzhenensis
AGTTTTATATATTTACATGTTTTATATTATACTTTTAAAAATTTATAAAAGAGTGAATTTATGGTTTGTTTTGAAGGTGAGATAATATTTTTATGTATATTCATCTTTTAAATTGAAAAATGTTAACTTTTCTTTAGATACTTGTTCTTCATTTATCTCACATGCAGGTTTAGCCTCTACATCAAAACCCCTTCTTTCGCATATTTAAGCCTCTTAAACCCCAGCACATTAAAATGAACACAGAAAAAGAAATTATTTATTGCTTTTCTTCGCTTCGACGATTGGTTTAGCATAGTTTAGCATAGATTAGATTGCCTTAGAGGAGAGACAATGCTCCAAGTTGCCAATCAAAGCCATGCTCAAATTTTTCTAACTAGTTCCTAATCGTTGTCAGTCCCTTCGCTCACATGCGGTTTAACACTCATAACATGCTATTAAATAAGACCTTTTACCATTTACCAAGAAGTTTATTAGTGGCCAGATTGCATGAGCAGATATCAGTTGACAGATTACATGTCATGGGACATATTGGAGCTTGATGATTATTGGTTATTTTTATTGCATTTGTATAAATATTTAAGCTCCTTTATTGTCATAAAAACCCTTGTAAAGCCTTCTATGCTATTTTTTACATTTATTGTCATATGAAGCACCTTGTAATAAACTTGACTATCCCAACCATTCACTATTTAACGAGTATCAGTGGGATGCATAAGTGGATATAAGTGGAATAGTTTTTAGTGGGTAGATTGCATCAGTTGGGTATCAGTGCACATATATCAATGGATGGACAGAGTACATGTCATCACGAAGATTGAAGCTTTATGACTAGAGGGCAAATCAATGGATGGACAGATTACATGTCTTCACATTTGTACAAATATTTAAGCCTTGTAAAGCCTTCTAGGCTATTTCCCACATTTATTGCCATGAAGCCTTGTAAAGCTTTTTGGGCTATTTCCCACATTTATTGTATCAAGGGTTGTATATTGTACTTTACTTGTATGTATCTAAATTCTTCATTATCTTTTCTTGTAGGATTATGGAGCAATCAACTAATGTGGTGGCTATCCTAAATGACTCTGAGATCAGAGAATGGGTTTCTGATGTCACTTTGAATTTCAAAGGAAAGGAATAGAGCCCCAATGGCTTTGGTAGGTGGACTCGATATCACATGGGCAAAAGAGCTTGGTTTCTTCATAAAAAGGAAAAGAAACTCTTTCTACTTATGTCAAAAAGGGAGTTCAATGGTGTTGAAGATCCATGGGATGCTACTTTCTTCAAAAAAGATATGACTTCAAGCCTTGTGGTAGGCATAATGATAGAGCCAAAAGAGACCTTTGTGGATATTTTTACAAAGAGTTTAGATCCTGAAGTTGGCGGTATTCATATTTTCGTGTCAAGGAGAGACTCAAAGACCTTTGTGATGCCTCCTCCTCAACCATCAAAGTTTCCGGAGCTACAAAGTGCATTGGAGACTCTTTCATATACTTGGGAGCAATTTCCTAGTGTGGTGGCAAAAAGGATGCATGCAAAGATAATGTTTGAGTACTTTCAGGATGCAGAATATGCTCCTCATATTCAAGGATCTTCACATGAAGGAGATCAAAAAGCTCAGACTTCGATGTAGGGACAAGAAGAACAGGCACACTGTCACAAATGTGTAGAACATGAGCACAAACTTCTAGAGCAAGAAATGGTGGATGTAACTAAGGATGATGAAACACAAGCCTTGAGTACACGGGAATTAAAAAAAATTGAAGAAGATCAAGGTCGATCCACTGCAGTTATGCTAGAAGCTCTTGCTAGAAAACCACGACGTGAAATGCAAAAGGCTAGTACTGCAAGAGCCACGGTTCCAAGTAGTAAAAAAAGACATCGTCCCACTATAGAGAGAGATAATGTGGATGAAAAACGGTTAAAAGAAGAGAAAGATGAAGAAGACTCAGAACCCAAGGTTGAAGATGATCAGGATGAACTCACATCAATCAAAAATCTTAATCTGCATCTTAATGAAGCAGTTACAGATGATGATGTCGGATATATCTGGGGTCAAAGGATGTGGTTTGTGAATGCCAAAGATGTGGAAGCTATAGCTCTCTTTACTAATAGTCGAAGCCTTGATATATCCTATGCAATGCAAATATACGAGGCTTTGAGAGATGGTAAGAAACCTGTGGCAAGCAATGTGGTCTTGCGCCCAATAATGTTTTGTCCAACCAAAAATAGTTTTGTGGATCAAATAACATTTATAGGGCCTACACATTTCGAGGAAACCTCCAGTTGATTCTTTAAAGACACTCTTAAAAATATTCCACATGAACAAGGCGAAGAGGCACAAGGTGAGAATATGCTAAAGGTAGCAAAGAAGGAATTCCTCCTTCATTGCAGATTCCAGCCCATTGATGGTCAACATTGGGCTTATGCTTGTAATCAGATCGCAAGGAAATAAATTTTGCTCAAAAGACTCACTCCAGAACAATTTGCAAAGATAAGTTCATTCCATTATTATCCTGCAACAATCTGTATATTCAAGCATGAGATCAAGTATTTGATTGAGTCCGAAAGACTTAATCATTATGTCCATGGAAAGCGTAAGATATCCTCAACATCAGAGGTCTTACAAAAGGCAAGGGTTATATGGACAACACTTGGTTCTCCAAATCCTGATTTGAAGCGAGCTGTGGGTGGAGAGTTGCCTACAACTGCATGTTGTTTCTTAGAGAGAATTTTGATTTGGGAAACAACTTGAAAATATGACTACATTGCAGCATGTATAAAACCTTATCTTTATACTTGTATGCTTGTTCAAGCCTTTAATTGGGATGTGTAAATCTCATAACTTTTTTATATTTTCCTCCAAGAGGAGAAGAGGCTGAGTGTAATGAAAGCATGCTATCTTTATACTTCTATGATTATTTAAACCTTTATTTTTATTTGGGATGTGTAAATCTCATAACTTTTTAAAATTTTCCTCCAAGAGGAGGAGAGACTCACTCTAATGAAAGCATGTATGAAACCTTACTTTTTAAATTTTTGCTCCAAGCGGAGGAGAGACTCACTCTAATGAAAGCATGTATGAAACCTTATCTGCTTGTTTAAGCCTTTATTTGGAATGTGTACATCGCATAACTTTTTTATATTTTTATAGTAGAAGGAGGATGTAGAAGACATAGCAAGTGAAGAAGAATACGATGTAGACTACTCTCTCAATAAGATGAGTCATGAAAATATGAATCTATTGGAGCAGATTGGAAGTTCATTCACCACTATGTTGTTAATTTGACAACAATCTCATTTTTTTGAATTTGGTGAAGAAGAGATTTCAATCCTCTTGAATCCTAAGAAAGAGGTTAATGTCAAAGTCATTACAACCATCCTCAGGTTTGATGTAGCCTTTTCCTTGGCTTTATACTTTGCTTATTTTGATTAAACCCAAGAAGCTAATACCTTTTTTTTAAATATAGTAATGTTATAGTAAATTTTTTGCAAAATATACAAAGCGTTTCATATATGCTCGATCCTTGTATTTCAGAAGTGCTTAGCAACAAAGAAGAAACCATAGAGGATGTTTGCAAGTGGTTGAAGCATGTTTCTATGAATGATGCACGAGTTATTTTTACAGCATATTATGAGAAGTAAGCATCAAACCCTACTTGTTTTTTCTATTGCATTGCTAGAATTGTCTCAAACACAGTAATTATTCTTTATTGATAATGCAGCTCACATTGGAGTCTGGTAGTCATGGACATCCTTGCGAAGAAGTGCTTCTTTGCCAACTCAATGACATCCATCCATGGCACTGTGTTAGAGTAAGTATAGACTACACTTGTTGTCACTTCTTGACATGTAGATTGATATGCAATGCACATATTCACTGTTGTTATATGTTTTGATGTGCAGATCAGCTCGAAAGTTAGTAGGTGCTATCGACACAATAATGCGGCAATGTGACTTGGCACAACAAATAGAGTATATAACATGTCAGGTATCACATCAAGAGAATAGCCACATCTATAATTGTGGATGGAGGGTGGGCTACAATTGCTTTTTGGTACTTGGTCGAATTTTTGAGATACAAAATGACACCACACTGTCAACATATACGGATTTGCATCTCTATGCATTTATAACATGTACCATTCAAGCAATCATTAAGGGCGACATTATGGACCCTTCCACAAGGCAAATAGATAATGGCTCAAAGGAGTGCGAAATGAATACCGTCAAAGAGTCAAAGGGGATAGAAGACCTCAACTCTACAAACATGGCTTCATTGGAAGAATTGGGAAGCTCTTTTAATGTTAGGGTTATGATTCAACATAGACGTCAGTATCTTGAATTTGGGGGAGAGGAGATTTCAATCCTCTCTAGAGCTTCAAATGAGGTCAATAACAACGTTATGATGGCCATTCTCAAGTTTGATACAAACTTTTTCTGTGCTTGATAATTCAATATTTTGATTAAATCTAATAAGCTAATATTCATTTATTGGTTGGTGTAGTATAGTTATCTCACGATTTGGTAGAGCCATACAAAACCGTGTGTATATGTTGGATTCCCTCCTTTCTCCTATACTTAGTGATAGCAGAAAGACAATAGCCGATGTTTGTAAATGGTTACAGCCTTTACATTTACATGGCATGCGAGTACTATTTATGGCATATCACGAGATATAAGTATCATGGCAACCTTTATTTTCATCTTATACTGGCAACATTGTGTTAAATAATAATGGTTCTTAATTATTCGTGTAGGGAACATTGGAGTTTGGTGGTTTGGGACCTTGAAGACAACTATTGTTGGTTTGTTAACTCGATTGTAGGCTTTCATGGCCCAGTGCAAACGTAAGTATTCTATTAATGTGTTGTTACTTCTATATTATGTACTTTATGTAATAGACACACTAAGTTTTTTTAATATGTCATGATGAGCAGGTCGATTGAGAAGTTGGTATCTACTATCAGAGAAACAGGACAGTACAAAGACTCGGTAGACTTCCAAAAGCGTTTAGTAGTAGAGCAGGAAGATGGGCATAGTTGTGGGTGGAGAGTTGCCTACAACTGCATGTTGATTTTCAATGAAATTTTCTCACTTAAGCCACAGATCTCATCGGAAGACTCTTTGGAGCTCAAATATTCAGAGGAGGATATACAATTATTTAGGGCTGAAATCATTCGAGACTTAATTGCTGCCATTAGAATACAACGTGCAACTGAAGCAATATCAGAGCTTGCATTTAAGGAAGACGAGACTGAGTCTACTATGAAAGCACTGCACACTATAGAAGAAGTAGAGACTCAATGTACACTGATAGCACCATAGCCTCCATTGGAAGCATTAGAAGAGTTGCCACAGCCTCTGCTTGCATTTAAGGAAGAGGATACTGAGTCTACTCCGAAAGCACTACATACTACAGAAGAAGTAGAGACTGAGTGTACATCTAGAGCACCACAACCTCCATTGGAAGCATCAGAAGAGTTGCCACAGTCTCCACTAGAAGCATCAGAAGAGTTGTGATGCATGTATGATGTTGTGTTTGTAGTTTTTGTTGATTATACACCAATTTGTGACTTATTACTTAAGTGGCATTTACTGATGATATTTATATAATTATTTCATGCACACAATTTTATGATATGAATGTGTGATGATGTGATTATTTGGAAATAAATCCTTGTGTGAAGAGAATTTTGATATGAATATGTGATGATGTAATATTTGTAATATATTTCTTCATGCACACAATTTTATGATATGAATGTGTGATGATGTGATTATTTGGAAATAAATCCTTGTGTGATGAGAAATTTGATATGAATATGTGATGATGTAATATTTGTAATATATTTCATGCACACAATTTTATGTTATGAATGTGTGATGATGTGATTATTTGGAAACAAATCCTTGTGTGATGAGAATTTTGATATGAATATGTGATGATGTAATATTTGTAATATATTTCTTCATGCACACAATTTTATGATATGAATGTGTGATGATGTGATTATTTGGAAATAAATCCTTGTGTGATGAGAATTTTGATATGAATATGTGATGATGTAATATTTGTAATATATTTCTTCATGCACACAATTTTATGATATGAATGTGTGATGATGTGATTATTTGGAAATAAATCCTTGTGTGATGAGAATTTTAATATGAATATGTGATGATGTAATATTTGTAATATATTTCACTCGCAAGTATCAATTCCCAATGCTCCACTCACTTAAAGTACAGCATTCCCATTGCTCTGCAAAATTTTATTCAATTGGACAGTCTCCACTCAGTTAAAGTAATCTAGCATTCCCAATGCTTCTCTCACTTTATTCCAACCCTTATCCTTATCATAGCGAACACATCATGCCTTAGTGCACTTGTATTCTTCCATCCTAGCCTCCACTCACTTAAAGTAGAGCATTCCCAATGCTTCTCTCACTTTATTCCAACCCTTATCCTTATCATAGCGAACACATCGTGCCTTAGTGCACTTGTATTCTTCCATCCTAGTCCTTCCACAAATTCTCTCATATTTCTTGCATCCTAGTCCTTCTGATTAACTTGTATTCATCTTTCACTTTACATCTTCCCTCACTTTCTATCCCTCCAAGACACTCTCTTATTTCTTACATCCTAGTCCTTCTAATTAACTTGTATTCGTCTTATCGCTCTCTCTCTCTCACTTGTAATATATTTCACTCGCAAGTATCAATTCCCAATGCTCCACTCACTTAAAGTACAGCATTCCCAATGCTCTGCAAAATTTTATTCAGTTGGACAATCTCCACTCACTTAAAGTAGAGCATTACCAATGCGTCTCTCACTTTATTCCAACCCTTATCCTTATCATAGTGAACACATCGTGCCTTAGTGCACTTGTATTCTTCCATCCTAGTCCTTCCACAAACACTCTCTTATTTCTTACATCCTAGTCCTTCTCAGTAACTTGTATTCTTCTATCCTAGTCCTTCCACAAACACTCTCTTCTTTCATCCTCTCTTCTTTCATCCATCCTGATAACTTGTATTCTTCTATCCTAGTTCTTCCACAAACACTCTCTTCTTTCATCCATCCTAGTACTTCTCATTAACTTGTATTCTTCCAACCTAGTCCTTCCACAAACACTCTCTTCTTTCTTCCATCGTAGTCCATCTCCCTTTCTTTATCATCTCCCCACCCATGGATGCCTTGGCATTGTCGAAGATGTGGAGTTTGGAATTAACAGTCTCAAAGAATGGATTGTTGAACAAGGAGCACAGAGAGAGGCCAGAATTCGACAAGGTTCTCCTTTGACACACATGGAGAGAGAGGAATTTGATGCACAAAGGCACGCAGAGAGGGAGGAGACTCTCAAGATAGCAGAGAGTGAAAGACTTTTAAGACATATGATAAAAGCATGATAAGATCTCTTAGACTTCTTAAGTAACCTCTGTTATCGCAGCTCTCATCATGGGCGATTTGATGCGGATGCTGAGAGAACAATAAGAGCCTCACAGAGAAATTATAAAGAAACAATTTGTGATTGCTTAAATTTCTTCTTTGCATGTAATTATGTTGAGGATATAGCTATGGAGGCAGTGAAAGATTGGGTTATTGAGAAGATAAGAGAGACTAATGATGAGATCTTCTAGACTTTGGGTGGCTTTGAGTTATATGATCTACTTCTTGTACAAATGTGATGTGCTCTTTTTGAAATGTACTCTAGTTTTAATAACATGTCATGCCATTTTTTCTAATTTGATTTTTTAAAATCTTACTTTTTGTCTCTTTTAACAATGTGATGTCCTCTATTTTTAATGTACTCTAGTTTTAATAACATCTCACGTCATTTTTTCTAATTTGATTTTTTAAAATCTTCCTTTTTGACTCAATGTTTTGTTTTATAAGAGCCTCTTTTTTTAAAATGTTTTATCCAAAATTATCTCACAAAATGAATTTGGACAGTGCAGGAGTCCAAAATTAATGAAATAGGTGTTACCCATATACATGCACACAGACGTGTTTCCTTACATGGAAAAACCCTTACGGGCATGTCTATTTGTGCATCTATATGCGCGTCTATAGACTCGCATTTATTAGTGCATCTATATAACAAACAGATGTGCCTATAGATATGCTTTTAGATGCTCTATAGAAATTAAAAAAAAAACAAAAAGATGCGTACATAGATGCACTTAAAGACGCTCCAATAGCCCGGATATACTACTCCTCAATAATCAACCCATCATCATAGAAGTGCCTCCATGTATCTCCTCTACGATGGTGGTAGTGCTAGGCTGTCTCGACAGGAGTAGGGTACCTGCCCATGATATCAAGCTACAAGATGACACAATTTGCTGAGGGGTTAGTACAAAGAAACAACCTCCTAATAAACCACAAACACAATATAATTTGAGATCGATACTTACAAATTGGGCCTCCCATGATTCAACACCCCCTACTCCAAAATGCATGTTTCCATATTGCTCCATTTGGATCCTTCGTGCCTCCATGTGCTATAGACTGGGGTTCGCCTTTGTTGCCTTCATTGCTTTCTTTCACTCACGCTTGTGAGCGGTGTGCAGGGAATTGCCCCTTGGTGGTTGACCTCCCTCTCTCTTGGCAATCTTAGCTAGTGCCTATCTCTTAAGCAAAGATCTTTTATTGGCAAGTATCATAATAATCTTTGACTTTGCCCATTTACTTGTGAACTAAACATTGGGGGGATTGGGATACCTAGAGTGAACAACAACGATGGTCTCATTAGCAAACCTTTTTGGCTACTCTTTATAGTGAATTAAGCAATCTCTGTAGTTGCTAGCAACTACAGAGTGCATGAAGGCCATGATGTCCTTCCCCCGTGCATCCATCAAGATGCCTCCTATTTGAGTGATGTCATAGAAGATTGTACCATCACCTTGTGGCACGTCTACATCATCTAAATCATCCCCGCCCCCACCACTACCCCCCCAAAGCACTGTGCCATGCATCCCCCACCGCTCTCCCTGCTACTATGCCTGTTTCCTTGTCATGTTGAGCTAGTACGTTGGCCACTCGTAGCTAGAGAAGTGACTCTCGACTGCACAGGAGTATGCTAGCCACTCGTAGCTGGAGAAGTGATTCTCAACTGCATGGGAGTACGCCAGCGGCTCTACGATGTAGAAGGGCCTCCTGACCATAGGGGGGAGAAGGGGCTCGGCTCTGTAGCCTACTGGGTTGTCTCAACTCCACTAGGGTAATCTCAACTGGTGTGGGATTGGGGTGGTTTGGAGTCTGTACTGCCGACTCTTGGGGGGTGTTTAGAGTACCCATCATGTATGTATATAACTCCCCAGGAGTGGGAGGGTTCCCCAAAATGTTATATAACTCCTAAAAGATGGCATCCTGAAGATCAGGTGAGGCTGAAGAGCTTCCTGTCCACATGATGAATTGAAGAAAAGAAAAGAAGAAGATTACCATCAAGCATGACCTCTTTCCATCATGCAAAAGAAAAAATAGAGTGACAGCCTGACATTGAGCAAGCATTTACAGACTCTTGCATTCTTTGAATTAGAGTTTCAGAAGTCTATATCTGCTTACTCAATGTCAGGCTCAGGGGGGTCACTATGTATAAACCCTCTATATCACGTGCGTTCAAGGCCTATATTTAAAATCCTTTATCTGTAAATTTTTTCATTAATAAAATGTACCCCTTTTCTATACAAATCTGTAAATTTTTTCCAAAACTATTTTAAATAGTCCCTTATGTATATTTATTTCTGTAAATTTGAGGAATAGAAAATATCCTTCTGTCGAACTCACGTGATAGGGTTACATATGATGAGTGACCCCCCCGAGATGTCAGGCTATTAAAGATTCACATGGGAAAAAAGAGAAGGAAAGAGAGGAAAAAAGAGAGGAAAAGAGAGGGAAAAAGAGAAGAAAAGAGAGAAGAAAAGAGAGAAAAAGATAGGAAAAGAGAGGTAAAAGAGAGAAGGAAAGAGAGGAGAAAAGAGAGGAAAAGAGAGGAAAAGAGAGGAGATAAAAGAGAGAAAAAGAGAGGAGATAAGAGAGAAAAAGGGAGGAGAAAAGAGAGGAAAAAAGACAAAAAGAGAGGATAAAAGAGAGAAGGAAAAAGATAGAAAAAGTGAGGATAAAAGAGAGAAAAAGAGAGAAGGAAAGACACAACAAGACAAAGCACCCATAGACACGCACACAGACGTGTTTACTTAACTAAATAAAAAACTTACAGGCGCATCTATTTTCGCATCTGGAGACCTACGTCTACTAGCGCGTCTATATATCAGACACACGTGCATATAGACATGCACATAGATGCTTAAATAGACGTGCTTATAAACGTGTTTTTAGACGCAAAGATAGATGCTTATCGAACAGATAGACGCGTATATAGACGCGCTTTATTTTTTTAATTTTTTAATTTACAGAATGCTATGTATGTTGTGTATGCTATATAGTTACAAGAATCCCACATCCACATTGTGTAATTCAATTCTTACAGCCAACCGCATTTTAATTACAATTCCAAATAAAACATTACAACTCCAAAACGCAATAAAATTGAAAGCTCAAAAAGTGGTTGTATATACATATAGCACGAAGCTAAGCCATGTCATGTGGCTTCAAGTACAAAAAATAAGGAAGCTAAGCCACATCATGTGGCTTCAAGTACAAAAAATAAGAGGAGTGTATATACAAGAGGCATGAAGCCAAGCCAGTGGCTTTAAGTACAAAAAAGAGTAGCTAGCACTACTTCTACAACTAATCTATGTTCTCCAGGTCCTCTCTCCCTTCCATGCTCCCTTCTGCGCTCCCTTTTGCGCCTCCTTCCTCATCTTCCGCGCTCCCTTCTGCACCTCCTTCCTCGTCTTCCTCGCCGTCTTCTGCACGGGGCAAGGGACAACATATATCAATGTATGAAAAATCAAATCTTTACTTATAATTTTGGCATTATTTAATTACTTTCAAATACCTCGGGGTCCGCTCCAGTAGCCCGGGTATACTGCTCCTCAGTAATCAACCCATCATCATAGAAGTGCCTCCATGTATCTCCTCTGCGATGGTGGTGGTGGTAGGCTGTCTCCACAGGAGTAGGGTATCCGCCCACGATCTCAAGTTGCAAGATGACACACTTTGCGGAGGGATTAGTACAAAGAAACAACCTCCTAATAAACTACATAAGCAATATAATTTGAGATCGATACTTACAAATTGGGCCTCCCATGATTCAACACCCCCTACTCCAAAATGCGCGCTTCCATATTCTTCCATCTGGATCCTCCGTGCCTCCACGTGCTGCAGACTGGGGTCCTCCCTCGCTGACTTCATTGCTTTCTTCCACTCACGCTTGTGAGCGGTGTGGGGCGGGCCCCTTGGTGGTTGACCACCCTCAAGCCTGGCAAGCTCCGCTAGTGCCTGCTTCATAAGCGAAGATCTTTTATTGCCAAGTATCGTAACAATCTTTGACTTGGCCCATTTATCTGTGAACTGGCGATTGGGGGGGTTAGGATACCTAGAGCGAACAGCAGTGAGGGTCTCAGTAGCCAACCTCTTTGGCTAGTCTTTGAAGTGGATAAAGCAATCTCTGTAATTGTTAGCAGTTACAGAGTGCATGAAGGCCATGATGTCCTTCCCCCGCACATCCATCAAGATGCCTCCTGTCTGAGTGATGTCATAGAATATCGTACCATCACTCGGAGGCACGTCTAAATCATCTGAATCATCATCGTCCCCACCACCACCCCTCCCAAAGCACTGTGCCATGCATCCCCCACCACTACGCCTGCTACCGTGTTGTGTCGAGCTCGTACGCTGGCCACTCATAGCTGGAGACTACACGGGACTACGTTGACCACTCGTAGCTGGAGAACCGAGTCTCGACAACACAGAAGTACGTCGACGGATTTGCGAGATAGAAGGACCTCCTGACAGCATGTGGGAAGGGGCATAAGACAGCATGGGGGAAGGGGCATAAATCGGCATGGGGGAAGGGGCATAAGACAGCATGGGGGAAGGGGCATAAGACAGCTGTGCTGACTCCGCTGGGGTGATCTCAGGCAGTGTGGGGTGGTTTGGAGTCTATAGTGCCGACTCCTGGGGAGTGTTTAAAGTACCTGTCATATACCCGTATAACTCCACAGGACTAGGAGGGTGCCCTAAAAGATCATATAAGTCCTTCCAAATAGAATCTTGGGGATCAGGTGAGCTGGAAGCGCTTCCTGGCCACATGTTGAACTGGAAAAAAGAAAAAAAATCTATTATTGATGAGCTGAGAAGAAAGGGGAAGGGAAGAGAGGCTTACTCTCAGAGCGCATCTATAGACGCGTCTGATTAGCATGTCTATTTTTGCGTCTAACAGCGCATCTATAGACGCGTCTATCTGTGTCTGCAAATAGTCTAGACGTGCATTTAGACGTGCCTGTAGACACGCATTTAGATGCGCTCTGAGATGCGCCTATAGACGTGCTCCGATAGACGGAATTTCTAAAAAGTAGAAAAGGACATTGTGCCTGACACACAAACGTGACACTGATACCTAGATCATGCGTTTTTTGGATACGAGAAAGTACAAATCTAAAGAAAGCAAACTTCCAAACAAGATCAATTGCAAAAGGACTTACCTTGGATAGAGGTATGGAAGGTTCTTCTTCTTTTTCAAAGTTGCTTCTCCTCCTTGTTCGTCCTCCTCTCCTTTAAGCTTGGAAGTAAGTGTGGGTGCCTTCCTCTTAAGTGTAAGCTTGGAAGTAAGTATGAAATCCTTCCTCTTAAGCGTCGAAACTGTGGAGATGCTAATAAGGAAGGAAGCAAGCCACGCGAAGTATAAGTAATGTGAAGAAAAGCAAAGCGAACGCGCTAAAAGCAGGTTTAAAAGCCGCATCTATAATCGCATCTATAGGTGCGTTTAAAAACATAGAGTAGACGTGCTTTTAAATGCGCTTCTAGATGTGACTGTAGATGCACTTTTAGACGCGACTATAGACATGCCTTTAGACGCGCCACAGAGTTTAAATTTGGTGGGTTGTTTGTTTGTAGGATGTCTTCATCTTCAACAAGTAGCTCCAGTGAGGATGAATCCCTCCATATCCACCATCGCAAAATGTGGTTGGAGCAAAAAATCAAATGTCTATGTGATCGATGTCAAGGAAACATGTATCGTGCACGCAGGATTACACTCAATCATATCTCAAAGTATGGAGAATGGAATGTGACCGTAAATAGGGTAAGGGTTTGTAAGTTAAGGTTGATTGAGATACCTATGGGTGTTCATATGTTTGAGTTATGATCCCGTTTTAATTTGATACAAGATGCAGTGCCACACCCGCATATGTTGCCCTATGCTCGCCGTGAGGAGGCGAAGCATCCGCGATATGAGGTGGGATCGTCAAGAGGGACCGTTACGGATGCATGGAGTGATGGTGATCGTAGCTCTCTACCATTACCTCATGAAGCCGTGGAGGAGGAGGTGTTTGATGATATGGTGCGGGATTTATATGTCCATTAAGGGAGGGATGATAGCATGGAGCAGGATGATCTTTTTACTGCAGCATCGACTCCACTGTTTGAGGGGTGCACATTCTCTGTTCTACGTGCCTCCCTTGAGTTACTAAACTTGCAAACCATCTATGGATGGAGCAATGCAAGTTTGAATGCATTACTCAAGTAAGCTTTAAAGTCTATTTTGCAAACATGGTGAATTATGCTAGTGGGTCAATTACTCGAATGCTTTTCCTCATTTATGGTCTTCACGTGCAGGCTATTGTGTAAAATGCTTCCAAGGGAGAATAAACTACCGACCTCAAGAGATATGGCAAGGCAACATGTGACCTCTCTTGGAGGATTAGATTACAAGCGCATCCATGCATGTGTCAACGATTGCGTTTTGTTTCGTGGACTACATAACGATGCAAGAGAGTGTCCTACTTGTGGAGAGGCAAGATAAAGAGCAGATCTCAAAACCTTGGACGTGCCTCGTAAGGTTCTGTGACATTTTCCCATAATCCCTCGCATCCAACATATGTTCAAGTGCAAATCTATTGCAGAGCTCATGTCATGGCATTCCTCCCATCGATCAACCGATGGCAAGTGGAGAACTCCCGCAGACTCTCCTGTGTGGAAGCATATTGAAGACACATGGCCAAGCTTCAAGGAAGAACCTAGGAGCTTGAGACTTGGATTGGGTATGGACGGTGTGAACCCATTTGGTCTCAAAAGGACGTCTTACAGTGTATGGCCAGTGATATTGGTGAATTACAATCTTCCACCCTCTATGGCTATTAAGAAAGGACATGTTATGCTATCCCTTCTAATTCCAGGGAAACATAAAGTCAAAAACCCTGATGTTTATTTGGAGCCTTTGATTGACGAGCTAGAGATACTTTGGAGAGGTATCGAGGTGCATGATGTGAGCAGGCCTCCCTCGTCACGAGACTCATTAGAAAAAAAGGGAGCTCATTTTGGGGCCTTTTAGAAGAGAGATAAAATAGGTTCTCAACCAATCAGGAGTGGGCCAACGTAACGTTGAAAATTCAACAAAAGAAGATGAAAATAAGAAAAAGAAATAGTACTATATGTTCATAGAAGCATGTCACATTAATGAGGTGATCTAATTTAAATCTTTTAAAAATTTATTTTCTGTGCAGAATTTGGTGATTCTAACACAACAGACGCGTCCAGAACAACCCAAAACCCCAAAAACGGCACTGGAAACGCTGGAATCAGACATCCGGAGGCTTGAAAACGGCCCAAAAAGGTCGACTCGCGTTTTGCTGCAAATCTCACTTTTTGGCCTTTTTTGCCGTTTCTGGGCCTCCGGATGTTCGATTCCAGCGTTTCCAGTGCCGTTTTTGGGATTTTGGGCCGCCGTTTTGGATGCGTTTGCAGTGTCAGAATCACCAAATTCTACACATAAAAGTGTTGCTTTTATATGAACATTGAATGTAAAGCATGTGAAAGAATATATTTATTCCTTTTCACACTGACATTTCTCACGTAAGTATCCATATTTTCTTGCTTTTGTAGAGAGAGAAAAGAGAAAATAGTGAATTTCTTACAGGGCCCCAAAATGAGCTCCCTTTTTTTCTAATGTCAACTGCAAAGCAGTCTTGATGTGGACGATGCATGACTTCCCAGGCTATGGCGAGTGTTCAAGTAAGCATTGCACTTCTAATTATGAATAGGCAAAGGATGTGGCACCCTAAACCCACCTTCAACTCTTAATTGCTTGTATTGTACAGGTCTCACTACATCAAGTTACCATGCATGTCCTGTTTGTGGTCCTTCGCTAGTTGCCTCACAGGCAGACGCATTGAATAAGGTCATCTATGAGAATCACCATCGATTTCTCCTAGATATGTTGCCCCTTGGAATGAAGTCCTCCCACAATCACTCACCACGGGAGATTGAATGAGAATTTGGGATAGTTCCACGACTCCTCCACCACTTGGCATGAGCCGGTAAGGGTTTGTAACTATTGGCTGGAAGTAAAGATTGGCTATATTGGCTAGAAATAAAGATTGCCTACTAACACTTTATTTTGTTTAGATACTCCATCTTTTATCATTTACCATATTGGTCCCACCTCAAGATCAATCACCTGCTTGATCCCATGCATATCTTCAAGAATGTGGCATCTACCATTTGAGAGCATTTGAATGGGACACAAGATTCCACAGGCATAAGGGAGGATCTATGTACCACAGGGAGGATGCATGAAGCTTGGCCTCAAGAGAGACCAAATGGGCATGTTTTTTTACCTCGTGCACTGTGGATGTTATCAAAGCTAGAGATGGCAATGGTGAAGTGCGCTATTACTACAATTCGTACTCCCACTGGATGCATGAGGTGTTTGAAGGGAGCCTTTACAAAGAGCAAGAAAAGAGGTGTAGAGCAATTATATGGCTTGAAATCTCATGATTGGCACAAGATGCTCCAAGTAAGTATTTTATGTGCATAATATCTTTTTCCTTTCAAATTTGTGAGTGAATAGTTATAAGCAACTAATCAACCACCTCCTCGTGGGTTCAGTTCATACTACCTACTAGCATTTCATGTAGTGCATCGAAGGACGTGAAAGATTGTATTTACAGGATGGGCGAGCTTGTGAGGTACTTTACATGATACAAAATATGATGCGTATCAATGCTCCATGCAAGTTTGAATGCATATTGCTAATATGCTATACTTTTTCATTTCTAGGTATGTGAGCTCAAAGGAAATAGATCCCACCACGCTTGAGAATGCTCGACTTATGTTAGTGGAGGCGGTTTGTTTAGTGGAGGAGACATTTCCACGTTCTATTCTCACAAGCCAACTACATCTCATAGTGCATTTGGTGGATGAGATTGCTATATGCGATACTATACATGCACGATGGTTGTTCTTCCTCGAGCACTTCATGAAGACCTTGAAGGGCTTCGTGAGACAAAATGCAAGACCCAAAGGTAGCATGGTCGAGGGTCGGTTGGTACAAGAGTCACTTGTATATATTTATGAGTTTCTTGTTGATGTGGATAGCTCTCTCCCATGACTATGGAGAGATGATGAAGACCTAAGAATGACCTCTATTGTGCCTCAAGGAAAAGGACGCAACAAAGTAATAGACACAGAGTTGCATAATAGTATTAACCTCTTTTGCATGCTTAATAGTGATGTGATGAAAAGATGGGTGACAAGATACGAGGATGCAAAGGCAAGAAGACAAGAAGAAAGGGCCCTCTTTCATACACACTAGGATCTCGTGTGCCATACCCTCAGTATCTAAGAGCACTTCCAAAAGATATTCATGTGGATTGGCTACTTGATGAAATGGAGAAAGTAGAGAAGGACGAGGGGATGCATATCACAATGGAAGAATGAGAGTATGCTAGGGGATGCATGAGCAAGTTCGGTATATAGAATCTTATGCATAAGTTAGGAGCTTTCAATAATTTAGATTGCTTATTTAATTGATTTTTTCTTGGTGTAGTGCACTATGTTCAATGCTATATGGTGTGAGGGCAAGCATTTTCGAACACAACGGATTGATGATAAGAGAAACACACAAGACTGCGGCGTCATTGCTAGCTTTGAGGGAGCCAATGGAGCCATGGATGATTATTGTGGCATAATCCAAGATATTATTATGCTTGACTTTCGACGCTTCTTTGTGTATGTTTTGGATGTAAAGTGGTTTAAGGACATGGTGGAAAGAGGCCCTAATGCAACAATCAAATGCCATGCAAGTGGTTTTGTAACTATTGACTCCACAAAGTTTTGGCAAAGTAGGAAGGACACACTAGTACTACCGCAGCAATGTGAACAGGTACTGTGCACACATATAAAAATACTCGCTTTTAAATATTTGATGCAAGAAAAATAACATGATTGTATTTGTGTTTGAATTAGGTTGTCTATCAACCAATGGTGGATAATAATAGAAGGTGGCATGTCATACCTATTATGCCACGTTCCAAAGTGATGTATAGTACATTTACTAATATGGAGCGTATGGAGGATGATCATGGCCATGGACGTGATGATGACCGTGATACAAGAGAGGAGGATGATCATGAGATAGGAGATACAGATATTGAGGCCATTACCCGTGAGGATGAGCCTACCATTCGAGATGCTGATTTCGATGAGCACATGAGTGGCACAAGTAGTAGTGGATTGAATGTATTTGTAGATCTAAACACTTGTTTGGATTTTGAAGTAGATAGTTTGGCAAGGGTTGATCTCATTGAGGATGAGATTGAACCGTAGCCCCATATTGATATTGGCAAAATATATTACATATTGTCTCATTCTCCTCATCTCACTTAATTCTTGTATATGTGGGCTTGCAAAAAATTATGTGCTTTGGTAATCATGGGCAATGTTTGGAAAGCAATGATGTACACCAAAATCTCACTTTTTGTATTCTCTGGTTTGCGTCTATCTACGCGTCTAAATGCACATCTGATTCTCAGTGTAAACACGCTAATACATGCACTAATACATGCACAAATAGACGCGCCTATAGACACGCCCGTATTTTCTCAGTTTAGATGCGCAATTATACATGTTAATACATGCACAAATAGACGAGTTGTTAGATGCGCTTTTAGACGTGCCTATAATTCCTCTACTAAAGCAACCCCTATAGACGTGCCCGCTATTTTGCGCGTCTACCAAGTGCGTCTATACTTGCTTTGTGTTGTTGTGAGAGAGGAGAAAAGAGAGGAAAAGAGAGGAGAAAAAAGAGAGAAAAAGAGAGGAGATAAGAGAGAAAAAGAGAGGAGAAAAGAGAGGAAAAGAGAGAAGGAAAGAGAGGACAAAAGAGAGAAGGAAAAAGAGGATAAAAGAGAGAAGGAAAAAGTGAGGATAAAAGAGAGAAAAAGAGAGAAGGAAAGAGAGGAGAAAAGAGAGGAAAAGAGATGAGAAAAAAGAGAGAAAAAGAGAGGAGATAAGAGAGGAAAAGAGAGGAAAAAAGAGAAGGAAAGAGAGGTGAAAATAGAGGAAAGGAGAGGGGAATTAAAGAGAGGAACAAAGAGGAGAAAAAAGTCTAGAAAAGAATGCTTCATCATCCATGCCATCTTTCTTTATCCCACCCTCATGCTTTAGTCCAAATTTTCTCTTTCTTGGACCTGCTCTCATGCAATTACTTATTTCCATCATTCATGCAATCCCTTATTTCCTCAACGAATGCTTAAGGGAAAGAGAAGGGAAAGGGGAAGGGGAAAGGGAAGAACACACAAGAAACCATAAGAAAATTATCGTAGTGTGTCTATAGATGCATCTAACAGTGCAACTACCTGTTTTTTAACAAATTAAACGTGCTGTTTGATGCGTCTATAGATGCGCTCTGACACACGACTTTTTAAAAGAAGCTAAAAAGGACATGCACCCAAGCCCAAAAAGAACAACACTAGTACCAAAAAAATCCCTTCCCTACATACAACAAAGGACGAATCCAAAGAGAGCAACTTCCAAAGAAGATCAACTGCCAAGAGACTTACCTTGGATAGAGGTATGGAAGCTTCTTGTCCTTCAAAGCTGCTTCTCTTTCTTCTCTTCCTTGTTCACCCTCTTCTCTTGTATGCTTGGGGATGACTGTGTAAGCCTAGAGATGAGTGTGGGTACTTGGAGATAAGTGTGGCCCGGAGTTGTGTCTGTTAATAGGAAAGCAAGCCGCGTGATGCTAAAAGTATGTGAAGGAAAGCAAGCACACTAAAAGTAGGTTCGAAAATGAGCTTGCAGTTTGCGCTTCTAAAAGCGCGTCTAAACACATGTCTAAAAGCGTGTCTAAATGTGTGTCTATCAGCACAGCTACACTATGTTTTACACATGCCTATAGATGCGTTTCACAGTACAGATGCAGTGTTAGATGCGCTTTTAGATGCTACACAGAGTTTTGACATTTACAACTCATGCAAGAACACATTTTTTGGGTTGTTTATTCATAGGATGTCTTCATCTTCAACAAGTAGCTCTAGTGAGGATAAATTCCTCTGTATCCACCATCGCGAAATGTGGTTGGAGCAAAAATTCAAATGTATGTGTGATCGATGTCGAGGAAACATGTATCATACACGTAGAATTATACTCAATCACGTCTCAAAGTATGGAGAATGTGATGTGACTATAAACATGGTAAGTGTTAAAGAGTTAAGGTTGATTGAGATACCTATGGGTGTTTATGTGTTTGATATATGATCCTTTTTAAAATTTATATAGGATGCACTGCCACCCCCGCATATGTTGCCCTATGCTCGTCGTGAGGAGGAAAAGCATGGAGTGATGGTGATAGTAGCCCTCTACCATTACCTCATGAGGCCGTGGAGGAGGAGGTGTTTGATGATATGGTGCGGGATTTATATGTCCATCAATCCTCAAGTAGGGATGATAGCATGGAGCAGGATGATCTTTTTACTGGAGCATCAACTCCACTTTTTGAGGGGTGCGAATTCTCTATTCTACGTGCCTTCCTTGAGTTACTAAACTTGTAGACCTGGAGCAACTCGAATGCTTTTTCGCATTTATGGTCTTCACGTAAAGGCTGTTGTGTCAAATGCTTCCAAGGGAGAATAAATTACTGACCTCAAGAGATATGGCAAGGCAACATCTAACCTCTCTTGGAGAATTAGTTTACAAGCGCATCCATGCATGCGTCAATGATTGCATTCTGTTTCGTGGACCACATAAGGATGCAAGAGAGTTTCCTACTTGTGGAGAGGCAAGATATAGAGCAGATCTCAAAACTTTGGATGTGCGTTGTAAGGTTTTGCGATATTTTCCCATAATCCCTCGCATCCAACATATGTGCAAGTGCAAATCCATTGCAGAGCTCATGTCATGGCATTCCTCCCATTGATCCATGACTGGTGATCCATGACTGGGCAAGTGGAGAACTCCCGTAGACACTCCTACGTGGAAGCATATTGAAGACACATGGCCAAGCTTCAAGGAAGAACCTAGGAACTTGAGACTTGGATTGGGTATGGATAGTGTGAACCCATTTGGTCTCAAAAGCACCTCTTACAGTGTATGGCTAGTGATATTGGTGAATTATAATCTTCCACCCTCTATGGCAATTAAGAAAGGACATGTTATGTTATCCCTTCTAATTCTAGGCAAACATAGAGTCAAAAATCTAGATGTTTATTTGGAGCTTTTGATTGATGAGCTGGAGATACTTTGGAGAGGTATCGAGGTGCATGATGCCTCCCTCGTCACGAGACTTCAACTACAAAGAAGTCTTGATGTGGACGATGCATGACTTCTTAGGCTATGGCGAGTGTTCAGGTAAGCATTGAACTTTTAATTATGAGTTGGCAATCAATGTGGCACCCTGAACCCACCTTGAACTCTTAATTGCGTCTACTAGTCAGGTCTCACTACATCAGGTTACCATGCATGTCCTGTTTGTGGTCCTTTGCTAGTTACCTCACAGGCAAATGCATTGAATAAGGTCATCTATGAGAATCACCATCGATTTCTCCCACCTGATCATCTTAGATATGTCGCCCCTTGGAATGAATTCCCCCCATATTCACTCACTCCAGGAGATTGGATGAGAATTTAGGATGGTTCCACGATGACTTCACCACTTGCCATGAGCCGATAAGGGTTTGTAACTACTGTGTGCTATATTGAATGGAAATAAAGATTGCACACTAGCACCAGCTTTTGTTTAGATACTCCATCTTTTATCGACTACCATGTTGGTCCCACCTCAAGATCAATTAGTTGCTTGATTGGATGCATATCTTCAAGAATGTGGCCTCGGGGGGGTCACTCATCATATGTAACCCTATCATGTGAGTTCAACAAAAGGATATTTTTTATTTCTAAAATTTGCAGAAATAAATATACATAAGGGACTATTTTAAATAGTTTTGGAAAAAATTTACAGATTTGTATAGAAAAGGGGTACATTTTATTAATGAAAAAATTACATATAAGGGATTTTAAATATAGGCCTTGAACGCACGTGATATAGAGGGTTTATGCATAGTGACCCCCCCGAGAATGTGGCCTCTACCATTTGGGAACATTTGAATGGCACACGAGATTTCGCAGGCATAAGGGAGGATCTATGCATCACAGGGAGGATGCATGAAGCTTGGCCACAAGAGAGGCCAAATGGGCGTGTCTTTTTACCTCGTGCACCGTGGAGGTTATCAAAGCTAGAGATGGTGGCGGTGAAGTGAGCTATCACTACAATTCATACTCCCACTGGATGCATGAGGTGTTTGAAGGGGGCCTTCCCAAAGAGAAAGAAAAGATGTGTAGAGCAATTATATGCCTTGAAATCTCATGATCAAGATACTCAAAGTAAGTATTTGATATGCATAATATCTTTTTCCTTCAAAATATGTGAGTGAATTAGAAGCAACTAATCAACCATTCCTTGCATGTTCAGTTCATACTACCTACTAGCATTTCTTGTAGTACATTGAAGGATGTGAGGGATAGTATTTACAAGATGGTCGAGCTTGTGAGGTACTTTACAGGATACAAAATTTGAAGCGTATCAATGCTCCAAGAAAGGTTTTCATATTGCTAATATGGTGCACTTTTTCCTTTTTAGGTATGTGAGCTCAAAGGAAATAGATCCCACCACGCTTGAGAATGCTTGAGTTATGTTAGTGGAGGTGGTTTGTTGAGTGGAGGAGACATTTCCACATTATATTCTCACAAGCCGACATCTCATAGTGCATTTGGTGGATGAGATTGCTATGTGCGGTACTGCACATGCATGATGGTTGTTCTGCCTTGAGCATTTCATGAGGACCTGGAAGGGTTTTGTGAAACAAAATGCAAGGCCCGAAGGTAGCATGGCCAAGGGTTGCTTGGTACAAGAGTCACTTGTATATATTTCTGAGTTTCTTGTTCATGTGGATAGCTCTCTCCCATGACTATGGAGAGATGATAAAGACCTAAGGATGATCTCTATTGTGCCTCAAGGGAAAGGGTGGAGCAAAGTAATAGACACAGAGTTGCTTAATAATATCGACCTCTATTGCATGCTTAATAGTGATGTAATCAAAATATGGGTGACAAGATATGAGGATGCAAAGGCAAGAAGACAAGCAGAAAGGGCCCTCTTTTGTACACACCACGGATCTCATGTGCCATACCCTCAGCATCTAAGAGCACTTCCAAAGGATATTCATATGGATTGGCTACTTGATGAAATGGAGAGAGCAGAGAGAGGAGAGGGGATGCATATCACAATGGAAGAATGGGAGTGTGCTGGGGGATGCATGAGCAAGGTCGGTATATAGAATGTTATGCATAATTAAGTTAGGAGCTTTTAACAATTTAGATTGCTTATTTAATTGATTTTTTCTTGGTGTAGTGTACTATGTTCAATGCTATATGGTGTGAGGGCAAGCATTTTCGAACACAACAGATTGATGATAAGAGAAACACACAAGATTGCGGCATCATTGCTAGCTTTGAGACTTCTTATACTTTCCCAAAATAGCAGACTTGAAAATTTTGAAAATAGATGTGTAAGCTTCACGACTTACACCGGAAGTATCACAAGCTATAAGCATCTCCTTTGCATCCACAATATCCTTGAAGTCCTTCATCACCTCCTCAGCAACTTGCACATGTAGGCACTTGTGTCTTGGGTCCCTTAGTATCCCAATGACATCGCTTGACTTCAATAAACTAGCTAGAGCATATGAACAGTCAATATCATCCCCATCCATTCTTCCCATCACATCTTCCATGAAGTTCCTAAAGAAGAACACAATAAAAACGTAGTCACAAACATTGTAGCACAAAAGAGTGTAATCTCATTGGAACATTTGATAACTAACCTTGTAGCCCGGACTCTTCTCTTTCTAGCACCACCAGTGGGTGCCAATGCATCCATGTTATGTAAGTACCTTCTTTTCCTCTCCTTCAATCCCAAAGGTGTTTTTTTCATCTTTTGCACTCGTTCTTCTGCCTTCTCTCGTTCCTTCTCTACAGCTCATCGAACTTGATTGTATATAGATCTTTTCAAGCTTTTTTAGACTCAGCTAGCTTACAGAGTGACTCTTCTAATTTATATCGCTCCAAGTCCACTATAAGGCATAGGTCTTTTTTTGATGAAAATACTGATGCTTTTTACATTAATTGTTTTTTTAAACAGGCGCAAATGCCGTTATTAAAGTCGTTAAAAGTGTCGGAAAAGAATGGTCGCTATAAAGCATCGCTATATAGCGACATTGATAAACGTCGCTATATAGTGACACTGATAATCGTCGCTATATAGCGATGCTAGTAAATGTCACTATATAGCGACGATTAATAGAACTTAAAAAAAAGCATTAGTGGGGCTAAACAGGGCCATAGCAAGCCCTGTTTTGCCCCACTAATGTTTTTTTTTTTTGTAATTACAAAAAAAAGTTTTTTATTACAAATTTCCCTTGCGAAAAGGGTGATACAAAATCGCTCAAATGAAATGATCGAGCAACAAAAGCATATACATGTCGAACATATACAACATTGTTTGTTACAAAATTACCCTTTCGAAAAGGGTGATACAAAATTGCTCAAAGGAGCAGATATACAAAATGACATACATGGCAAAGTACATGCAAACTACTACTACTACTACTACTCATTCGAATCGTCCTCGTCCTCGTCTTGTTGGCCTGATCCTTGGTCCTCATGAGCTGTACCTTCTCCCTGATCCTCATCACGTGCATTTGATCCCTAGCCCTGGTGATCGCTCACCTCCGGTGATGGGATGCTCGAGCTTTGACCCTAAGAGTGAACCATATAAATTGAAAATTAGATTGGAACTTAAAGAATACAACAATTTAAAAAGTGAGATTACAAGTAGGAGTAGACTTATACCGTGTGAGCAACCAGCTCAGCCCAATTGATTGTCGATCCCATTGCCTCTTACTCAATAAACCACAACTTTGTTCCTATGCGAAACGCGCATCGCGTCTCTGCATCTGTAGGAAGATGACCCATCGCAGCTTACTATGGATCCAATTTACAAGAGTTAGAGTTAGATAAAGTGCATGTAATATGTAGTAAAACAAATGGAACAATATATTAAATGAGAAGAAGTAGACTTACCATGGTTGCCTCGAACACCAACCGTCCGCCTGCACCAAAGTGTGAAGTAACTACGATGTCCAGCCATCTCTTCGCAGCCCTCCTCTGACCCTCGAACATTTCGGGATGGTCCCTATTCTGCTTCTTGAAGAACTTCCAATCAGCTTTGTCTGCCCAGTTGGGTTTATCCTGTTGGATATCAATGCTCCACTCTCATGTAACTATGCCGGAACTAGCTAGCTCTACTTGTAAGCCCCCCCATATGAGGAGAAGGCATTTGAGTAGCTCGGTTATCTGGTAGGTCCTGGTTTGGACACCAGATGGGGGCCATGTGTGGCCTAATGGCTGGACGGCTTCAGATAGAGTTGGCACACTGCCAACTAGGCTACATGCAAGTGCACGAAGGCATCCCTTGACTGACCGCACTGAGGATAGACGGAGCATTTCCTGGGGCAGCCCACTCTCGGGTTGCGGGGCCCGTTTGGAGCCTCAGATGATCCCGGATGGCTCTGGGCCGAACAGTGAACTGTAGGTCAGTTGCTCTGGTTTGTGCATCAGTTCTATCGTATGGTCAATGGCCTATTTTGGGACCGACCCCCATTCGACCATTTTGGGCGGACTGGGTCGGTCACCCAATTGAGCCTAACCGACTACAACTGGTGGCTATATAAGAGCAAGCCCATGAAGTCCATTTCATCACTGGCTACAGCAACCCTGATTCCTTAGCATCCAGCCTCCGTTTCTACTGTTTCTAGCATGCCATCGAAGCTTCTTTCACAGGAGCGCACGGTTCGGAGGCAGCGCCATCTATTGTATCAGTTCTACGGTAATCAAATTTTTGATTCTCCATACTATCTTGTTTTCTCTCTTGCATACGAGATCCTATTATCTATTGAGCATAGACATTGTATTATTTTCTTACATGGTATCAGAGCGTGGACTCTAGTAAGAAGATTTGGTAGTGTGTTTCTATTTGCAAGCAGATTGTGAGAGATGGCCCAGCCCGCAAGACTGCGAATCCTACCGTTCAGCGAAAGCAGAAAGTTGGACGGCTCTAACTATCCACTCTGGAAGTTCAAGATGAAGACCATGCCAAGTGCATACGAGCTTTGGAACACTGCTACTGGGGTGGACATGAGGCCGGGCCGGATCCAGCCAATGCAGGACAACAGATAGTACCAATTGCGGATGAGATTCTTGCGTGGAAAAAAAGAAATGCAGATGCATTGTGTTCTATTGTCTACAGTGTTAGTGATTCCATCATGGCATTAATTCAACATGTCACCACAGCGGAGGAGGCATGGACTGTCTTGAAAAATCAATGTGAGACCACGAATCAGAAGCGGATTAAAAATCTGGAGTTTCAACTCGCGAATGAGAAGTTGTCTATGTCTGAAGCAGTAGAGAAGTTCATCACCAGGGTAAAGAAATTGCGCGATCAGATGGCTACGATTGGCATCACCATCACCAGTGAGAATCTAGCACGAAGGTGCATACAGATTCTCCCACCAAAGTATGACGGTCTTGTTACAGCACTGAATACGAAGAAAAGAAATCCGCCCCTCAACTTTGAGGATTTCAACGCGATGCTTCTGGAGGAGGAGATGCGTCAAAAGACGAGGACTGGAGAAGATTCGGCTTTGTGGACCGGATCAAAGAAAGGTAAGGGTAAGGACTCTGGTAATCCATCTTCTTCTTCTTCTGATTCTATTGCAACAAGGCAAGGTACAAGCAGAATGAGTGCCGAAAGAAGATTGTAGATGAGAAGAACGGAGTAAAGAAAGAGTCCAGCAATAGCGTGCAAGCAGCACCAATAGAGCTGTTCGTAGCAATTGAGGAGACTTGCATAGAGGCAGTTCATGTACCTACGGATCAACCTTGGATCATTGACAATGGTGCATCGCGCCACATGACCAGTCGGAAGGATTAGTATACCTCTCTACAACCGCTAGGGAATGACATCCTCGTAGCAGTCGGCAATGATGCAAAATGTCCAGCAAAAGGAAAAGGTACGATTGCTCTCAAGTCAAATGGAGTTGTAAAATAGTTGTCCGATGTTCTTTATGTGCGAAATATCAAGAGGAACTTGTTGTCCGTTTCTGTGATCATGGATCGGGACCTCAAAGTTCAATTTGATAAGAATGGTGCACAGATCCTGGATCTTCAAGGAAAGGTCGTTGGTAAAGGTACATAGCGCAACAACATTTACAAACTCTTAGCTTTCAGTGCTCGAGCAGATGTGAAGAACACTAAATTGTGGCATTAGAGGTTTGGTCATCTAAACCTTAGTTCTTTGAAGGAGAAGCATAAAAGTGGAATGATTGTAGACCTACTAGAAATTTTGGATCTGCCCGATGTATGTGAAGCTTGCATGATGGGCAAGCAGCATCGGCATCCCTTTCCTAAAGAGGCCAGTAGGGCAAAGGCTCCTCTAGTGCTCATTCACACGGACCTCTGCAAAAAGATGGAGATGGAAGCTTTGGGTGGTTCCTACTACTTCATGATGCTGATCGACGACTATAGTAGAAGGATATGGATATACTTCCTGAAGACTAAAGACAAGGATTTTAGAGGTTCAAGGAATGGCATGTAATGGTTGAGAAAGAAACGGGGAGGAAGGTGAAGAAGTTGAGATCAGACAGAGATGGAGAGTTCACATCAATTGAATTCGAAAGTTACTGCAAAAGTCACATAATCAAGAGGCAAAAACCCCCGCCACATACATCACAGCAAAATGGAGTAGCAGAACACAAGATGCACATCATTTGCAAAATGGGCTGAAGTATGATGAAAGGGAAAGATTTGCCAAAGACTTTCTGGGCTGAAGCATGTAATACTGCAGTTTACATCCTGAATTGTAGCTACACGAAGGCTATGAATGGGATGACTCCACTGTAAGCCTTTTCTGGTAAGAAACCTTCAGCTACACATTTCATAGTTTTTGGATGTGACTGTTTTGTGCCTGTCCCTGATGCTACCAGGACCAAATGGGAACCGAAGAGCTGGAAGTGTATTTTCTTGGGCTACAGTGAAGAGGCGAAGGGTTACCATCTCTATAACCCTGTTATAATTGAGAAGGTAATTGTAAGTCACAATGTGGTCTTCTCAGAACAGCCGCATCAATTAGAGGAGGATGCTTCCTTCCCAGACAACCAGGACCAGGATATCCATCCAGTACTGCCACCAATAGCAGACCGAACTCCCCCAACGGTGCTTGGGAGGATTCAAGACAAAGAAAATGAAGAAGAGCCTATAGAACCACAATGGCAATGGCCATTCTTGAAGTGGGTAAAGCAGCTTTTGGATGGCAGAGAACCTCCAGCCATTGAGGAGGAACCATCCGAACACCGCCAGTCCAAGAGATTAGAGGAGCAAAGAAGGGCACAAGAACACTTGGTCAACTATGCTTTGATGACAGAAGTGATCCATGCTGATGAACCCAAGTGTCTTGAAGAGGCACAAGGCGATGATAGGTGGATGGAGGCTATGCAGTGGGAGTATGGCTCCATAATGAAGAAGTGACACTTGGGACCTTATGGATCAACCACCAAAACGCAAGGTAATTGGAACCAAGTGGGTGTACAAGACCAAGTACAAGTCCGACAGCACATTGGATAAGTACAAGGCTCGGCTCATGGCAAAAGGATTTGCACAAGTACATGGTTTTGATTGTCAAGATACTTTTGCTCCCATAGCTTGACTAACCACAATTCGCAGTGTTTTGGCTTTAGCTGCACAGGGAAGTTGGCTGGTGTTTCAGATGGATGTGAAATCCGCCTTTCTAAATGGAGATCTCAAGGAGGAGATATACGTGGAACAACCACCAGGTTTTGAGATCCCCAGTTCAGAAGGTAAAGTTTGCAAACTAAAGAAGGCAGTTTATCGACTGGAACAGGCCCCATGAGCATGGTACCAGTGAATTGATGCCTACTTTTTGCAAAACGGGTTTAAGAGGAGCCCATTTGATGCAAATTTGTATATCTTCAGAGAAGGAGGTAGGTGTATGATCGCGGTCCTTTATGTGGACGACCTTGTCATAACAGGGAACCATGAAGAGAAGATCTCGCAGACGAAGCATTTGCTAGAAAGAGAGTTTGAAATGACAGACTTTGGACTGATGCATTTTTGTTTGGGGATTGAAGGTTGGCAGGAGTCGAAAGAGATCTTCATTTCACAGCTGAAGTTTGGCATGGCTGAGTGCAAGACAGTTGGCACCCCTATGGAGGTTGACGCGAAGCTCTCAAATGAGGATTCATCACCACTGGTGGACGAAGCGAAGTACAGAAGGCATGTGGGCAGCTTGATTTACCTGTGCAACACACGGTCGGACATCAGTTTTGTGACTGGTGTACTAAGCAGGTTTTCCAATATGCCCCGAGAGAACCATTGGAGGGCAGGGATGCAGGTGTTGAAATACATCAAAGGCACACTTGATTATGGCATCATCTATACCAAGGGCAACATTTTGACTGGATTCTGTGACTCGGATTGGGCAGGAGACATGGACAGCAGGAGATCAGTGACAGGGTACTATTTCTCACTTAGATATGGAGTTGTGTCATGGGCTAGCAAGAAGCAACCCACAGTTGCTCTTTCTTCTACCGAGGCCGAGTACAAATCTTCATGCTTTGCTTCTTGCAAGGCAGTGTGGTTGAGGAGGATTTTGGGGGACATGGGTGCAGTGCAGAACAAGCCTATGCAGTTATCATGTGACAATTAGAGTTGCATGGCGATTGCAAAGAACCCGGTGTTCCACGCTCGCACAAAACACATTGAGATTCAATATCACTTTGTATGTGAGCTCATCATGGATGGAGAGGTCGACTTGGTGTATTGTCCGATTACAGAGAATGCTGTAGACATCTTCGCAAAGGCTCTTGGAAGAGACTTGCTGGAGAGGCATCTTCATTGACTTGGCATTGGGTCGAAAAAGTAAGTTCACTTGCAGGTGGAGATTGAGGGGGGGTGTTAGATATCAATACTCCACTCTCGTGTAACTACACAGGAACCAGCTAACTCTACTTGTAAGCCCCCCATTTGAGGAGAAGGCATTTGAGTAGCTTGGTTATCTGGTAGGTCCCTGGTTTGGATACCAAAAGGGGGCCATGTGTGGCCTGATGGTTGGATGGCTTCAAATAGAGTTGGCACACCACCAACTAGGCTACATGCAAGTGCAGGAAGGCATCCCTTGACTGCTGACTGCACTGAGGATAGATGGAGCATTTTTGAGGCAGCCCAACTCTCAGGTTGCGGGGCCCGTTTGGAGCCTCAGATGATCTTGGATGGCTCTGGGCCAAACGGTGACCATAGGTCAGTTGCTCTGTTTTGTGCACCAGTTCTATCGTATGGTCAGTGCCTATTTTGGGACCGACCCCCAGTCGACCGTTTTGGGCGGACTGGGTTGGTCACCCAATTGAGCCTAACTGACTAGAGTGGTGGCTATATAAGAGCAAGCCCTTGAAGCCCATTTCGTCACTGGCTATAGCAACCCTGATTCCTTAGCATCTAGCCTCCGTCTTCTACTGTTTCCAACATGCCATCGAAGCTTCTTTCATAGGAGCGCACGGTTTGGAGACAGCGCCATCTATTGTATCAATTCTATAGTAATCAAATTTTTTATTCTCCATACTATCTTGTTTTCTCTCTTGCGTACGAGATCCTATTATCTGTTAAGCACAGACGTTGTATTATTTTCTTACATAGCCATCCCCTTTGCGATGGAAGTACGTAAGGTTGATCTACAATGCTTCAAGACCAAACCCATGCGCTCTCGCATATAATTCTCATTAAACTCCCAATTTGGCGGGTTAGGGTATTTTTGTTTTAATTCGACGATGACCGCCTACTTCTTTTGGTCATCTTGATACCGCCAATCGGTAGCAATGCCACTCTTGAAGTGATGGCTCATCAACTACCTCATGGTGGCCATCACTACTTTGCCCTTTCTATCTTCTATTATCTCTCCGGCAGTCACGATTTGATAGGAGAGATCCTCGATTGAGTAAGGAGGACTGATGGTAGTGGCAGAGTCAGAAGGAGTGGAAGCTGTGCGAGCACTTCCGGAGCGAGGAGTAATAGTGGGAGTAGGAGAGGGCAAGGGACCCGATTGATACTGTGTCTCCAAACCAAGTGGAGACCTGTAGGGATGTGAGTGTGCTGACTCGTCTACATCTCCCGAGTCACCACAACATAAGCGGCCCCTCCTACTCTTCCTTCCCTTATGAGAGGCATGCATAGGTGATGACCCCTCGGTTGAAGGGGCACGAGGGGACGGCTGGGCAGTAGGTCCAGTCGTCGGTGTAGGGGATGGAATTGCTGAGGTCCTCTGAGATAGTAGAGAGAAGAATCTTGCTGCCTCCTCATCAGTCATCTACGCTACAAACTCGTCGAGACTCCCGATAAAGCCATGCACGACTAGCAAAGGAGTTCCCCGAGGGGTAGTAGTAGTGCTACGTTCGAGAGGAGTCGGACCAGGGGTAGTCGCAGTGCTAGGTCCAAGAGGAGTCGGACCAGGGGTAGTCACAGTGCTACGTCTAAGAGGAGTCGGACGAGGCGTAGTCCCCTCAGGTGTCGCATGAGAGGAATCAAAGTCCTTTGGAGCATAGAGATCGTGATGTCTCCTCCTGCGAGGCTGTCCGTACTCGTCGGACATGCGACGTGATCCCATGTCTAACATAGACACAAACACGAAAACAAAAAACAAAAAACAAACATAAAGCATAGGCATAGGCAAAGGAAAAGAGGAAGAAGAGGGAAAGGAAAAGAGATTGGAAGAGGGGAAAGAGAGAAGAAGAGGAAAAGAGGAAGAAGAGGAAAAGAGGAAGAGATTGGAAGAGGGGAAAGAGAGAAGAAGAGGGAAAGGAAAGAGGGAAAGAAGAGGAAGAAGAGGGAAAGAAGAGGGAAAGAAGAGGAAGAAGAGGGAAAAGAGAAGGAAGAGGAAAATAGGAAGAAGAGGGAAAGGAAAAGAGATTGGAAGAGGGGAAAGAGAGAAGAAGAGCGAAAGAAAAGAGGAAGAAGAGGAAAAGAGGAAGAAGAGGGAAAGGAAAAGAGATTGGAAGAGGGGAAAGAGAGAAGAAGAGGAAAAGAGGAAGAAGAGGGAAAGGAAAAGAGATTGGAAGAGGGGAAAGAGAGAAGAAGAGGGAAAGGAAAGAGGGAAAGAAGCATAAGCATGAGCATAAGAGAAGGAGACATATGCTCATGCTTATGCTTATGCATGAGCATAAGAGCATGAGCATGAAAGAGGGAAAAGAGGGGGGAAAAGAGGAGAAGAGAGAAGAAGAGGGAAAGGAAGAGACATTGGAAGAAGGAAAGAGGGGGGGAAAGAGAGAAGAAGAGGGAAAGGAAAGAGGGAAAAAGAGACATATGCATGAGCATATGTCTTCTTCTCTTATGATCATGCATAAGCATAAGCATGAGCATAGGTTCTATGAATAGATACAGGGCAAGATTAGTTGTCAAGGGGTATGCATAGACATATGGCATTGATTATAAAGAAACATTCAGTCCGGTTGCAAGGATGGCAACTGTAAGAGCAGTTATTGCTATAGCTACATCAAAGGGATGGTCTTTACATCAGATGGATGTAAAGAATGCTTTCTTGCATGGTGATTTACAAGAAGAGATCTATATCCCAGAGCATGGTCTGACAAGATAGGACAGTATCTTTTCACTATTGCCTTTCATATTTCCAAGGCAGATTTCTTACTTTTTGTGAGAAAAACAAAGAAAGGTATTATGCTGCTTGTCATTTATGTTGATGATCTGATCATCACAGGTGATAGTGATGAAGACGTCCTTCATGTGAAAATGCTATTGAAGCCGAAGTTTGAGAGAGCTGCATTCCTTCTTAGGCATTGAGGTGATTAGATCCACAAGTGGGATATGGCTCTTGCAGAGGTAGTATGGATTGGACATGGTATCCAAATATGGGATGACAGGCTATAAGCCTATTTCAGTTCCTTTGGAGTAGAATGTGAAGCTAAGCGCAGATGCAGGTGAGCCTTTGGAAGACCCCACTATGTACAAACGCATAGTAGAAAGTTTGATTCATATGACTATTACCAGGCCAGATTTGAGCTATGTTGTTGGGTTGGTAAGTCAGTTTATGCAGGCTCCAAGGAAACTACATTTGGATGCGGCTAGACACATACTGAGGTATGTGAAGTCCACATTGCAGTATGGACTATTTTATAAGACTGGGGTTCAATTACAGTTGCATGGATACACTGATGCTTATTGGGCTGGTAGTATTTCTAATAGACGATCTACCAGTGGATATATGTTCTCTTTTAGGAGTGCTGCAGTCACTTAGAGCAGTAAGAAATAGCCTACAGTTGCCTTGTTGAGCATAAAGGCTGAGTACAAGGGTGCAGCAATGGCTGCATGTGAGGTAGCTTGGTTGCATAAGCTACTCTATGATATGCATTTGTCTACAGATGGTGGGCCAGTTGTCATTTATTGTGACAACATAAGCAGTATACACTTGGCAAATAACCCAGTCTATCATGCTAGAACAAAGCACATTGAGGTGCATTATCACTATGTGTGGGAGAAGGTTCTAGTAGGTCTTATTGATCTAGTTTATGTCAGCAGAGAGGATCAAGCAGCTGACATATTCACGAAGGCATTGGGCGTAGAAAAGCTGTGCAAGTTCAGAGACCTGCTTGGTGTGTATGAATTGAGATTGAGCTCGAGGGGGAGTGTTGAGATATCGAGCTCCACTTGTGATATGCCAGGGTGACCTATGTACCCTAGTTAGTGGCTCAGTTAGCATGCCACCTTAGTTAGCTGAGTTTGGTTTGAGACCCACATATAGGGTTCAACTATTCCCTTGTACTTGAGTTCTTTTGGCTTTCACAACTAAGAAGAGGAAAACTATTTTTAGCCTCCACCTTTGTGTATATGCCCCCATTGTGTGTGTGAGAAAGCCACAAGTGAGACTCCTCCCTTTTCTCCCACTCTCTTCACATAAACTTCATGGCCATGCTCACATCCTTTGCAATCTTGTTCTTATACGATTGCAATGTCCTCGAGTCCACATTGCTGCTGCAATCCATGTCTTGAAGTTGTGGTGGTGCAATGGTTTGCAGACGGCCATAGCTTGATGATGTCATTGGAGTGATGTATGTTGCATTATACCAATACACATTCTTCATTTGCAAGGAGGCCAACTCCTCCCTGGCATGCATTTGCTTACCTAAATCCTCATGAATCACAGCAGTGAACTTGCCTATGAATGATTCAACTGGTTTTCACTCCTCGAGGTCTAAAGGGAAAACATCTACCACCATGAATAAGAGCTCTTAGAAACCAAACACAAAATTTCCAAATGGACTCATTACACTTACAAGTGAAAAAGGTACATAGATAGAAAGGCTCACAGTGTGATGGTATCCTAGATTGATTGAATGATGGAGGAAGCTGCATATCTTTTCCCATGTAAACATGTTGCACTTTTGCAAGCCATCCTTTCTTCCCAAACTTGAACTTCAAGATGCACCCTTTCCACTCATGCAAGATGCCACCTCTCTTGCTCTTAGGAAGCTTATGTGGACCTTTGACCGATCCTTTCATCACTATCCAGTCATTTAAGTTGTAGGTGCAAGGGATCCACTCATCCAATGAATTTCTGGTGTTGTGGAAGACACAAGAGGTCATAGCATTGCGTGGTCTTGTAGCCTTTCTCATCACCATGCTTGTAGAGGTTGCAACAGCAAGAATGGGACTCCTACACAAGGCAATGTAGCTCCAACAAAGGCACAAAACACTACTACACACGGGTCCTATTCCGACGTTTAATTATCGACATTTAGCGGGCGCGGGGTGCTAATTGTCAATAATGAAAGCGGGATTCGCTAAGTGTCGCTATATAGCAACTTTATATAAGTGTCGCTATATAGTGACTTTTTGTAAAAAAGAGTTGCTATACAGCGACTCTTATTAGAATTGTGAATGGTCATTATATAGCGACACTGAGAAGTTTCTTATATCAACATTTTACAAAGAGTGTTTTTTCCTATACTAACCTTAAAATATAGTTTTTCCCAATGATATTTTTTTTTTCCTTTTTATACATGTTTGATCCTTTGAGAGAATAAAAGTACAAGACCATGTACATCAAACCTTTGAAGCTCATATATATATTCATGTCCAAGTTTGAGATGAAAAAAATCAATGAAGAGCATTTACATTGACTGTTTCAAGTCTAACGCACCAAACAAGTCTATCTCTAACTCCATACCGAGTTGATCTCCTATATCATCATCATACTCTAGTATCATATGTTCACTTAAGAGTACTTGATCATCTTCTTCAATAAAGTGTGGTGATTCTTGATGATCGTCATCTTCTTCCTCAATATCGTGATCTCCGTCTTCCTCCCATACGATGTCATTATGCACATCTTCCTCTTGGCTCATATTGTTTTCTTCATCTTCTTTGCTAGATCCATTTGGATCAATTGGATCCGGCATTTGTAGTGGCATCTCCATATCCACATCTCTATCTTTAAAATTTTGCTTACTTTGTGGTGCAACTTGGATCATGTATCACCATTTTGGATCAGAAAGATTTGGATGAAAAACCACCTATATTGAAGATGGGTGCCAAATGCCATCAATTATATATATGAAATTATGCTTAAGTACATGTATCAATGGATCTTTAAAAATGAAAGCTTCAATTAATTAAATCATTGGTATGCACTTGCTCACAATGCTCGGTAAGAACAAAAGTATCACTTTCATTGGTCCAAAGTTTGGTGGAATCTATTGCAAAGAAACCACTAGTGTCTTTTCTCACTGTCGCACGGGGACCGTTGTAAATAGTTCTAAACCATTTACATCAAGAATGAAAATGCTAAATCGTATGAAATCAATTTCATAGATTTCGTGTATGGTTCCACAATAATCCAACTATGAGAAGAGAAGATTAGTATCTGAAGCACTTGCTCGGCTATCTTGTGTGAAGTTAGCCATGACTCCACAATCATATGTGACTCTCTTTGAATCGATGCATTCCACATGAAAATGTCGTCCATATGACCATAGTGCACTGTACTTTTTGTACTACAAAAGAGCATCACTAAAGCAATGAAGATGCATCTATTTTATAGCGTATATTGCCATAAATAATTACTTAATTATGTCAAGAGGTAAGAAACTTACATGCATCATACATCCAGATGATAACTCTCGCTCGCGCTCATTTATTGTCTCTCCATCGCATTTGGCTTTACGTAGCGCCAATTGTAGCCAATCAAGTGACATGTGAGTGGGGAGAAGGACGAGATCCAGTGGATATGGTTGCAATCGCCTGTACATTACTCTAAATCTCCTCCTTGCATTTATTCTTTCTGCTTTAGCTGCTTCATATCTCTCAATCCACTTCTGCATCTCCTTGCTATTGAGGATACAAAACTTATTGAATCTCTCCATCTGATGTTTGTTCATCTTTCTTTCAATCCCTTTTCCTTGGGGAACCTTGCCAATGATGTGATCATCATCCTCATTATGCCAAGCTTGTGGCTTATCGTGATCCGTGGATGCAAGAAACTGTGTGATATATACTAATGACACCTGCACAAGCCATCCTTTTGCCATGCTTGCTTCTGGTCTTGCTCTTTGTCTTACAAATCCCTTCAAAGTTTTCATAAACTGCTCGATAAAAAACATCCACCGACTATGAACGGTACCTGCAATGGCCACCTCATCAACTATTTGCACAAGCAAGTGCACTTGAGTTGTCATAATGCTCAAGGGAAAGTGCTTCTCAAGCAAGCATATGGCTTCGATGGATTCCACCCTAGCTTTCTCGATGCTCAATATGGAGATCTCTTTTTTAGATATTCACCTAGTTCACATGCTCATATAAGATATATTCATAATCAGTCTACAGATTATTAAGCTTAAATTGAAGAAAATGCAATCAATGTGATTTGATAGTAAGCATATCTTACAATACCACTGATCTTGAATATAGCATTTCTAACATCTTCTTGTAAGCACCCTTTTATTGTAATTGGGAGGATGAACTATCAAAGCAACAAAGAAGGCATGTCAATAATATAACATAATCATAATTACACTAACGCATCATGATTATTGGTATACTAATCCTACAGCTTAGAATACCTGTAAGACCTTGTGCCAATCATGGGATTTGAGCCCACTAAGCTTATTGTCCTTTGAAAATGCTCCTTTCAAGCAATGCATGTACCCTATGGGTGTTTGAAAAGAGGCAATGTCCGCCTTGACTGCTGCCTCCTCTCTCGTGGAGAGGATCCATGTTTCTTTTGGGAGGATAACTTTTCCCAAAGCACGCACTTGGGGCCACAAACGAGACATCCTATTCATAGCACGCAATCTTATCACACTCCTCTCGAGTCTTTGGAACCAACCAAGTGTGCCCAAATAGTAGCCCCCACATTCTTGAATATATGCACGGGATCCAAGAGATGATTGATTTGTAACTGACCCCGATAAGGAAGCTCATGAAATATTGATAGCCTCGTCATACCATGAGGAGGTTCCTCTCTGTTCACCCTCCAAGCTTGAATCCAGTCACTTGCCTTTAAATATAGTGGTGGTGGATCAAGCTGACCTCCACGCGTGAGATGGTCTAGTGGAAGGTACCGAGCGTGACCTTTATAAACATTTTTTATCATATGTTTGGAGTATCATGCAAGCGATTTCAAACCCAATCCACAAACAAGACAAGCATGTTACCCACTAGTAACAAGTCCTGCACGTGTGCATAAATGTGTTAGTATAAGACATGCATGTGAAAAAGTCACAAAAGCATAATTCTATATTATACATGTAAAGACACAACCACGTACCTGCGCACTCTCCATATCCTGGGTAGTCATGCATGGTCCACATCAAGATACCCCTAACCAAAATATCATTGGTATGTCTAGGAGCTCTGGACATATCAAAGACCCACACTCCTCTCCATAAGATCTATAACTCCTCTATCAAAGGTGCCATGTACACGTCCATATTTTTGGCCTTGTACTTCCATGGCACAAGTAGTGCAAGCATAAGGTGTCCCTTCTTTATTGTTAGCCATGGTGGGATATTGTAATTCACCAAGACTATGGGCCATGTCGACCAAGATGTCAAGCACAACTCGAAAGGATTCATGCCATCCATGGCGAGCCCAAGATGTAAGTTGCGTGGCTCCCTCATAAAGTCCGGCCAGTGATTGTCTATGTGCTTCGAAGCTGCACAATCTGTGGGAATCCTCAATGTGTCATTAGTGGACTGATGAGATGCATGCCAAGTCATCAACTCCGCTACGGATTTGCATCGGAACATGTGTTGTATTCTTGCAATGATGGGAAAGTGTCTCAAGACCTTTACCGATATCTGCTTACCCTGCAAGTCATCTCTATATCATTGTTTCCCACACTTCGGACAACTGGCCAAATCTCCATGCTCACGAGATGAAAGAGAATACATTCATTACAGTAAGCATGGATGGTATCATAATCCATACCCACCATTGTTAGCATCTTCTTCGCTTCATCTCTTGATGCGGGCATGGTATTTGGTATAGGCAACATCTTCTGGAGCAACCTATCACAATTCCTCCACAATTCAAACATACATAGACTTTGAATAATGATGATTCTCAAACATTGAGCAAGCTTAGAATCCTATAGCCTGACATTGAGCAAACATTTACAGACTCCTGCATTCTTTGAATTAGAGTGACAAAATTTTGTATATGTTTGCTCAATGGTAGGCTATTTCTTCTTCATGTGGGGAGAAAGAGAGGAGAAAAAGGAGAAAAGAGAGGAGAAAAAAGAGAGGAGTCAAAAAGAGAAAAAGAGAGGAGATAAGAGAGACCAATGTCAAAATAATGAGTCAAATTAATGCGAAAGCTAACCTCATTAAGGCCGAGACACTTGTATCCAACCACCCATACTTTGCTTGCAGATTCAAGATTGAGAGACAAGCCTGTAGTTTAGACATCCTAGCACCCTCGTACAACTGTGTTGATTGCAACTCTTGCATCTTGACCTTAGACTCTGACATCATGTGTACATGTGATGTAGTGCCTCTAAAAATAGAATCCATCATGTCCCTCATACCCTCGTCATCATCTGGCACATCCAGGAGACTATAGTCTTGCTCAAAGTATGAAGGTATATGCACACCCTCGCTACCCTCATCCTGGTCTGAAGATTTTGTGTAAATATAAGACCTTGTCTCAAGGTTTCGTGTCATAATGGTATCCAATATTAATCACGAACTCAAATAGCATTGACTTACCGATGATCCATGACCACGTGCAACACCAATGGTGGGTACTGGTTCGGGGCTCCTCCCCATACAATGCAAGTGGCACATGACAATACGACATTGATGTCATACTTCTCGCTTGCAATGAGTGCAATGACAATACAACCTCTCCGTGAGCCACTTTTTGCTCCCGAGCATTGGCACATCATCTAACGAGCTTCCACTTGTCCCTTCCATCTGCACACTTCCAATATCATAACATGAGTTGCAAGGAAATCTATTAAGATCCAAAAAATAGACACCCATGAGCTCCCTTTCTTTGTTCTAACAATAACTGCCCTGAACCGTCACTATATAGCGATGCTTTGCATGTTCAGTCACTATATAGAGACATTCTGCCTTGTTCCATCACTATATAGCGACGCTTTGAGGAGAAACGTCCCTATATAGTGACTGACTAGTGTTGCTATATAGCGACGCTGGGGGCTTAAACTTGAAACCTCGCGTCATGATGCCATTTTTAGTTCTCAACTCTATTGTAGGAAAAGCTACTTCCACCTTATATTCAACGACCTCGCTTTCCTCCTCCCTATTCCTCACTCCTCACCCCTATATAGCCCCTCTCCCAACAAGTGCTCCCTCTCCACCCTTCTCCCTCTGTGCTTGTGTGAGGAAGTTTCTCAAGAAGGTGAGTCTCTTTCAGCAATGAAGGTTCATTTTTTGTGAGATTTCATTTTGTGAGTGTTGAAGCATGTTTCTCCTTGTATTGCTAAGGCTATGTGCTAATTTTCATGCTTGATTTTCAGAGGTTAAAGACAAGAAACGAGATTTTGTGAAAAAAAGAAGACTCACGTCTTCTCTTTTTGGTTTTTTGCTTCCTCCTCTTTCTCCTTGTTTGTAGGCTTATGCTTGTCTCCTCAATCCAATCCCTTTGAGAAGCTCCTTCTCTAAACTCCTCCTTTCTCTAACTAGTTATCTGAAAAATGATATGTTTCCTCTCTTTTGTAGGGCTAGTCCATGGAACACCGAGCAGGACTTTTTCAAGTAAGAAAGTGCTTCCTCTTTTTTCCTTTTGTTATTTTCGTTATTTGCATTGGCCAGCGACTAGCACCTTAAGCGCTAGCTGCAGTGATGGGTGTAGAAACCCTCTCCTCCCCTCTATTCTCTTATTCCCTCTTCTTTCCCTCTTTTCCTCTTTTCCTCTCTCTTTCCCCCTCTTTCCTTCATATGCTCCTTTTCCTTCTCTTATGCTCTTTTTCCTTCTCTTATGCATATGTCTCCTTCTCCTTCTCCTTCCCTTCTTTTTTTCTCTCTTTTCTCTTCTTTTCATAAGCCTATGCTTATGCCTATGCCTATGCCGATGCCTATGCCTATGCCTATGCCTATGCTTATGCTTATGCCTATGTTTATTTCCTTTCCCCTCTTCCTTGTCTTATTTTCCCCTCTTCCTTCTCCCCTCTTTCAATCTCTTTTCCCCTCTTCCTTTTCTTTTCCCCTCTTCCTTCTCCCCTTCTTTTTTTCTCTCTTTTTCTCTTCTTTTCATAAGCCTATGCTTATGCCTATGCTTATGCCTATGCCTATGCCTATGCTTATGCTTATGCCTATGTTTATTTCCTTTCCCCTCTTCTCTTATTTTCTCCTCTTCCTTCTCCCCTCTTTCAATCTCTTTTTCCCCTCTTCCTTCTCTTGTTTTCCCCTCTTCCTTCTCCCTTTCTTTTTTTCTCTCTTTTTCTCTTCTTTTCATAAGCCTATGCTTATGCCTATGCCTATTTGTTTTTTATTTTCATGTTTGTGTCTACATTTGTCCAATCCCCCTAAATTAGACATGGGATCAGGTCGCACGTCCGATGAGTACAATAACCATCATAGGAGGAGACATCATGATCTCTATTCTCCAGAGGACTTTGATTCCCCTCAGGCAACACCTTAGGGGCCTGCCATTGTGACTACCCCTGGCATGACTCCTCTTGGACGTAGCACTGTGACTACCCCTCAGGGAACTCCTTTGCTAGTAGCCCATGGCTTTGTTGGGAGTCCCGATGAGTTTGTCGCACAGATGACCGATGCGGAGGCAATGAGATTCTTCTCTCTCCTATCCTAGAGGACCTCAGTAAATCCCTCTCCTACACTGACGCAACTGTCTAGCCGTCCCCTATAGCTCCTTTGACTTAGGGATCATCACCTAGGCATGCCCCGCCTAAGGGAAGGAAGAGTAGGAGGGATCGTTTATGTTGTGCTGACTCGGGAGATGTAGACGAGTCAGCACACTCACATCCCTACAGGTCTCCACTTGGTCTCAAGACCCAGTACCAGTCACGTCCCTTGCCCTGTCCTACTCCCACTGCTACTCCTCACTCTAGAAGCGCTCATAGTAACACCTCCCGCTCTGACTCTGCCACTACCATGAGTCCTCCTTACCCAGTCGAGGACCTCTCCTATGAAATCACGGCTGCTGGAGAGATCATATAAGATAAAAAGTGCAAAGCAGTGATGGCCACCATGAGGCGGTTGATGAGCCACCACGTCAAGAGCAGCATAGCTATTGACTGGCAGTACCAAGATGACCAAAAGAAACAAGCAGTCATGATGAATTGAAAAGACAATACCCTAACCCCCCAAGTTTGGAGTTCAATGAGAATTACATGCGAGAGCACATGGGTTTGGCCTTGAAGCATCGTAGGTCAACCTTGCGTACTTCCATCGCAAAGGGGATGGCTAAACCCAGCTGGGCAGACAAAGCTGATTGGAAATTTTTCAAGAAGCAGAACAGGGACCATGCCGAAATGTTCGAGGGTCAGAGGAGATCTACGAGGAGATGGCTGGACTCCGTAGGTACTTCGCACTTTGGTGCAGGCGGACGGTTGGCATTCGAGGCAACCGTGGTAAGTCTACTTCTTCTCATTTAATGTATTATTCCATTTGTTTTACTACATATTGCATGCACTTTATCTAACTCTCGTAAATTGGGCCCACAGCAAGTTGCGATGGGTCACCTTCCTATAGACTTAGAGACGAGATGCGCATTTCATGTAGGAACAAAGCCGTGGTTTATTGAGCAGGAGGCAATGGGGGCGACGGTTGATTGGGCTGAGGTGGCTACTCGCATGGTATAAGTCTACTCCTACTTGTAATCTCACTTTTTAAACTGTTTTATTCTTTAAGTTCCAATCTAATTTCCAATTAATATGGTTTTACTCTTAGAGTGCAAGCTTGAACATCCCATCAGCGGAGGTGAGCGGCGATGATGATGAGGGATTAGGCTCACATGGCTTCGATGAGGGTCAGGGATCAGGCGCAGCTAATGAGGGCCAAGGATCAGGCGCAGCAGCTCACGAGGGCCAAGACGAGGAGGAGGACCACGATGATGATTCATATGAGCAGTAGTAGTAGTAATAGTTTGCATATACTTTGCCATGTATATGCTTTTGTATATCGGCTCGTTTGAGAGATTTTGTATCACCCTTTTCGAAAGGGTAATTTTGTAACAAACAATGTTGTATATATTCGACATGTATGTGCTTCTGTCGCTCAGTTCATTTGAGCAATTTTGTATCACCCTTTCCACAAGGGAAATTTTATAATAAAAAACATTCTTTTGTAATTACTAAATAAGAAACATTAGTGGGGTAGAACAAGGCTTGTTGTGGTGCTATTTAGCCCCACATGTTTTTTTTAGCTTCTGTTAATTGTCGCTATATAGCGACGTTTAACAATGTTGCTATATAGTGACGATTACCAATGTAACTATATAGTGACGTTTACCAATGTCGCTATATAGCGACGCTTATATAGCGACCGTTCTTTTCTAATGCTTATCGTGAGGAAAATAGTGACCTTTGCGCCTGTCAAAAAAAAAATGTGTAAAAAAGGTCGGTATTTTCGTCGGAAAAGGACCTATGCCTTGTAGTGAAAGACGGAGAAGGAGAGGGACAGAGCAGCAGCAACAGAGGCACAGGAAAGGGAGAAGGAGAGGGACAGAGCAATAGCAACAAAGGCACAGGAGAGGGACAGAGCGGCTCCAACAGAGGCATAGGAGATGGAGAAGGAAGAGAGAGAGAGAGAGAGGAGCTACAACAAGCAGGCCAGAGCAAGGGGGAGCAGAGAGAGGGGGAAGAGGGAAAATGCATGGGATTTGGCTCAAATCTGAGTGATTTGGCAGTTTGGAGCAGAATAGTGGGGGACAGAGCCCTAGAAAGAGGGAGGGGAGAAGAAAAATTTGCCACAAAGGTCCTACCATCCCATTGAAGGTAGTTTTGGGCTCATGTGGGGGAGGTGCACCTCGTAGGAGGGTCAAACATGGGTTAAGAGGGGGGGTGGTTTGGGTGGTCTTTAGTGTAAGGGGAGCAACCAATAGGGGCTCTTTGTAGGCCTCCCACCCTCCACCTCAACATACCATTGCCCCACACCTTCTAGCACTCTCATTGGTACACCTCAAATCAATCTCTAATCCCTTGAAATTAGGAAACACTAATTGGAGACCCTTTTGAGACCCCAATTCTCCCCTAATGTGAGGTACTTTACAGGATACAAAATGTGATTATTATATTTACATGATGGGCAAGCTTTTGAGGTACTTTATAGGATGCAAGGTGTTCATATTGCTAATATTGCATCCTTTTTCCTTTCTAGGTATGTGAGCTCAAAGGAAATAGATCCCACCACGCTTGAGAATGCTCGAGTTATGTCAATGGAGGTGGTTTGTTTAGTGGAGGAGACATTTCCACGTTCTATTCTCACAAGCCAACTACATCTCATAGTGCATTTGGTGGATGAGATTGCTATATGCGGTATTATATATGCACGATGGTTGTTCTTCCTCGAGCGCTTGATGAAGACCTTGAAGGGTTTTGTGAGACAAAATGCAAGACCCAAAGGTAGCATGGCCGAGGGATGGCCAAGGGTTGGTTGGTACAAGAGTCACTTGTATATATTTCTGAGTTTCTTATTGATGTGGATAGCTCTCTCCCACGACTATGGAGAGATGATGAAGACCTGAGGATCACCTCTATTGTGTTAGATATCAATGCTCCACTCTCCTGTAACTATGCGGGAACCAGCTAACTCTACTTGTAAGCCCCCCATATGAGGAGAAGGCATTTGAGTAGCTTAGTTATCCGATAGGTCGTGATTTGGACACTAGATGGGGCAATGTGTGGCCTGATGCCTCGATGGCTTCAGATAGAGTTGGCACACTGCCAACTAGGCTACATGCAAGTGTAGGAAGGCATCCCATGACTGACCGCATTGAGGGTAGATGGAGCATTTCCTGGGGCAGCCCACTCTTGGGTTGCGAGGCCCGTTTGGAGCCCCAGATGACCTCCGATGGCTCTGGGCCGAACGGACACCATAGGTGAGTTGCTCTATTTTGCAGCACGGTTCTATTGTGTGGTCGGTGGCCTATTTCGAGACCAACCCCCAATCGACCGTTTTGGGTGGACTGGGTCGGTCTCCCAATTGAGTCTAACCGACTATGACTGGTGGCTATATAAGAGCACGCCTGTGAAGCCCATCATCATCACTGGCTACAGCAACCCTGATTACTTTGCATCCAGCCTCCATCCTCTAATGTTTCCAGCACGCCATTGAAGCTTCTCATAGAGGAGCACATGGTTGGGAGGCAGCACCATCTATTGTATCAGTTTTACAGTAATCAAATTTTTGATTCTCCATACTATCTGCTTTTCTCTCTTGCATACGAGATCGTGTTATCTGTTGAGGACAGACGTGGTATTGTATTCTTACATGGTATCAGAGCTTGGGCTCTAGCAAGAAGATTTGGTAGTATGTTTCTGTTTGCAAGCAGATTGTGAGAGATGGCCCAGCCCGCAAGACTGTGAATCCCATCGTTCAGCGAAAGTGGAAAGTTGGACGGCACTAACTATCCACTTTGGAAGTTCAAGATGAAGACCATCCTAAGTGCATACGAGCTTTGGGATACTACTACTAGGGTGGACGTGAAGCCGGTTGCGAGACCGAGACCGGATCCAGCCAATGCAGGACAACATATAGTACCAACTATGAATGAGATTCTCACGTGGACAAGAAGAAATGCAGATGTGTTGTGTTCTATTGTCTGCAGTGTAAGTGATTCTGTCATGGCGTTAATTCAACATGTCACCACAACAGATGAGGCATGGATGGTCTTGAAAATTCAGTATGAGACCATGAATCAGACGCGGATTCAGAATCTAGAGACTCAACTCACGAATGAGAAACTGTCTGAGTTTGAAGCGACAGAGAAGTTCATCACTAGGGTGAAGAATCTACCCGATCAGATGATTGCAATTGGCATCACCATCACCAACAAGAATCTAGCACGAAGATGCATACGGATTCTCCCACCAAAGTACAACGGTCTTGTTATGGCACTGAATATGCAGAACAGAAATCCGTCCCTCAACTTTAAGGATTTTAGTGCGATGCTTCTGGAGGAGGAGATGCGTCAAAATACAAGGACTAGAGAAGATTCAGCTTTCTCGGTTGGATCAATGAAAGGTAAGGGTAAGGGCTCTAGTAACCCATCTTCTTCTGATGATAAAAAGAGAAAGAAGAAGATTAAGTGCTTCTATTGCAACAAGGCAGAGCACAAGCAAAATGAGTGCTGAAAGAAGATTGCGGATGAGAAGAACGGAGTAAAGAAAGAGTCCACCAACAACAGCGCGCAGGCAGTACCAGTAGAGTTGTTCATAGCAGTTGAGGAGATTTGCACAAAGGAAGTTCATGTACCTGCGGATGAACCTTGGATTATTGACAGTGGTGCTTCACGCCACATGACCAATCGGAAGGATTGGCTTACCTCTCTACATCCGATAGGGAATGACATCCTGGTAGCAGTCAGCAATGATGCAAAATGTCAAGCAAAAGGAAAAGGTACGATTGCTCTCAAGACAGATGGAGTTGTAAAATAGTTGTCCAATGTTCTTTATGTGCCAGATATCAAGAGGAACTTGTTGTCCATTTTTGCGATCACGGATCAGGACCTCAAAGTTCAATTCGATAAGAATGGTGCACAGATTTTGGATCTTCAAGGGAAGGTCATTGGTAAAGATACACAGCGCGCAACAACATCTACGAACTCTCAGCTTTCAATGCTCGAGCTGATGTGAAGAACACTAAGCTGTGGCATGAGAGGTTTGGTCATCTAAACCTTAGTTCTTTAAAGGAGATGCATAAAAGTGGAATGATTGTAGACCTACCAGAAATTACAGATCTGCCCGATGTATGTGAAGCTTGCATGATGGGCAAGTAGCATCGGTAGCCCTTTCCTAAAGAGGCTAGCAGGGCAAAGGCTCCTCTAGAGCTCGTTCACACGGACCACTACGGAAAGATGGAGATGAAAGCTTTGGGTGGTTCCTACTACTTCATGACGCTGATCGACGACTACAGTAGAAGGATATGGATATACTTCCTGAAGACTAAAGATGAGGCTTTCAGTAAGTTCAAAGAATGGCATGTAAAGGTCGAGAAAGAAACGTGGAGGAAGGTGAAGAAGTTGAGATCAGATAGAGGTGGTGAGTTCACATTAAGTGAATTCAAAAGTTATTGCAAAAGTCACGGGATCAAGAGGCAGAAACCCCGACCACATACATCATAGCAAAATGAAGTAGCAGAGCACAAGATGTGCGTCGTCTGCGAAATGAGCAGGAGTATGATGAAAGGGAGAGATTTGCCAAAGACTTTTTGGGCTGAAGCATGTAGTTAAGACGGCAGTTTACATTCTGAATCGTAGCTACATGAAGGCTGTGAACGGGATGACTCCACTACAGGCACTTTTTGGTAAGAAACGTTCAACTGCACATTTCAGAGTTTTGGATGTGACTGCTTTGTGCATGTCCTTGTTGATGCTAATAGGACCAAACGGGAATCGAAGAGCCGGAAGTGTATTTTCTTGGGCTATAGTGAAGAGGCGAAGGGTTACCGTCTCTATAACCCTGTTACCAAGAAGATAATAGTGAGTCACGATGTGGTCTTCTCAGAACAGCTGCATTAATTAGAGGAGGATGCTTCCTAACCAGACAACCAGGACCAGAATATCCATCCAGTACAACCACCAACAGCAGACCGAACTCCCCCAACGGTGCTTGGGAGGATTCAAGATAAAGAAGAGGAAGAAGAGCCTATAGAACCACAACGGCAACAGCCATTCCCGAAGTGGGTAATGCAGCTTTTGGACGGCAGAGAGCCTCTAGCCATTGAGGAGGAACCATCCGAACACCATCGGTCCAAGAGATTAGAGGAGCAAAGAAGGGCACAGGAACACTTGGTCAACTATGCTTTGATGACAGAGGTGATTTGTGCTGAAGAACCCAAGTGTCTTGACGAGGCACAAGGTGATGATAGGTGGATGGAGGCTATGCAGTTGGAGTATGGCTGCATAGTGAAGAACAACACTTGGGACCTTGCAGATCGACCACCAAAATGCAAGGTAATCGACACCAAGTGGGTGTACAAGACCAAGTACAAGTCTGACGGCACGTTGGATAAGTACAAGGCTCGGCTCGTGGCAAAAGGATTCGCATAGGTACATGGTTTTGATTATCAAGATACTTTTGCTCCCACAGCTCGACTAACCACAATTCGCAGTGTTTTGGCTATAGCAGCACAAGAAAGTTGGCCCGTGTTACAGATGGATGTAAAATCCGCCTTTCTGAATGGAGATCTCAAGGAGGAGGTATACGTGGAACAACCACCAGGTTTTGTGATCCCCGGTTCAGAACGTAAAGTCTGTAAACTGAAGAAGGCACTTTACATGCTGAAATAAGCCCCACGAGCATGGTACCAGCAAATTGATGCCTACTTTCTACAAACCGAGTTCAGGAGGAGCCCATCTGATGCAAATTTGTATAACTACAGAGAACGAGGCAAGTGTATGATCGTGGTCCTTTATGTGGACGACCTTGTCATAACAGGGAACCATGAAGAGAAGATCTTGCAGACAAAGCATTTGCTAGGAAGAGAGTTTGAAATGACAGACCTCAGACTGATGCATTTCTTTTTGGGGATTGAAGTGTGGCAAGAGATAAAATAGATCTTCATCTCACAGCTGAAGTATGCTGGAGAGATACTGAAGGCATTTAGCATGGCTGAGTGCAAGACAGTTGGCACCCCTATGGAGGTTGATGTGAAGCTCTCAAATGAGGATTCGCTCTCAAATGAGGATTCATCACCACTAGTGGATGAAGCGAAGTATAGAAGGCTTGTGGGCAGTTTGATTTACTTGTACAACATGCAGCCAGACATCAGCTTTGCGACTGATGTACTAAGCAGGTTTTCCAATAAGCCCCGGGAGAACCATTGGAGGGTAGGGATGCAGGTACTGAAATACATCAAAGGCACACTTGATTATGGCATGTAACTATTGAATCCACAAAGTTTTGTCAAAGTAAGAAGGACACACTAGTACTACCGCAAGAATGTGAACATGTATTGTACACACATATAAAAATACTCACTTTTAAATATTTGATACCTTCGATGCAAGGAAAATAACATGATTGTATTTGTGTTTGAATTAGGTTGTCTATCAACCAATGGTGGGATAATAATAGGTGGTGGCATATCATACCTATTACACCATGTTCCAAAGTGATGTATAGTACATTTACTAATATGGAGCGTATGGAGGATGATCATGGCCATGGAGGTGATGATGACCGTGATATGAGAGAGGAGGATGATCATGAGATAGGAGATATAGATATTGAGGCCATTACCCACCATGAGGATGAGCCTACCATGGGTGATGTTGACTTCGATGAGCACATGAGTAGCACAAGTAGTAGTGGGTTGAATGTATTTGTAGATCTCAACACTAGTTTGTATTTTGAAGTAGATAGTTTGGCAAGCGTTGATCTCATTGAGGATGAGATCGAACCATAGCCCATCATTGATATTGGCAAAAATATTTTACATATTGTCTCATTATCCTCACCTCACTTAATTTTTGTATATGTGGGTTTGCCAAAAAGCATTGATATTTTTGTTAAAATTACGTGCTTTGGTAATCATGGGCAATGTTTGGAAAGCAGTGATGTACATTTATCAGCCTGCACCAAAATCTCACTTTCTGTATTCTCTATTTTACATCTAAATCCGCGTCTAAATTCACATGCAAACGCACTGATAGACGTGATAATAGATGCACAAATAGATGTGCTATTAGACATGCCCGTATTTTCACTATTCTAGCAGTGCTTATAGATGCACCTGTTATTTTGTGCACCTATCAAGTGCATCTATAGTTGGTTTGTCTTATTGTGTACTTGTTAAAGGTAAAGACAATGCAATGTAAACAGCCTGCTATGAGTTGATATGTTGTGTTTAGTATGGCATTCCCCACTTTTCTTATTCTTTCTACTATTGGTGCATTTGTCTACATGCATGATGTCATTGCCTTTATTGCGTTTGTTGTCGCTTTGTCTGCTTTCATGATTTATGACGTACAATATGCAGCTGCACCATGCGAATTCAGAATGTATTGAATGTCAGTATTTGTGTTCCAGTGTTCAGTAATGCTAGGATTGAAGTTGTCAGTGTATACATCCTTGGGTTCTCTTCGTAGCAATAAAGTCGGCTGAGTGATTCTTGCTCGAATATAGTGAATGTACTCATCTTTTGTCATGTTCAAGTTTGTTAGCAAGGTATCAAAATCTAAAGTCTTTATCAAAGGGACTTCCAATATCCTTTCTAGTTTTTTAACGTTCTCTTTTGTGGCAAGTGTTGCTATTCCAGCTTCTGATGGAAATGCGATCTCTAGGGAAGCTGAACTTGCATTTCTTGGATCTTTTTTTGCATGTTTGTCTATGCTTGTGTGTTTGCAATTCGATGTTTATTGAAGACACCTTTGTGTTGTCTGTTGCTATGTACGTGTCTACAAAGTTGATTACATCCTCATGTGTTGAAGAACCATACTGTGGAGCATCTTTAATCCATAGTAAGGCCTGGTGGTGTTGGCTACCACAATTTTGAAATTCAATGACGAAAAAAAGTCGGTTAGTTTCCCAACGATTGTGTCATCTTGCTTAAGCAATCTCTCAGGGGGGTCACTATGTATAAACCCTCTATATCACGTGCGTTCAAGGCCTATATTTAAAATCCCTTATCTATAAATTTTTTCATTAATAAAATGTACCCCTTTTCTATACGAATCTGTAAATTTTTTCCAAAACTATTTTAAATAGTCCCTTATGTATATTTATTTTTGTAAATTTTAGAAATAAAAAATATCCTTCTGTTGAACTCACGTGATAGGGTTACATATGATGCGTGACCCCCCCGAGAGCAATCTCTTCATTGGTTGGAACTTATTTACATAGTATCATGCTGTTGTTATAGGATCCGACCTAATGAGATCTGTTTTTGTCATTTCCAAGGCATTTGGATCACAATTATTTGTTCTTTGTTGGAGTTGTTAAAGACATGTCATTAGTGGTTCCCAAAGTTTCTCTGTAGAACAGAATGTGACAAAGAATGTAGGCTAACCCAATTGTCGAATCATTGCAAACAAGTTTTTCTTTAACTTGTACTTGTAATCCAATGATGTGCGGAGGCATGTGAAGTTGCGAAAACCAATGTTAGACTGTAAAAGCTTTTCGATGTTTGTTTCTTCCATGGTATCCCTTGCTTTTAGTGTTCTTCCTCGTAGTTGTCCTTTTCTCATGTGCACCCAAGTTGAAGAGAGAACTTGCCGAACGAGTATTTTTACAGTTTTAAAGAACAGGTTCTCTATACAGTATGCAAATCTTTGATCCTTATTCTCGTCAGTTCCCATCGTGCATGTCCATAGAGCAGTGTTGGAAATGCTAGTTCTTCACAAAATTTGTCTTTGAAAACACTAAGTGGAGAGAATCCTTCTGAAGGTGCAATCACAATAGTTTTTTCCTTGAAGTCAACAACTTGTTGTGTAGTATATATACCATGCACTAGTGTATTTGTGTGAACTTCATCTTCAAGATCAATGTCATTGCTGCTATTTGATGGTTCTTCATGTTGGTCCTTGGTTATCTTGCAAGTTAAGTATGTGGTCAAACCATAGTGGATTTAATTTGACATTAATGTTTTCCTTGTACAATGGTTTTTCTAGTAATTCTTTTAAAGCACGAATAGTTAATGTTGGATGTACTGTCCCGCTCATGTAATTGTGTGTATATTCTAGCTTTCATCGTATTGCCATAGATACTGTTGATGAGTCGTCTATAAGGAATCTAGGTAGCACTGTCTGTGCCCTGTCAATATTAGTAAGGACATTGATAATGCTGCCACGTAATCCGTATTTTTCATCATAAGATAACTCTCTAATTTGAGCAAATGGAATTCTTATTGCTACTAGCCTTGCTTCAATTTCATTCAATTTGCATGTGTATGGTGTTTTGTATGGTGCAATTGTTTTGCAAATAGACTGCATAAATTCTTTTCTGATGAACTGTCAATGTGGTTGATATCAATTCCTTGGATGATGTGCTCATGGAAGCCTTCAACGCCTCTTACCAATTTCCGCTTGAACATAAGTGAACCACAACAAGCACATGGGTAGCTAGGTGTGTCACTGATGGCTTTGTGGTATTGAGTTATGAAGCGTGAAGAAGGTTTCCTACGAGCAAATTTTCTCTTTTTTACTGAGCATGTTGTAATTTCTTTTGCCACTGTTCCAGTTTTGCATCCCGAAGCATTCTCATTTGTGTTGCTTCCTTGTTTTGGAGGATGCGCTCTAATTCTGTACACTTTCCTTTCTATAGCTTTGATAGTGTATCGGATATTTCCAAAAGTGTTGTGAAACAATCCTGCCACTTTTGTGGTAGGCAAGAAGTAGTGCGTTCTAACAAGATGACAAAGGTCTTCTTCATCTTTTTCCGACCACCTGACATACAAGCGTACTTGTTCTTTCTTCGTAACAGGAAGGATTAGATGATTTGCCGCACTTTGATCAAGTAACATATGATAGCACTTTGAACGTCTTGATCTTTTTAAAAGAAGCATTGTTGACATTGTCTTCTCATCATACTTTAGTAACTTAAATGATACATTGAATGTTGACGAGAAAATTTTCAAGACCTGGAACAGTAGCAAGTTAGAAGTGATAGCAGTTTCAAGTAGTTGAAGAACAATTGCCCTTGGCAATGATTCTTCACTTTGATAATTGACTGACAACCTATACCAAACAGGCATGCGTCCCACTTCATCGTGCACATTGTCATAAATTAAGTTCAAATTTTGTTTGAATGAGTACTCTTCAAAGAAAAATGACAGGAAGTGAAGAACATTTGTGTTTGATGGGTACTTTATCTTGAACTCATTCATTCTCATAATATCATACTCGATAAACTAGGCGTTCTCATTTTCCATTGTACCTGCTAGTAAATGCAATCATAAATTATGCAAGAAAGGAGCAATATGTGAGCTTAACTTGCACTTTCGTAATCACACCACATAATAGAGGGATCAGAAACCTCTATCCAGTCAGGAGCAACATTTTTTCTAGCAGCATAACTTAAAGGAAATGCTATGTGAGAACAATTACAAAGGAGATATGTGTTAACGTGCTTCACTATTTGAAAGTGCTACTTGTAAGATGGAAAATTCCATGCATGTGTACTCTTGTAGCGAAAGTGCAGCTGCTCATGTCACATTCAATTAAAATAGAGTCTATCAACTCTCTACATTGTTTGATTAATTATCAAAACATCACTGAACCATCACCCTTACAAGCATGCTTCTAATTAATCTTACAGTTCAATTAAGTGAAATGATTATGGAGAATGCAGAAAATGTGTCAATGGTATCAATTAAAAACATTTACACGGAAATTTCAGAGAAAAGTATGAAAATGACACATTAGTGACACAATTTGTAGTAGCATATTTCTTTCTGAAACAATTTGAAAGGTTTACTCCAACCTTCCTATGAACATAAGCATTGCACAAAGTTCTTTAACACCAATCTATATTCAAATAAGATAATGTATCCACGCTGTGTTGAACGCTTCAAATTCACAGTCAATCTTTAAAGATTCAAAGTAACATTCAAGATTCAAAGGATGGAGCAGAAAAATATATTGAGACAGATAAAATTTCAGTGAGGGAAAATGATTTTATTTCTTGCAAACTGAGAAGATCATACAACTAACTGTAAACACAGTTTCTGTCCATACACGGACCAAATTAAAAACCAGAGAGAGAAAGAATGATCACACCAAAAATCCAATGTAGACTGATCCAAGTAAACAGTTTCAAATTTGTATGTCCCAAATTTCTTCAACACCACTTTATAATCAAATCAGATAATGTATGTACGATGTGTTGAATGCTTCAAATTGACAGCCGCTCTTTAAAGATTTAAAGCAAGATTCAAGATTCAATGGATAGAGCAGAAAATATATTGACACACATAAAATTTCAGTGAGGTAGAGTGATTTTATTTCTCGCAAAGTGACAAGATCATACAACTAACTGTAAACATAGTTTCTATCCATACAAGTACCAAATTAAAAACCTGACAATCATTGTTGGTTGCAAACCACTTCTTTAATTTTTCCTTTACAATGAGTTTAGTACAAATGGGCGATCCAAACATTTGCTTGTTTGAATGTCCTTTTCTATCATGATCACAGAAATGAGCGATCCAAACATTTGCTTGTTCAGAATGTCCTTTCTGTCGTCACTTGTCGCTTGGGTGCCATCTTCATTCACTCTCATCTGACAACCACCACCACCTTCACTCTTTCTCAATATTTGAATGGTGTTATCATGGGCATTCTTCATTTGCGCTATCTCCTTCTACTTCCTCCCGGGCGAGCATCTTTGTGAACTCTGTAATGTGCGTAATAATTGGTTGCGGTAATTTTATTTTGTCTTCTACATCATACCCCATGTGCTTCTTTGTTTTCTTTGACCTTGATTTCCAGGATACTATGACTGTCTTTGTGGAAAGTCTTGAAATTGCTTCATGGTTTGGGACCCATTCCTTTTTCAAACAACTACTATACAATGTACTGTTATCTTGGTTCTCCTTCCTGCCCCTTGGCTCATACCATACCGCTGTAAATGTTGTAGCTCTCCCCCGGTCATCCATGCTCACGTCAACTACTTTCGCAACCCAAAACTTCACGTTCTCATGTTCATCATCCGATGGTCGAACTGCAACAAAACAATGGACATCTATGTCTATTTGTGGCATAAACTCTCTCTTCTTGGGTCCACAATATGGATGTGGGAGCAACGATTCAAACTCATTTTCAAAGAGACCACATGCTGGATGCAAGTCATTACCAACATTTGGCCAAAATAAAGGTCGTTCTGCCTTAATATCATCTTCTCGCATTTTTGCAAGGTCCTTTATCAATTGGTAGGTCTTGCTAATTACAACAGTAGTGTGTTCCTTCCAAGAGGGCTTCCAATTAGGAAATCTCAGGAGCATTTCCTCTTTGTATGCAATAAAAGCGTTTAAGCCTTCTATTTCACCTTTGGATTTCTCACTGAATTCTTTTATAGGAGCCCATGTTGGATGCATTTCTTTGCTCAGGATTAAAGTTAAGAGAGAGTAAGGTTCTTCTGGTTCCCATTTTGTATCAAGAGAATAGTGTTGCCATTGCATCACTGGTTTTTCATCCTTTAAGAAAAATCAAAAATAGTGTGGAGCGCTATGATAAATCAGGGCATCACCACTTTTTTGTATGAAAGGTAGAATAAAGCTCTTCCAATCATACATCCTCTCAACCATTGAGCATATTGTTCCTTCCTTACGGCCACCAACTTGCCTCCCACATTTTCTTATCAAGTCATCCATTGTCTCCATGTCCTTGTGTTTTAGTTCTCTTGAAACTGTGCTAAATACCTGATCGATATCCTCATGTGTGTGCCCAACCAACAAAAACCCAACTTCAATCTCATTGAAGATTCTATGAGCGATTAGCATTGAGCAAAATGCAAAAAAGAGTACATTCTTATTCTCTCATCCGCAATTGTCTGCTTGTATTCTCAAAGTTGCTAGTAGGCGACCTTTTTCTGCATGTGCATTGTGAATTGCCTTCATAACGGATGTTACAACTTGATTGCTATCGTGTAGATGCAAGGAATCAATCCATATGTCTACAAAAAACTTAAATCCGTGCACTAACACTCCACATAGATGTGTCTTTAAAAAGTATTTGCCTTGTAGCTTAGGTGGAGTGTTAACGAATCGAGGTAATGTTGTTGTATTTTGATCCATACCATCTACAATAATGCACATGTACTCATTTGGGTGAGAAATAGCTTGCTCCTTCCAAAATGCATATTTTATTCTAGAATGTCGAACAAGTCCATGATGAAATTCTCTCTTTCTTTTGTAAGCTTCTTTTTGTTCTGGAGATGTTGCACTCTCAAGTGCTCGCTTTAGATCATCACAGTCATTGCACTTTGACATTTTTTGCCTCTTTGGGATTTTAACATGTCCAAAGCTTTTTTTCCAAAGAGTATAAAAAGTATGAAAAGATGCTGGTGCATGCCCTCTTTGCCTCTGTGTTTCTCCAATAGAGTTAAATACTTCTTTTTTGGTCAAACCTATCGGAAGATGCATTTCTGATAGGTGGGGTTGCGGTAAAGCATTTTCATAAATGTAATCTTTCAAAATTGCTGTTGCCACAACCGTTGAGGCTCTTGTTTTGGGCCTTCCTATGTTTCCATGAATGTTAAATTTAACTCCATACTTTGCTTTATTAGCCAAATTCCAATATGTGCCATGTGATAATCCTGTAATAATGTGATATGCATTATTGCATATACTTCATTTATAAGAGGCCTTATTTGATGTCCTGAACTTCGCCTTCTCTTATCATTTACAAGAAAGCAAGACAATCTCGTGAGTAGGTATTCATTTCTTCTGCTTCCTTTCCTTTGCCAGACATGTTCTCTACAACCCTTGATGTCATCTAAGTTAATGGATCGCGTACATGTATGCTTACTGCATGTAGATCGCATTGCTTTTAGCATAACATCTTCATTCATTACTCTTATTCTCTTTGGTTGCTTTTCTGGATCTGCTTGCACTCGCTGTCTTTTCATGCATCTGTATGTCTGTTTTGGGACCTTCTGTACATTCTTATTTGGATTTGTGTAGTTCTCCTTGTAAGATTTATTTGTCACGTTGTTTTCATGAGATGTTGCATCCTTGATCTTATCACTCTGACAGTCAAATACTGAATATTCCTTTGTTGATGTCATCCTTGCTTTTGATACATTCGTCAAACCATTTGTAACATTTACAAGTTCACAATCAAAGTCAAACACCGAATAGTCCTTTGTTGATCTCATCCCTACTTTTGATACAATTGTAGAACCACTTGTCACAATGGCATTAGAGTGTCCCGAATGATCTTCAAACTCATCTATTCCTAAGAGAACATCACTCATTGATGCACTTTCTATGGATTTCATAACTCCATAGTCAGTGGTGATAGAGTGTCTAGAATGATCTTCAAACTCATCTATTCCTGAGAGAACATCGCTCATTGATGCACTTTCTATGGATTTCATAACTCCATAGTCTTGAAACTCCTCTACTCCAGAGAGAACATCACTCATTATACTATCGTGCATGATTTCCATAATTTCATAGTTACCTACTTTGACTCCAAGAACTTTATCAGTATCCATGAAGCCATCCATGCTTAAAGATATAACACTTTTGACATCTTTGCCCAAGTTCTCAATGTGCATGAACTCATCCACCCCGGATAAGGCATCACTTGTGAAATATTTTTCTTTCTCGCTACCAATGAACTCATCGACTTCTGATAAGACGTCAGTGCTATAGTTGAGTGCATTGGAATCATCCATCTCTGAAGGAATAGAGCTTGGTACATTGGCAAATTCTTTCAATTCTTTGATGTTGTAGTATACATTATGTTTATCATTAAAAACCACATGCCGAGTCTTTCCAATCTTTAAAAATTGCATGCTCCATCTCAAATCCTTACCTACCTCATAGTAGGGACCATCCAATGACATTGAGTTATCATCCATACCATCATCAGTAACTTTTTGAATTCTCATCTGCGCAAATGTCCAGTGTTCAACTTGTTCAAATCCCAAGACTTGACCTTCTGCTACATACTTATTTGTAAATGATAACATTTGTAAAATATCTCCCACTACAAAATCCAAAGATATGCACTTTGTATTCTTGATGACATGTGTTGGATAAGTCTCATCTCTGTCCCATGCAATAAATGCTTTGTTGGAAGTATTATAGGGCATAACATCTCCAAGGATTTCCATATCCCCACACTTATGCTTTAGCTCAACATGTGCACTAAGAATCCTTGATACGATAACCGCCACCTTATCTTCGCCAAGTCTTCTAAAGTGACAAATAGAATTTGGATCACTTTCATGGATTGTAGGAAATGCAACTACTTCTCTTTTGCAACATAAAATCACCTCCATCCCCGGAATAAATTTTGTAGCCATCTCCTTTGTGAGTTTCCTTTGCAAACAAGCTGTAACAACCATTATAAAGAACATTAGTCTCTTCTCAATAATCTACTCTATTAATGATTTAAAAATCCAGAACTTGTTTGAAAATTTAATTAGACACTAACCAATAACAATCGTAAACCAATAACAACCCTAAACCCTAAACCCTAAACCGTAAAGCAAAACAACCCTAAACCCTAACCAATAACAACCCTAAACCCTAAACCTTAAACCCTAACTCCCAAACCCTAAACCCTAAACCTTAAACCCTAACCCCCAAACCCTAAACCCTAAACTCTAACCCCCAAACCCCAAACCCTAACTCCCAAACCTTTAACCCTAAACCCCAAACCCTAAACCCTAACTCCTAAACCCTAAACCCTAACTCCCTAACCCTAAACCTTAAACCCTAAACCCTTAACCCTAACCCCCAAACCCTAAACCCTAAACCCTAACTCCCAAACCCCAAACCCTAAACCCTAACTCCTAAATCCTAAACCCTAAACCCTAAACCCTAACTCCTAAACCCTAAACCCTAAACACTTAACCCTAACCCCCAAACCCTAAACTCTAAACCCTAACTCCTAAACCCTAAACCCTAAACCCTTAACCCTAGCCCCCAAACCCTAAACTCTAAACCCTAACCCCCAAACCCTAAACCCTAACTCCTAAACCCTAAATCCTAAACCCTAAACCCTAACTCCCAAACCCTAAACCCTAAACCCTAAAACCTAAACCCCAAACCCTAAACCCTAAACTTTAAACTCTAACTCCCAAACCCTAAACCCTAACCCCCAAACCCTAAACCCTAAACCCTCCCCTAAACCCTAAACCCTAACTCCCAAACCCTTAACCCTAAACCCTAACTCCCAAACCCTAAACCCTAAACCCCAAACCCTAAACTCCAAACCCTAAACCCTAAACCTTAAACTCTAACTCCGAAATCCTAAACCCTAACCCTAAACCAACCCTAAACCCTAACCCCCAAACCCTAAACCCTAAACCCTAAATCCTAAACCCTAAACCCTAAATCCTAAACCCTAACCCCCAAACCCTAAACCCTAAACCACCAAACTCTAAACCCTAACCCCCAAACCCTAACCCTCAAACCTTGAACCCTAAACCCTAAACCCTAACTCACCAAACCCCAAATCCTAAACCCAAACCACGAAATCCTAAACCTTAAATCCTATGAGTGTTTTCAAGTAATATCATTTATTTAAGTAATAGTTTTAATTAGAATTCATAAGTAATAGTGGAATTGATAGTTGGGAGGGTGGTAGTGGGAGAAAGGGAGAGTGGGGGAGGGAGTGGGAATGGGGGCGGTGGGGGTGGGGGTGGGAGGATGGAAGTGGGAGTGGGAGAGGGAGTGGGAATGGGGGAGGTGGGGGTGGGGGTGGGGGTGGGGGTGGGGGTGGGGGTGGGAGAATGGGAGTGGGAGTGGGAGAGGGAGTGGGAATGGGGGAGGTGGGGGTGGGGGTGGGAGAATGGGAGTGGGAGTGGGAGTGGGAGAGGGAGTGGGAATGGGGGAGGTGGGGGTGGGGTGAGGGTGGGAGGATGGGAGTGGGAGTGGGAGGGGTGGGGAGTGGGAGTGGGAGGATGGGAGTGGGAGAGGGAGTGGGAATGGGGGAGGTGGGGGTGGAAGTGGGAGGGGTGAGATGGGAGGATGGGAGTGGGAATGGGGGAGGTGGGGGTGGAAGTGGGAGGGGTGGGGTGGGAGGATGGGGGAGGGAGTGGGAATGGGGGAGGTGGGGGGGGTGGGAAAATGGGAGTGGGAGTGGGAATGGGGGAGGTGGGGGGGTGGGAAAATGGGAGTGGGAGTGGGAGTGGGAGAGGGAGTGGGAGGATGGGAGTGGGAGGGGTGAGGTGGGAGGATAAGGGTGGGAGAATGGGAGTGGGAGTGGGAATGGGGGGGGAGGGGTGGGGGTGGGAGGATGGGAGTGGGAGTGAGAGGTGGTGGGAGGATGGGAGTGGGTGGGAGAATGGGAGTGGGGAGTGGGAATGGGAGTGGAGGAGGGGAGTGGGAATGGGGGAGGTGGGGTGGGGTGAGGGGGAGGGTGGGAGTGGGAGGGGTTGGGGTGTAGGGGATGGGAGTGGGAGGGAGTGGGAATGGGAGGGGTGGGGAGGGTGGGAGGGAGGTGGGGGTGGGAGGAGGATGGGGGAGGTGGGAGTGGGAGTGGGGGAGTGGATGGGATGGGAGTGGGATGGGAATAGGAGAGGCCAATGGGAGAGGAGATAATGTAATAGAGAGGACCAATGGGAGAGAGTTATAGAAGGACCAATGAGAGAAGCACTTAAAACCCTAGTTTTTCTTATATATACTCTCCTTCTCTCATTGTTTCTCTCATTTCAACAAGGAAGAGCAAGAGGAGAAGCAAAAAGGAGGAGGAAGAGCAAAAGCAAGCACAAGCAAGCACAAGCATCGATTTCAACTTTTTTCCAAGTACTTTTTTTAAAATTTGTATTCTTTGAAATTTTATTATAGAGAGAGAAAAGTGAAGGAAAGATTTTTAGAGAGAGAATATAAGAGAGAGAGTCTTGCTGCCTCGGCAGCAAAAGAGAGAGAGAAAGAGAGAGGGAGAGAGAGGAGAGAAGGGGGGGGAAAGAGAGGGGAGAGAAAGGGAGGGGGGAGAGAAAGGGCAGGGGGGGAAGAGAGGAGAGAGAGGGGGGAAGCCACGAGGGGGGGGAGAGAGAGAGGGGAGGGGGAGGCCGCTGCCACGGCAGCGGAGAGAGGGGGGGAGGGAGGGGAGGGGAGGGGAGGGGAGAGAGAGGGGAGGGGAGAGGGAGGGGAGGGCTGTCACGGCAGCGGAGAGAGGGAGGGAGAGGGAGGAGGGGGAGGGGGGAGAGAGAGGAGGGGGGGGCTACCGCGGCAGCGAGAGAAGAACGGGGGGGGGAGAGAGAGAGGGGGGGCGCGAGAGAGAGGGGAGGGAGAGACAGAGAGGGGGGGCCGCTGCCGCGGCAGCGAGAGAGGAGGGAGGGGGGAGAGAGAGAAGGGGGGGCAGCGAGAGAGAGGGGAGGGAGAGGGAGAGAGGGGGGGGCCATTGCCGTTGCCACGGTAGCGAGAGAGGGAGGGGGGGAGAGAGGGAAGGGGCGGCAGTGAGAGAGAGGGGGGAGAGGGAGGGGAGGGGAGGGGAGAGAGAGAGGGGGGAGCCGCGGCAGGGAGAGAGGGGGAGGGGGGGGAGAAGGAAGGGGGGGGGAGCAAGGGCAGCGAGAGAGAGGGGAGGGAGAGAGAGAGAGGGGGGGCCGCTGCCGCTGCCGCGGCAGCAAGAGAGGGAGGGGGAGGGGGGAGAGAGAAGGGGGGGCAACGAGAGAGAGGGGGGAGAGGGAGGGGAGGGGAGGGGAGAGAGAGAGGGGGGAGCCGCTGTCGCGGCAGCGAGAGAGGGGGAGGGGGGGGAGAGGGAAGAGGGGGGGCAGGGGCAGCGAGAGAGAGGGGAGGGAGAGAGAGAGAGGGGGGGGCCGCTGCCGCTGCCACGGCAGCGAGAGAGGGAGGGGGGGGAGAGAGAGAAGGGGGGGCAGCGAGAGAGAGGGGAGGGAGAGAGAGAGAGGGGGGAGAGGGAGGGGAGGGGAGGGGAGAGAGAGAGGGGGGAGCCGCTGCCGTGGCAGCGAGAGAGGGGGAGGGGGGGGAGAGAGAAGGGGGGGGAGAGGGTAGAGAGAGGGGGGGCCCGTTGCCGCAGCAGCGAGAGAGGAGGGGGGGGAGAGAGATAAGGGGGGGCAACGAGAGAGAGGGGGGGGAGAGGGAGGGGAGGGGAGGGGGGAGAGAGAGGGGGGGCCGATACCGCGGCAGCGAGAGAGGAGGGGGGGAGAGAGAGAAGGGGGGGATGCGAGAGTGAGAGAGAGGGGGAGGGAGAGAGAAAGAGGAGGGGGGGGACCGCTAGGGGGGGAAAGGGAAGAGAGAGGGGGGGGAGAGAGAGAGAGAGGGGGGAGAGGGAGGGGAGGGAAGGGGGGAGAGAGAGGGGGGGGCCGCTGCCACGGCAGCGAGAGAGGAGCGGGGGGGAGAGAGAGAAGGGAGGGGATGCGAGAGCGAGAGAGAGGGGGAGGGAGAGAGAGAGAGGAGGGGGGGCCGCTGCCGCGGTAGTGAGAGAGGAGGGGGGGAGAGAGAGACAGGGGGAGGCCGCTGCCGCGGCAGCGGAGAGAGGGGGGGAGGAGAGGGAGGGGGGGAGAGGAAGGGAGGGGAGGGGAGAGGAGAGAGAGAGGGGGGGGGCCGCTGCCACGGCAGCGAGAGAGGAGGGGGGGAGAGGGGGGGGCGCGGCAGGGAGAGAGAGGGGGAGGGAGAGAGAGAGAAGGGGGGGACCGCTGCCGCATCGAGAGAGAAGGGGGGGAGAGAGAGAGAAGGGGGTGGGAGAGGAGGGGGGCGGCAGAGAGAGAAGGGGGGGCCGCTGCCACGGCAGCGAGAGAGAGGGGGAGGGAGAGAGAGAGAGGGGGGGCCGCTGCCACGGCAGCGAGAGAGAAGGGGGGGAGAGAGAGAGAATAGGGGGAGGCGCAGCGAGAGAGAGGGGGGAGAGAGAGAGAGAGGGGGGGCCGCTGCCGTGGCAGCGAAAGAGAGGGAGGGGGGGAGAGAGAGAGAGAGAGAGGGGGGAGAGAGAGAGAGAGAGAGGGGGAGGCCGCTGCCACGGCAGCGAGAGGGAGAGAGGGGGGGAGAGAGAGAGAGGGGGGAGGCCGCGGCAAGTGAGAGAGAGAGTGGGGAGCGCAAGTGAGAGAGAGGGAAAAGGTGAGGAGAAAGGGAGAGAGAGAGAGAGAAGGGAAATGAAGAGGAGGGGAGAGAGTAGACTAAGATGAGAGGAAACGTAGACTAGAGCGGAGAGGAAAGAGAGAGAGAGAAGAGTGAGAGAGATGGACGAGAGATGAAAATTTAGAGAGGGAGGACATGAGAAAGTACGATCGAGATAGAAAATCTTACCAATGAAGAGGAGAAATGAGTGGGCGACGATCGAGAAAAGATAAAGGAGCTACGATCAATGAGGCATATGAGAGGAGATTGGTGTGTGATTTAGTCAAAACTTAAACAAACAAAACTATAAACCTTGGTGTTTGATGAAAATTTAGAGAGGAAGGGCACAAGAGAAAGTACGATCGAGATAGAAAATCTTACCAATGAGGAGAAAAAATGAGTGGGCGACGATCAAGAAGAGATAAAGGAGAGATGTTTTGATGGAAGAATTTGGGAGCTATGATCAATGAGGCATATTAGAGGAGATTGGTGTGTGATTTAGTTGAAACTTAAACAAACAAAACTATAAACCTTGGTGTTTGAAAAGAGAAACGTGTGGAAACTAGAATGTCAAATTTCCCGCCTTTTTTTAAACTATGAATCCTTGTGTTTGAAAAGATAAACGTGTGAAAACTTGAAAATTGTGATAAAAGACAACCTTGTGTTTCAAAAGACAAACGCGTGGATGTGAAAATTGTGATAAAAGACAACCTTGTGTTTCAAAAGACAAACGCGTGGATGTGAAAAGACAAATGTATGCTAAAAGCAAAACTTGTAGAAACTTGAATTTTAAATTTTTCTTTGTTTTTGAATTTAAAATGAGTTTCACTTTCATTTTCAATTTACTAGTTTAATTTAGACTATAATGCATTTTGTTTTGGAATATAAAAAGTATAATTTTAATTTTATTACATTTTAAATTAAAATTTTAAAAGTAGTTTAACTTACATTCGTTATTATTACTTTAATTTATTTCTTTTTAGGGAGAATTAATATATTCTTCTAGGTAAATATTAAATTTTTAATTTTAAGTCTTGTTTTCTTTATTTTACATTATTTTTTCATAAACTTTAAGTTAAACTACTTTATAGTTTTTATTATTTAAATTCAACTTTATTAAGATTTTAACTTCTTATTAATGTGAATGTAGGTAAATATTAAATTTTTAATTTTAAGTCTTGTTTTCTTTATTTTATGTTATTTTTTCATAAACTTTAAGTTAAACTACTTTATAGTTTTTATTATTTAAATTCAAATTTATTAAGATTTTAACTTCTTATTAATATGAATGTTCAATTCTTATGAGTTGTAAGTAAATTAGTTTTTGAAAATATAAATTTTATCTTTTTTAAAATGAGAAGGGGAAGGGAGAGAGAGAGAAGGGGGGGGCCGCTACCGCGGCAGCGAGAGAGAATGGGGGGGGAGAGAGAGAGAAAGGGGTGGGAGGATGGGAGTGGGAGAGGGAGTGGGAATGGGGAAGGTGAAAGAATGGACGTGGGCGTGGGAGTGAGAATGGGGGAGGTGGGGTGGGAGGATGGGGGCGGCAGCGAGAGAGAAGGGGGGGGAGAGAAGGGGGGGAGAGAGAGAGAAAGGGGTGTGAGTTTAAAAAAGATAAAATATAAATTTTATCTTTTTTAAACTCACAACCTTAGTGTATTAAAAAGAATAATGGGAAATAGATTATTTTTTGCTTTTAATTCGCAACCTAAGGATATTAAAAAGAACAATGGAAAAGAAATTATTTCTTGCTTTTGTTCGCTTCGACGGTTGGTGTAGTCTAGATTAGCATAGATTAGTTTGTCCTTAGAGGAGAGAACTCCAAAAAAACCAATCAAAGCCATGCTCAAAATTTCCCGACTAGTTCCTAATCGGAGTCAGTCCATTCGTTCACATTCGGTTTCACAGTCACAACAACCCTACCATTTAAGCAACGATTAAGGTTTTTAAACTTTCAAGATGATTGAAAGTTGTATCAGTGGACATGACAGATTACAGTTGTGGAAGTTGACAGAGCATTTTACACTTATATCAGTTGCGGGCTCCTTTCTTGTATGCATCTCTAGAGCGCTCATTACAAGCATAGGCATAGTGCTGACCATCTATTGCCTCAAATGTACAATGAGCTAAGAAATTTCTCTTGGCATCCCTTATATGTCGTTCTGGATCATTCACTGAACTCTGTCCTTCTTGAAGTGAGGGAACTTGTTTTCCGAGGAACTTAGTGAATTGCATCTCAAAATCTATAGGTTGAGAGAAATTGATGGATTGACTATAATCTCCCATGACTGGCCAAAATGTTCTTGGACGGAGTACCAAATTAGAAACAACTGGTTTTTTTCCATCAATCAAAGCCTGAAAAATCTTTTCAGCATAGGCTGTATCTAAGGTCCTGCTGTTGGTGAAGACACTTGCTTTGACCACTGTTGAAGCATGTATAACTTGAGTCTTCTGGCCCCATATATATCCTGGATCCTCATCTGTCACAGCCTCATTCAAGCGAAGATTTAGGTTCTTCATTGATAACATTTCTGCTTCTAGATCTGACTCCATTTCAAGACCCTCTGCATCCTCTTCATGTTCTTCCTCTTCTCTTCTTTGCCCTTTCTTTGTATATGAACAACCTCTTTTTCCAGTTATAGGACTTGGAACTGTAGCTCGTGAAGTACTTGCCTTTTGCATTTGACGTCGAGGTTTATTTTTTAGGGGCTCAATGTGAACTGCTTTAGATCGCCCTACTTCTTCTTCTATTGCCTCAACTTCAAGTATACTTAAGGGCTTCACTTGTTCTGTTATTCCATCAACTTCATGAGTTACACCATCTAAGTGAGTAATACCATGAACAAGAGATGTGTGTGCATGTCCTGTCTTATCTGATGCATGTCGTGTCTCAATCAATTCCATTTCTGTCTGAGATGCATTTGCATGTCCGGTCTCCACCAATTCAATTCCTGTCTCAGATGTAGATCTCTTGTAAGCATCCACGTGTACAAGACCCTCATCCATTGCTACAATGTGTTTTGTCTCATCCACTCCACTTCCTCTCTCATTTGTATTACCATGAACCAGGTCTACATGGTGTGTCTCATGACTTCCTTTCTCATGTGTGGATTCTTGCACCTTAGGTCCCTCCAATGAAGTTGAACCTTGTTGGATGACACCCTGAAAGTATTCAAGGATAATCTTTGACTGCATTTTTCTTGCTTCCTCACTGGAAAATTCCTTCCACACATGTTGAAGGATCTCCAATGCAAGAACCAATTCAGGAAATCTAGGTGCTTTTGGCGGCGGCATCACAAAGTGCATTGCATCTTTCTTAGAAAGAAGAAACGATCTGTTGCTCATTCTTGACTTTGTGTAAATCATCATTGTACTGCTGTCTTTTTCAATTTTTATTCCTACTAAGGTGCCCCCTTGAATCAAATTGCTCTTTGAGAAAGATACATTTGATGCCCACTCATCTTTCTCCAACTCTCTCTTTGTCATCACTAGAATGAGATTTCCTTTACTTAAGACCAAGAACCATGCTTTCTTTGTTGTGTCGACAACTGTCCAGTTTGTGAAGTCCTTTGGGGCATAAATTCTTCCATTGTATTTCAGTGTCATACCATTCACAAATGCTGTAGCCTCAAGATCCATCCTGTATTCAAGCACAACACAAATTTTAAGTACTTTGACAAACTACAATTACTTTGAAAAATCAACTTATCAAACTTTCGCGAGTGTGCCTCAATTTCACTACTATTCTGCATGCATCTGTATCTTCAAGAACGAGAAAAAATATTTGATTGAGTCGGAAAGACTTAATCATGACATTTATGCACTACGAAAAATCACCTCCACTTCAGGAGATGTTGCTCAAAGCTAGGACCATATGGAAAACTTTTAATTCTCCTTTGACCACTCTCGAAAGAACTGCAACTAAAGTGGAAGCGGATAATCTTGTTGACTTCTACACATGCTTGAGTGCCATTGTACCAAGGGGAAAGCAGGAAAGAGCAGAGGTGATTACAAGCTTCAAGACAATGAGGGATAGGTATCAAGACTACACAAGCATACTTTTCCGTAGTGATGAAGTTTTTCATCAGATCAAAGACGTGTGTCTTGCATGTGAAAAGGAGATGTTACATATGAGGCTCCATCATTGATTAAAGAGAAGGCAAAGAAGATTGAGAAAAAAGAGATGACAACTCAGATGTGGAGGCCTTTAAGAAACCTACCAGACAAATACGCAAGTCTTGCTGCAGAGAAATTAATGTCCAAAGAATGGTTTTTTGGCAAAAAGGATAAAGATCATTGCATGGAAGATTGCATCATCCAACAGGTCAAGCGTGATGCAGTAAAGAGTGCAATTGAATATTTATTGGGAGAAAAAAATATTCCAATTAGCCAATGTAAAATTGATCATAACATTGTGAGGCAGATGGCATCAGCTTTACCGTCAGCTAAACAGAAGGCTTGGGCACATAAATGGGTGAAGGTAGAAGATGATGGATCTGAAATTACTCCCTCTATGAGAAGTGACATTCCGGAAAATGTGTATGCATATGCACAAAAAGTCATCAATAACCACACTCTCAAAAAAGAAAAAACTTTGAACAAGGGCTTTTATTTCATACATGAAATCATTTCAGAGTCTGGAAAGAGTAGTGTTGAGTGCAAGGGAGTTTCATTGAGTGATTTTTTGTTCGACGACACTGCTTGGGAGAGACCTCAGCTTTTCTTTGTCTATGAAATATCACTGGATGACATCCGTAAACTCCTTGACAGAATATTACATACTACCATTGGTACAGTGGGACAATGTAATATAGTCATATTTGTTGATAAAGATGACAAGGAACAAATGTCTGCTACCCTAGAAAAACAATATGGCAATGAGCTCAAGATTTACAATGGGATATACTCAAGAAAAAGGGACAAGAGAGAATGCGGTCTCAAGATACAGAGTCTAGAAACCTTTTTCTTGTGCATGAAGAGCCCTTACAATGATCACTCCTTACAAAACAATATAAGAGGGAATGCAAAGAGATTGCAACTACTGCTGGAAGAGCATGAAGCTCCAAGTCCCCTCCATCGCAACGCAAATCACTATGAAAGGCCAGCAAAAAGTGCTGATCTTTTAATTAGTATGATGGAATTTTTGCTACCGTCCGGATGGGAAGTCACATTGTGCCGAATGGGACATCTGTTTGAAGCTCTTATCAGAAAAGGACACAATGTAAATATTATTGAGAGCCCTGCTTTCTTGGAATACCTTGATACCGTGGCTTCTCTCACAATAAAGTTTGATAAGAAAGGTCCGATCTCACATGAAGAGGATGACATAGAGATGATCATGTATGATGAGAGCAAGAAAGATGATGAAAATGATCAAAGCTCTGGATATAATAGTGAGGACACCAGCGATAGCAAGGAAGCAAAAGAAGATGGATATGACACTGACCTTGCCTGTGAAGGTTACATAAAAAGACCACGAAGATATGTAGAGGTATGAAGACTTATGTTTAATTTTCTTTATTCATTTAAAGGTCTTTTTAAATTTATAATTAATTTAAAATTTTGAATCTCATAATTATTTTATCCTTTTATAGGAGAAGGGAGAGGAGGAGGATGAGTAGGACATAACTGGAGCAGAGAATATAGAAAGCTCATCTCAAGAAAGCAAAGCTGCTCTGGCTATCCGTTGGATGACTCTAGAAAATAATCATACATTACAGCAAATGGAGAAGTCATTTCAAGTTAGGTTTCAAGTTCGAGAACAACCTCTTACTTTTATATTCGATGAAGAGGACATTTCAATCCTCATAAACTTCAAGAAAGAGGTCAATGACAAGGTTATAATAGCCATCCTCAGGTTTGACACAAACTTTTTACTGACTTTATGCTTTTGTATTTCCATTGGATCAAATGAACTAATATTCTTTTCTTTTTATTGCAGTATGGTTTTACAACAGCTTCCGCTATATATACAAAGATGTGCATATATGGTCGATCCTCTTGTTTCTAGTGTACTTAGCAATAAGCAAAAGACCATAGATGATGTTTTTAAGTGGTTGCAACCTATTGATTTGACTGCGGCGCGAGTTATCTTTACCGCATATCACGAGGAGTGAGTATCAATCCCTACCTAGCTTATCTCTTACATTGTGGAGGATTATATCAAATAATAATTATTCTTAATTGATAATGCAACTTGCATTGGAGCTTGGTAATTGTGGACATCTTAGCCAAGCAATGCTTCTTTGTCAATTCAATAGCATCTATCCATGGCAGTGTGTCAGAGTAAGTATAACCTACTTGTGTCATAATTATGTCAATGAGATGCATCCTATGCAATGCACACATTCATTTATGTTTTCTATTTTGATGTGTAGATCTGGTCGAAAGTTGGTAAGTGCTATAGATGCACTTATGCAAATGGAGGGTGACTTGGAAGATCAAATAGAGTATGTAACATGCCCTGCAGCGAAGCAGAATTATGACCACAGTTGTGGGTGGAGAGTTGGATATAACTGCTTTTTGCTCCTTGCTCAAATTTTTAATTTGAGAGGCGGTGAAACCTCATTGTCCACATATACAGACTTGCATCTATATGCATTTATGTCATCTATCATTAAGGCATTTATTGATAACGTGGTGGAGCATCCAGAGGAAACATTGGTTGCTACGCCCATAAGTTGTCCTGATGTAACCGCTGTATTGGACGAAATGGGGAGCTCTTCTGAGGTTAAGGTCATCATTAGCAAGCAACCTCGTGTTTTGACTTTTGGTAGCGAGGAAGTTACAATCCTCTCCGAGCCTTTGAAAGAGGCTAATGACAAAGTCATGATGGCCATCCTCAGGTTTGATATGAACATCTCTTGGCTTGATACTTCAATCATTTGATTCAATCTGCTTCTAACATTTGTTTATTTATTGTTGCAGTACGCTTATATCTCATTTTCCTAGATCAGTACAGAATCGCGTCTGTATGCTCGATTCTCTTCTTTCAGCTGTACTTAGTGATACCAAGAAGACAGTAGATGATGTTTGTTCAATTCTACAACCTTTAGATTTGGATGGCATACTACTTGTCTTTATGCCATACTATGAGAAGTAAGTATGGTCTCAATCTTTCTTTTACTCTCTTATTTATAATATTGTGTCAATTAATACTTAATATTGTGATAAATCTTATCGCTCTTTATTGGTGATGTAGTTCACATTGGAGCCTGATAGTATGGGACCTTGATGACAACCATTGTTGGTTTGTCAACTCAATTACAGGCTTTCACGGGGTGTTCAGGTAAGTGTTCTTTTATCATATCATTATGAACATGCATCTTACTATTTACTACACAAATTCACTTTGTCATATGTCATGATGGACAGGTCTGCAAACAAGTTAGTTTCTGCGATTATGAAAATCAGGGAGCATCAAGACCAACCAAATTTCCAGACACGCCTCGCAGTGGAGCAAAAAGACATGTTTAGTAGTGGGTGGAGAATTGCCTACAACTTCATGTTGTATCTCAATGAAATTTTTGAACATGTCTCCATAGAAGCATATACCAAGCTCGAGCTACAAGATTTTGTGGCTAAGACTGTTCACTATCTATCTGCTATCATTGGGAAACAACATGATGGACTCAATGAAGAACCTGAGGGAGCCAAAGAAAAAGAAGAGACAATTCAGTCTCCTTCTGTATCACAGCCTCAAGTAGAAGCATTACAGTCTAAACTTGAATTAGAGACTCAATGCATTCTTCCTACACAAGAAGTGGAGACTCAATGTGCATCTACAACATCACATCTTGTAAAGGAGGAAGAGATTAAGTCTATCCCGATTGCACCAGAAGTAGAATCTCAATGTACACCATCCACACAAGTAGAGACTCAATGTACTCTTAGAGAATCACAGCCTCAAGAGGACTCATCAGTCTCTATTCAGTTGTAAAACATGTAGAAAGAAACATGAGTCCTTGAAGATTTTTATCTTGTTTGTATTGATTAATGATAGTGTTTTTAAAACTTATGTTAAATGTTGCAATACATTAGGATATTTTATGATATTTATTCATTACAATACATTAGGTTTTACTTTTTTGAAAGTCTAATTTATTATGTACAATAAATATCTTATGATGAGAATCTAATAATTATATCATTCTTATGTTCCATCACTTTATTTTATAGATTTCAATGTACTCAAAATCTATCATTTATTATGTACAGCAAGTCTAACTTATATTATATTAAAAGAATATCTCATGATGAGATTCTAATAATTACTAACTTATATTATATTAAAAGAATATCTCATGATGAGATTCTATTAATTATATCATTCTTGTGTTCCATCATTTTATTTTATAGATTTCAATGTACTATCACTATCTTACATGTCTCAAATGTCTCCCATTACGGTCTTGCATCCCATCATTTTATTTTATAATGTCTCGCATTATGATCTTGCATCTAGTCATCTCGCATTACGGTCTTGCATCTGTAGTTCTATAAATTCCCTAGTAGTCGTTCATCTTCTATATCTCACCCGCAGCAGACACTTCTTCCACTTTGCTCTTCTTACCTTACTCCTCTCCTCAAGCTTGCTCCTTCCTCTCCTCAAGCTTGCTCCTTCCATCTTGCCCGCAGCCTTGCCTCCTCTTCTCAAGCATACTCCTTTCATCTTGCCTTACCTCCTCTAGTTACCTTCCTCACTCTCGTTACCTTCCTCACCTCGTTCGTCTTCTATATCTTTCCTCACTCTTGTTACCTTTCTCACCTCGTTCGTCTTCTATATCTCACCCGCAGCAAAAACTTCTTCCACTTTACTCTTCTTACCTTACTCCTCTCCACACTTCTTCCACTTTACTCTTCTTACCTTACTCCTCTCCTCAAGCTTGCTCCTTCCATCTTGCCCGCAACCTTACCTCCTCTTCTCAAGCATACTCCTTTCATCTTGCAGCCATTATGGATCTTTTTAAGGTAATCGATTCTGTCGAGCAAGCCATTAGCAGCCTCAAAGAATGGATTGCCGAGAACCAAGGAAAGAGAGAGGAGAGAAAGCAAAATCGAGCTCCATTAACCCAGTACGAGAAGGATGACTTTACTTGTCAGAAGGGCTTAGAGAAGGAAGAGGAAAGAAAAATAAGTATGGCTTCTACTGCAATAGATAAATTGCAGTCATATAGGAGAGAGTTGATAGACTTTCAAAGTGAGATATCTTCACGTGTGGCTCGTTATGGAAGATTTTCCCCCGAGGAAGCGCAAGCCATTCGGAATAAACAAAGTGTTATGCAGGAGAAAATTCATCAATCCTTACTTCTCTTCTATAATTTTAACTACATCGATGAGGAAGAGATGAGCTCAGCTCTTGAATGGGTTGAATTTAGGCTAAGGACTTGAAAATAGAAAATTCATCAAATTGAATGGCTGTAGTCTTGAAAATCTCAGGCTTAACTTTTGAAGGTGTTTATTAACACCATTAAATATTAAGAGAGTTTACAACAACCGAATCTTATTTTTTCATGTAACTTATGTAGTCTTGAAAATCTCAGGCTTAACTTTTGAAGGTGTTTATTAACACCATTAAATATTAAGAGAGTTTACAACAACCGAATCTTATTTTTTCATGTAACTTATGTAGGTTGCGTTAAATTTTATAATTTTAGTTTCATGTCCTTAAAAAATATATAAAAAAATGCTTGTTTTTATGTTTTTATATGTGCTTTGAACATTGGGTTTTTCTTAAATTTTATCTGAAAACTAGTCCAAAAGTATATGTAAAAATGAATTTGTATATTGACAAGTCCAAAATTAATGAAATAAGTGTTTAAGGCAAGGGGTTTTGCCTATACACCGCACGGAGTCGCACATTACAAAAGGAATCCAAATGTCCTCCTCTTGAAGAACTCCTTCTCTCTGTGTTTTGTCATGTACGTCAGGCCACAAACGCAAATTAAAAAATGTTTTGCAATCCCACTTCGAGCACGCTTCATTGAATTAGAACAGGAAATTCGAAAACATATATTATGAAAATGGCACATTAGTGACACAGTTTGTAGTAGCAATATTTCTTTCCAAAACAATTTGAAAGGTCTGCTCCAACCTTCCTATGAACAGAAGCACCACACAAAGTTCTTCAACACCAATTTATATTCAAATAAGATAATGTATCTACGCTGTGTTGAATGCTTCAAATTCAGAGTCAATCTTTAAAGATTCAAAGCAACATTCAAGATTCAAAGGATAGAGCAGAAAAATATATTGAGGCAGATAAAATTTCAGTGAGGTAGAATGATTTTATTTCTTGCAAACTGAGAAGATCATACAACTAACTATAAACACAGTTTCTGTCCATACACAGACCAAATTAAAATACACAGAGCGAGAAAGAATTATGATCACACCAAAAATCCAATGTAGACCGATCCAAGTAAACTGTAACAGTATGTCCCAAATTTCTTCAACACCACTTTATATTCAAATCAGATAATGTATGTATGCTGTGTTGAATGCTTCAAATTGACAGCCGCTCTTTAAAGATTTAAAGCAAGATTCAGGATTCAATGGATAGAGCAGAAAATATATTGACACATAAAATTTCAGCGAGGCAGACTGATTTTATTTCTCGCAAAGTGACAAGATCATACAACTAACTGTAAACACAGTTTTTCTCCATACACGTACCAAATTAAAAACCTGATAATCACTGATGGTTGCAAACCACTTAATACAGCACTCGTTTTTGAAGATGGACGAACTCAAACAACTGAATCCCTCATGTGTGGATAATGCTCATGCATTAGTCTCAAATGCTATGACAGATCCATCACGCCTAAAGATAATATTCACCGTGGTGCGTTTGTCGTTTCTGAAGGATCCCACTTCCCAACTGACCTGGACCTGCACATGGGACCCAGGGATTTGACCCGACGGAGCTTTACCAGTTCGTTTTGATTGCCAGCCAGCCACTCATTACATTTAATGCACCGTAGTGGGATTCAAATTGTAGCGGGCTCATGGACCTGTGGGTTTATGCTGCGTCTACAGAAATGAATTGGGTTCAAGAACCTGGAGCACTACTTGACCCATCCGATCCTTTTCTCCAACCCGATTCACAAGACAACAATGACACTAACGTGTAGCGTAACACTTGTGAACGAGATAATCAGCTATTTTCATTCTTCGAGAGAGAAAAGGAACTTGGATCTGTAGAACCAGTAGCAAGTTACGTTTCTAATCCAGTGTAGAAGACAGAGATGATGGGTAATGCAACCTACGATCTCCATTTCGGACGACAGATACCACGCATATGTCAACTAAGTGCCTTTCATTGGCAACGGACCTCCATTATCATTGAGCGTAGTATATTAGCTGCAGCTGATGGCGCTTGTCGCTCGAAAATTCCGAGTTCAGCCCTTCCTTTGCTTGCTGGTTCTTTCACCGTCTATAAAGCCAAAGCATCCCAAACTCGTTTTTCAAAGTTTGTAGTTTCTATTGTTGGGACACCTGGTCATATCGTGTGGATCAACGATCAGCGATTTAGGAAGCTGAATCGATGCGAAGTTGCCAACTCCATCTCGGCGTGTCGGCAGAGTTTCTAAATTGATTCCGACAAGGGAGATAACAAAAAGAAATGAGCAACAAAGAAATGAGTAACAAAGATGGTTGGACGGTGTAGGGCTGCCGAGGTAGGTGTGTCAGGGAATTTGAAATCCCTGAACGAGAGATGGGCAGGCTAATTCACGGGCAGTGGTGAAGGCGGGTTGTCCCGGGTAATTCCATGCTCCATTCTGTTGGGACTGGAAGGGTCCAATTATCAAGTTGACCCCACAAGTCAGCAACCTTGGAGCAACGACAAACGATGCACGATGAGGATTATCCTCAGGCATCCATCACTGTTTATAGTAAACGTTCCGCTAGGTTTGATGTCAAGCAAAAGTGAGCGTGTCTATACAACACTAGCAGAATGAAGCTCTAGGAACAGGGTGTCTATGCGGAGCAGAGAGGCGACATGGTTCCCACGAATCTGAACAGAGACATCTGATCCATCTGGTGACAGAATCCGTCTGGTAAGGCAAGGGGTTTTGACTGTACACTGCACGGAGTCGCACGTTAGATGACTTGTGTACATTCACCATATAAAGACTGTTCGTGTAAGGTAAAGGCGGGTGTGTGGCTTGCAATTGCGGACCTGATCACTCGGATGATCACCCGGTTTTTTGCCCATGTGCGTTTTCAGCAGAAGGGAAACCGCAGCTTGTTAAGCGTTGCAGTGGAGTTAATTTCCTGCAAGAGTTTATGAATGGTAAGGTGCTTGCCTTTGGCTTTCTTTCGTCTTTTCGGATTGATCGGATACGGGCGGGCGCTCAGTTGGTGTTGCTCTAGTTTGTTTCAGAACTTCCGTCCTCTATTTGTGTACAACGCGCATGTAGCGAGGAGACCTAGTTTACGGTTGTTTCGGTCACCGAAGTTATGAATCAAGTTCCTTGGTTGAATTTTGCAGTAGGGTGGAAGACAAGGCTATGAAACCAGTCTATGAGAGAGACAATAATCTGTGCTCTTCTGACAAGCAGCAGCAAGGAAGCCTAATAAGAACCCCAGCGTCGCCGAAGAACCCCAGCGCCGTCACCGTCGCGTTCCATGCAATGACGAGTGGTCCTTGGCCGATCCATCCACAGAGCTCACACCTTTCAGGACTCCACAGTATACAGCTTAAACGTGGGAAGCCCATGGCAAGCTAGGGAGTAAAGCTATACAATTGCAAAATCCAAGGCATCACTTTACGTTTTCGCAACGCATTGTATTGGTGTTCGCATAAAGCTAGTAGTCTTATTAAGCTCCTTAATGACCCTCTCATTCATGGGGCCTTGCTAAGCTCAATGTGGTCCCTATTTGTAAATGGCCATGCACTGCAGCCAAGTGCGGTTGCAAAGGTGCAAATCCAAACCAGGGGAATGGGGAAACATCCACAAAATGCACATTGTTCCTCTGAGAATGATCGTCCATCTGAATCATCCCTTCACGGCTGTTGGTGGTGTAGAAATCGGATGCCTCACCCACTGTCCCCCTGCAAGAATCGAATGCCACACCCACTTCCCCCCTCCAATCGCTGCATATAAGGCTCAGGGATGAGGCTACCCAGAGTTTCCAACAAATGATACATGCTCATAGGCATTGTTGACAAACTCGGCTAAACTTCCTCTCCGCTCCCCTTTGTCAGCCCACGAGGTGTATCCACTATGGTTTGCACGGCTATTGATTTCGATGGTTTTGCTGAACAATTTAGCAGCATCAAACCTAATTGAAGGCCGGACCTTTCCGTGTTATTTTGAGTTATCGTCAAGGTGGTCATGGAGCCGAGCGAATCCAATCGCCTGGTTGGATGACAATACCAATTACAGAGCACCATGGGTGATCCTCAAGTTTTGCCATTCAAATAGCCAGGATAGCGTTGGAGAGAGTGGCTATGGTCGGGAATGATTTGTGAAAAGGACCCCAGGATGAGTGCCTCTTATTGTGGTGCACGAGGTACCTTGCAGTCCAATAGGATCTCTGGTGTTGTAAGTTGGTCCCTGGGTAAATGAAAATAGGATCCAGAATTACAACTTTTGACAATTCAAACAATAGGAAGATTATAAAAGATCTCATCCAGTTCATTACAAATTTTACATATAGAGTCCTGCATAGGAGGAGAGAGCACCTGAGCGGGTTAGATTTACAATGAAGATTAAGTCATGCCCTCATCGGGTTGAACAATAGTCCACAAAATATTTGGCCATTTACATAAGCATTAATATTTAAGTAGCCCGAATCAATTACGGCATCCATGATACATTGTTCTTTTGATCTGACTTATGGACATAGATCAAACATGACAATTCAACACCACAAGTTTCCTTGTAAGCTATGCCTCAATTTGAACGTGTGCAAAGAATCATGAGCCTGAGCTCATTTCTTTTGTGAAAAGAGAAGAAGAAAGAGAATTTCAAGCAACTAGGATCCTTTGTTGTATGAAACATGACAATTCAACACCGCAAGTTTCCTTATAAGATAATGCCTGAATTTGATCGCATCATGAGCTTGAGCTCACTTCTTCCATGAAAAGAGAAGAAAGAGATTTCAAGCCACGATTTGATTTCGTGGCTCACCAAATTGGGTAAAGCTACAACCCTTGCAAGCTGCGATCCTTTGTTTGTTTGTTTCTTCTCCCAGAACTTCAATTCACCTAAGATGTGTTTTATGGGATGCTACCTCGAAATTATATAGAGGACCTGAGCGGGATTTGCAAAATGCCCGTCCAACCCGTCAAAGCAAAGCCATGTAATTGTAAGTCCGAGAGAGATCATTGATGGAGACCTCTGTCTCATGTTCGAAGCGATAGCTCAGAAATTTGTGATTTTGAGCCTTCTTCCAGCTTTGACGCTAACCTGCATCTCATCTTCCAGGCTCCAGCTCAACAATCGAGAATTCTGACTTGATGTAGACCTGTCGCACGCTTTGACTACACTTCTTGAAATGAAGATGTCCAACCGCCCCAGGACCTTGACGTATAAGGGTTAAAGACCACCTTCGGCTTTTCCCGTACATTAAGGGCCCCGTGGGAGGCTTTGAAAAGTGACCCTCAAACTCACCTCCATCATCTTCCAAGGTGATAGCAACCTGCAAAGGTACTTTCAGCAGCCAAAGAAGTGCATAATCCTCACATTGATTTTGATGGATAGTCGACAGAGGACAAGTTCCTCGTAGGAAGTGACAACGATCCGACGGTCAAGTTCGTGAACAAAACTATATCAAAATGCACATCTTTGCAACGATTGAGGGCGGCATGTGACGAAACATCCTTTATGCACGCTTTTGTCCATAGCAATCCCTTGAACAAGCACTACCTTAGGAGTGGTATTCGCAACTTACAGAGTCGCAATTAATAGGCAATAATACCAAGCAAACCTCGTGGTCATCTCTTACATCTCTTACATCTCTTAAGGCGGGGTTTACCAGACCTGCCATAGAGGTTCGGGGAAGCAAGAGGTAGGTTCGGGGGAGGAGGAGGGAGGTTTGGGGAGGAGGAAGGAGGACAGCGGGACAGGGGACAGGGACAGACAGCGGGACAGCGGGACAGGGACAGACAGTTGCACAGTTCACGGGACAGCGGGACAGAGGGACAGACAGTTGCACAGTTCGTGGGTTTCGGGGGGAGGGACAGACAGTTGCACAGTTCGCGGGTTTCGGGGGGGCGCAATGGCAGACACGTGCCAACAAGGACATGCGGCGAGTGGTGAATGCCACATGTCATGCAAGGGTGGGAGTTTGAGGCGGCGCCGAGGCCACGTCAGCGAAGGGGCCGCGAGGCGCAGTAAATGCGCATCTCTTCTCTTACATCTCTTAAGGCGGGGTTTACCAGACCTGCCATAGAGGTTCGGGGAAGCAAGAGGTAGGTTCGGGGGAGGAGGAGGGAGGTTTGGGGAGGAGGAAGGAGGACAGCGGGACAAGGGACAGGGACAGACAGCGGGACAGCGGGACAGGGACAGACAGTTGCACAGTTCACGGGACAGCGGGATAGCGGGACAGCGGGACAGAGGGACAGACAGTTGCACAGTTCGTGGGTTTCGGGGGGAGGGACAGACAGTTGCACAGTTCGCGGGTTTCGGGGGGGCGCAATGGCAGACACGTGCCAACAAGGACATGCGGCGAGTGGTGAATGCCACATGTCATGCAAGGGTGGGAGTTTGAGGCGGCGCCGAGGCCACGTCAGCGAAGGGGCCGCGAGGCGCAGTAAATGCGCAATGGGCTGCCTCACTGTAACGGTGCACGCAGTCCCAATGCGGACAGAAGATGCACAGTACTCGAGTTCAGACGCGAGTAAAGAAGGCGGCGAAACTGCCACGTAGAAGCGAGAGCGCGGGGTACAGGATTCCATTGCCATGTGGCAGAAGGTGGGGCGGAAGCAGACGCTCCCATGTGGCATCACAACCGTAGTAGAGGGCCACTTGGCGGTAGCTGGCGAAATCCATGGAGAATGTGGCGGGCAGCCTCGCAGCAGACTGGGCCATGGGAGCATTTATGGAGGCGGGGCTGCCAGACATGGCGCGGCAGAGGCAGATTGCTAGACACTGCGCAGACCAGAGTGGGGGCATGACGTGAACTTCGAGAGCAACACCAGGTGGGATGGCGGCATGGAGGATAGGGAGGCTCCGAGTTGCCACATGGCGTGGCCCAGCGTGGGAGCAGAGAGACATCGTGGAGGCAGTGCACAGAGAGTGCACGGATCAGAGGCAGTGCGTGAGCTGGCTGCGTGGTATCATTCATGAGGACCCGAGGTTGGCGGCTGTTGCAGGTGCACTGTGCTGTAAATGCATGGCGGCGGGTTTTTGAACGACTGCGCGGCGCGCCAACCCACCTGGGCACCTGCCTTCTCTCCAGAGTCGCCTCTCACTCCAACCTCCTCCACTTTCGCCGCCTGTGCTCCAACCTCCTCCAAATTCCCCATCTGACTCCATCCATGGCCGTTCCGACTCCCGCCTCCCCTCCGTTCTAACTCCGATTCGCCTCCCCTTCGTTTCACCTTGCGCCTGACAACACGCGCGCCACCTCTGTTCTTCCGACACCTACCTGCCCTCTGTTCTTCCGACACACGCCTGACAGATTTCTGGAGTCTCATGACATCTTGACAGACGGAATCTTGGTTGGAGCGGACGGAATCAATCAAGCTCTCCTATGTTCCATTGGAAAAAAGGCATAGTCTTTCTTTTTACATCAGTGCATGCTCTCTCTCTCTCTCTCTTACTCTCTACGTTTTTATCCTAAAAAATTATCCCTCTCTCTCTCTCTACATTTTTAGGATAATTTTTAAGGATAAAAACTCTCTCTCTCTCTCACTCTCTACATTTTTATCCCTATCCCTATCTCTCTCTCTCTCTATGTCTCTCTACGTTTTGCTCTCTCTCTCTACGTTTTTATACCTAGAGCAAAACGTAGAGAGAGAGAGATAGGGATAAAAACGTAGAGAGAGAGAGAGATCTCTACGTTTTACTCTCTCTTTCTCCGTTTTTATCCCTAGAGAAAAATGTAGAGAGAGAGAGAGATAGGGATAGGGATAAAAACGTAGAGAGAGAGATAGGGATAAAAATGTAGAGAGAGAGAGAGAGAGAGAGAGAGAGAGAGTGAAACAGAGAGAGAGAGTGAAACAGAGAGAGAGAGATTTTAATATGTTTAACGTTTTAATAGCATTTTTTAGCATGTTAAAACATTTATGGCACTTTTTAGATACTAATATTTTTAATGCTTTAATAATATATTTTTATAAAATTTTTAAATATATTTTATGATCATATTAGTTCCATAATCATTTAACATAATAATATTATAGTATGTTTTTAAGATAATAAATTTAATCTAAAATAGAAATTTCTAATTTTTAAGATACTAATTTTTAAGATGTTTTTAATGAAGCAATTAATATTTCTAATGTTTTGAAAACATGTTTCAAGATGATTTTAATCATATATTTTTATAAGATTTTACCATGTTAGAAACATTTATGGCATTTTTAGATACTATTTTCAACGTTTTAATAATATATTTTTATAATTATTTTAAATATAATTATAGTATGGTTTTAAGATACTATTTTTAATCTAAAAGAGAAATTTATTATGTTTTTAAGATACTATTTTTAAAGATGTTTTTAATGAATCAATTTGATAATAATAATTAATACTAATAATGTTTCAACATGTTTCTCTCTCTCTCTCTCCACATTCAAGAACATGTCCCCACATTCACATGTTCCCACATTCAAGAACATATTTTTATTGTTTTGCAAACATCTTTTGAAAACATTAATATGTGAACATGTTCTTGAATGTGGAGAGAGAGAGAGAGAGATTTAGATTTTAATACGTTTTTAAAACAAAAACATTTATGGCATTTTTTGATACTAATATTTTTAACGTACTATAAACATACCATAAACATGTCTTGAATGTGGAGAGAGAGAGATAGAGAGAGAGAGAGAGAGCATGCTAAGGCATTTTTAGATACTATATTTTTTACGTCTTAGCAAAGCATGCCTTAGCATGCTCTATAAGGCATGCTCTGCTAAGACATTAAAAACCATAGACCCCATGTTTTTAATTTGCTTCAATAATAATTTTTATTTTTTTAATGTTATGAAAACATGTTTTATTGACAGCTGCCCAGTTGAAGTGCCAGCTCTCCCTCCAGCAGACGGAATCTTGCCTCGAGCGGACGGAATTGATCGAGCTCTCCTTGGGAACAAGGCATAGTCTTTCTTTTAGCATGCTCTCTCTCTCTCTCTCTCTCTCTCTCTCTCTCTCCACATTCAAGAACATGTTTTTATTGTTTTGAAAACATCTTATGAAAACATTACTATGTGGACATGTTCTTGAATGTGGAGAGAGAGAGAGAGGGAGAGATTTAGACTTTAATATGTTTTTAAAACAAAAACATTTATGGCATTTTTAGATACTAATATTTTTAACGTCTTTTTTTTAGCATGCTCTCTAGATTTTAATATGTTTTTAAAACAAAAACATTTATGGCATTTTTAGATAATAATATTTTTAACGGCTTTTTTTTAGCATGGTCTCTAGATTTTCGGGGGGAGAGGGGGGGGAGGGATGTATGTTTGACATATTGCCATATCTTTAAAAAAATGCATGAAATGGGCAATAATGATCGACATTTCTTATACTTTATAAGGACAAACCTTCATTGAGAATGTGTTATAATGTAGGGCAATAGGTTAGGGGCTAATGGTGAGAAATAATAATGTATATTCCTTGAGGTAGTAAATCCCATACGGGCAAGAAGGGGTGAGTAGAGGTGATGGAGAGTTCGAGAGTAGTTGCACCACAAGGAGAAAACAAAAAGAGAAGCATTTATTTCGGGGGGAGAGGAGGGGGGGGAGGGATGATTCGTGGGGATAGTAGGGTTGAAAAGTTTGTTTGTGGCCGTTGATGAGAAAGGCATGATGTAGCTTAGAGAGCAGGTTTGGGTTGTAGGATTGAGAGGGAGAAGGACATTGTTCGGGGCATATAGACCTTGGGAATGTCCCTGTGGATGAGTATGGGAGGTAGAAGAAGCGTTTGTAAATCAATATAGCTTGCATCATAGCTTAAAGGAGATGAAGATTCTTCAACAGGGAGTTCAGCATTAATTAAGCATCCAATATAGGAGACTTTGATAGATGTCTAGGAATAGATAGAAATGTGTCCAAAGCCAATGGTGGTGGGCGTTCCATAAATTTTAGGCAGTGTTGGTAATTAGACTTGGTGCATGATGATTCGTGGGGAAGGTAGTAGGGTTGAAAAGTTTGTTTGTGGCCATTGATGAGAAAGCCATGATGTTGCTCAAAGAGCAGGTTTGGGTTGCCAAATGGGATGTCGGGAGGGGTGAGAGGGAGAAGGACATTGTTGGGGGGCATGTAGACCTTGGGAATGTCCCTGTAGATGAGGATGGGAGGTAGAAGAAGCGTTTGCAAAATGGTGTAGCTTGCATCATAGCTTAAAGGAGATGCCCTTCTTCAATAGGGAGTTCAGCATCAATTAAGGATCCAATGTAGGAGGCTTTGATAGATGTATAGGATTTGTCTCAATCTTTAAAGCCTTGAGTCTAATGCAGTTTGACAACTGAGTCAATATACATCCCTAAAAATGTGTTTCTATTTTGTTTCGGCCGCAGTTTGCAAGGATGACTTCTGCCATTGTTCCCCACACTAAAGAGGAAATTTCTAGCCCAACACAAATATATGTGTAGACACACCATGACATATGTGGACACATAGGCACACACACACATAGTTGATCATGCCCAACTTATTTTTCTAACATTATAATAATATATAGAGACGCGGGAGGGACGAGAGAGAGAGAGACACACACACACATCATAAACCCCATGTGCACACTAAAATATGCCCAAAGGCCCAACACACATATATGTGTAGACACACCATGACATATGCGGAAACATAGGCACACACACACATAGTTGAGAAGCATTTATTTCGGGGGGAGAGGGGGGGGGGGAGGGATGTATGTTTGACATATTGCCATAGATTCTTTAAAAAAATGCATGAAATGGGCAATAATGATCCACATTTTCTATACTTTATAAGGGCAAACCGTCATTGAGAATGTGTTATAATGGAGGGCAATAGGTTAGGGGCTAATGGTAAGAAATAATAAGGTATATTCCTTGAGAGAGAGAGAGACACCTAATAGACCCCATGTGCACACTAAAGCATGCCCAAAGGCCCAACACACATATATGTGTAGACACACCATGACATATGCAGACACATAGGCACACACACACATAGTTGTTCGTTATAATAATATATAGAGACGCAGGAGGGAAGAGAGAGAGAGAGAGAGAGAGAGAAAGAGAGAGAGAGAGAGAGAGGTGATGGTTAGTAGAGGTGATGGAGAGTTCAACAGTAGTTGCACCACAAGGAGAAAGCAAAAAGAGAAGCATTTATTTTGGGGGGAGAGGAGGGGGGGGAGGGATGATTCGTGGGGAAGGTAGTAGGGTTGAAAAGTTTGTTTGTGGCCGTTGATGAGAAAGGCATGATGTAGCTTAAAGAGCAGGTTTGGGTTGTAGGATTGAGAGGGAGAAGGACATTGTTCAGGGCATATAGACCTTGGGAATGTCCCTGTAGATGAGTATGGGAGGTAGAAGAAGCATTTGTAAATCAATATAGCTTGCATCATAGCTTAAAGGAGATGAAGATTCTTCAACAAGGAGTTCAGCATTAATTAAGCATCCAATATAGGAGACTTTGATAGATGTCTAGGAATAGATAGAAATGTGTCCAAAGCCAATGGTGGTGGGCGTTCCATAAATTTTAGGCAGTGTTGGTAATTAGACTTGGTGCATGATGATTCGTGGGGAAGGTAGTAGGGTTGAAAAGTTTGTTTGTGGCTGTTGATGAGAAAGCCATGATGTTGCTCAAAGAGCAGGTTTGGGTTGCCAAATGAGATGTCGGGAGGGGTGAGAGCGAGAAGGACGTTGTTGGGGGGCATGTAGACCTTGGGAATGTCCCTGTAGATGAGGATGGGAGGTAGAAGAAGCGTTTGCAAAATGGTGTAGCTTGCATCATAGCTTAAAGGAGATGCCCTTCTTCAATAGGGAGTTCAGCGTCAATCAAGGATCCAATGTAGGAGGCTTTGATAGATGTATAGGATTTGTCTCAATCTTTAAAGCCTTGAGTCTAATGCAGTTTGACAACTGAGTCAATATACATCCCTAAAAATGTGTTTCTATTTTGTTTCGGCCGCAGTTTGCAAGGATGACTTCTGCCATTGTTCCCCACATTGAAGAGGAAATTTCTGGCATTGTGGTGCCGTCCTTTTGTGAACGACGAAGTGTGTGTGAAATGCAACAAGTTGCAAGGGCAGAGAGTTCTACGATTTCTGACATTGTCGTGTCATCTTTTCATGAACGACGAAGCCTTCGTGCAATGAAACGAGTAGCAAGAGCGAGGGCTTCCACTGGTGGGACAAATCAGACAGCTAAGTGCTTCGCCAAACAAAATGGTGTTACTATTAAGTCCATCCATGAACATCGCACTTTTGCTATAATGAAACGTCTTAGAGGGGAGGGACCTTCCACCCGTGCAAAAAAGTATGCAAGGAAGTGTCTGTCATCTTCAAGGCAATATGGTCTCTCTATTACGCGTCCTTTGAAGTCCATTCAAAATGTATGCGAGCATAATGGTGATGTGAATGCTATGAATACAAGATATCTAACATCCTTATGGAGAGAAGTCCATCCTGAAAATGATGGAGTGGTAACAGAGGGTAGGGGTGCATCCTCTGAAACTCTCATTGAGAGGATTGCTCATATTGAGAATAATGTAAATGACACGAAGCAGTATGTACGACAACTTTTAGGGGGGGGTGAAGAAGGCTCAGTAGTATGTGATAGAGGATGTAGGTTGCAAGTTGACAAGCTAAAAGAGCAAGTTGATCTGTTGTGCACCGAGGTGTCAACATTCAAAATTGGTTTGAAGAGGCTAACAGCCTTGATGACAAGGATGAGCCGTAAGTTGGAGCGCATTACAGCTCATGAAAATTGAGATGGTTTTGGGACTTCTATATTGCTTTTTGTAAAGGATCGCAAAGTTCTTCTATGTTATTTGCATACAAGGGTCAATCTTAAGTTATTTAGTAGGATAGCCTTTTGTGCCTACCACACAAAACTTCTGTATTTGGTTTTCAATTGCAATAATAAATTTTTTTGAGCTTTCTTATCTTTATTTGAGCTACAATTGATGGAGTATCGTTATATGTCATGGAAGGTAAGGAAGAAAGATTGATGAGTGAAATATATGTGAGTAACCTTGAATGATCCTAAGTCCTTCAGATACATTTATTTAATGTGCTCTCTTTTTGAGTACATATTTAATTATGATATTAGCGTATGTCATGCATGTAGATACATACATACACACAACTTACCTACATATATCGCTCATGTTCATGTACTCACACCCTTATGTTGTTCATCTTAGTTCCCAATCTTTGTATTTACTAGAATACATGTTACAAGAATGTCTGATCATCATATTCTTTAGGTTGCATCTACATACATGGCATTGAGTCTTTCCATACATATGTTTGCATGAATTTACACATATATGCATGCAATTATGCACTCATGTGCATGCACTCATACCCACAAAGCATTTACACCTACATATGTTTCATGGATGCATATCTTAAGCGAAAAGGTGAAAGCTTCATGCTACGAAATTACAATAGGAAGTTATAGGCTATTTTTGCATTTTGCATTGTCAAGCATTCCATTTAGCATGCATGAATATTTCTATTAGTTGACTCCATTTGGCATGCATCATTACTTCTACCAAATGAGTCCATGTACACTCCATTTATTTGATTGACCATTTAATCCTTTGCCTTATATGCCATAAATCCCAAACCTTATATATATATATATATATATATATATAGAGAGAGAGAGAGAGAGAGAGAGAATAAGATATATATAGTTCTGTTCATAAACAGACAATGGCAAAAGAAACAAGTTGTCATAGGAGAAAATTATGGGATTCAACACGCACGGCACGTCGCAGTATTGCCAGACAGAGAACAATGTTGAAAAAACAAGGTTTTAGACACATGGAGCCAATTGTAGAGGTTGTTCATTGCAGACAACATAATCAAATGCAGGGACATAATGATGTACAATGGAATGTAGATAATTTAACTTCTCTTGATAAGAGAAGTTTATTGCATTCAACACGTAAGGCACGTCGCAATGTTGCTAGGCAGAGAACAATGCTCAAAAAGCAAGGTACAAGTACAACTATGGAATGTATGAGTACGGAGTTTGCTGATAGTCTTAGAGAAGGGAATGTTTTTTGTACTGCAATTAGAAGTGTGAGAGTGCAGCCACATGCAAGCATGGATTCTCACTTTCTAGAGCCAGCAGAATCTACTTTTTGCCCCGATGGTGCACCGAATGTGCAGCATTGTGTTGTTGGGGGAAGAAATACAATAGATGCTCCAGTAATAGGTACAACAATTCAATTGGATGCAGTTAGAGATTATGGGCAGTCAAGGGCACGAGAGCATGTTGTTGGCAGCAATAGGAATGCATGTTTAGGGTCTAGGGGGATCCTATCTATCCTGCATCAATTTCCATTAAGGGATGACATAGGGCACCCATCTTTGTATCCATTGGTTTTCAATAGTCCTGTTGTTCATTCACTTGGAGGTATGGATTGCATATGCAGTTTTTGTCATGCTCAATTGTGGAAGCAAGAGACCAGAAGTATGCATCGGGTTGTGGGAAAGTATTGTTGTAAAGTTGGCCGTGTGTCATTGTTGCCATTGGAAGATCCACCAGAGATTTTAAAAGTTCTACTTCATGGAAGTGACGCTAGAAGCAGATCATTTAAGGATAATATAAGAGCCTATAATAGTGTCATGGCGTTTGCCTCATTGGGAGCCCAAGTTGATCAAATGTTTTCTGGGAATAGGGGTATACATAATTTTCGGATTCACGGGGAGCCCAAGTTGATCAAATGTTTTCTGGGAATAGGGGTATACATAATTTTCGGATTCACGGCACAGTGTACCATCGTGTCGGGAGTTTGCTACCTGATGAGTCTAGACAGGAGCTTCCACGGTTTGCACAATTATATGTCCATGATACAGATCATGAGTTGCAAAACCGTTTGGATGGGATGCCTGGTTTGAATCTTGGCATTTTGGAATTGTTGCAAAGGATGATGCATGAATGCAATCCGTATGCCAATGCACTGGTTGCTGTGGGGGAAGTATTGAGAAGAAATCCACATGCAAACTTGAAGATGGTAATTTGTGAGAGCCGGTCAACCTCAAGACAGTACTTGGTCCCAATAGCTAGCGAGGTTGCCGCTATCATGCCAGGGCAAGGGGATGATTCTGATGTTGGGAATCGAGACATCCAGTTTTTAAGACGCAATGGATTGATAACCAGAATATCAAATTTGCATCGATCATACATGTCTCTCATGTATGTTCTTCTATTTCCCCGAGGGGAGGATGGATGGCATTTATATATTCCTTATAGAGATGTTCCTACTCACGTATCATTACATGATGTACAAAGGAAAAATTGTGTGACACAGAGATAGTATTATGCGTACCGTCTGCAGGTAAGGCCTAATACAAGTGCGTGCCTTCTACAAGGGGGGAGATTATTGCAACAATATATTGTTGATGCATATAGTAGTATGGAAGATTCCAGATTGGTGTGGATACGTAACAATCAATCTTCTTTACGTGCAGAAGTTTATCAAGGATTGATGGACATGCTAAACGCAACTGATGCGGTCCATAATGTATTGGGCAATGCTGTCGGACGTAGAGTTGTGTTGCCATCCTCTTTTACAGGAGGACCGCGGTATATGTGCCAGTTATACCAGGATGCAATGGCAATTGTGAGAAAAAAGGGTAAACCAGATTTGTTTATTACCTTCACCTGCAACCCAAAATGGTCAGAAATATCTGAAGGATTATTGCCAGGTCAAAGAGCACAAGATCGCCCGGATTTGACAACCCGTGTATTTTATCAAAAACACAAGGATCTGATGCAGTCGATTATAAAGCATGATTTGTTTGGAAAAGTTGTTGGGTACGTATGTGTGATTGAGTTTCAAAAGAGAGGTCTTCCGCACTCACACATACTATTGATTTTGGAAGGTGCATTCAAACCTACTCAGGTTGGTCACTATGATCAATTGGTATGTGCAGAAGTTCCAGATAAAACCCTTTTCCCTGAGTTGCATGAGATTATTGCACAATGCAATGTTCATGGCCCATGTGGTGTACTTAATGTCTCTGCTCCTTGCATGTTTGATGGCAAATGTAGTCGTCACTATCCACGTCCCTTCTCTCAGTCTACTGTGGTGGGTAACGATGGTTACCCTATCTACATGCGTCGAGATGATGGTAGAAAGATACGGGTGAAAGAGGGTATAGTGGATAATCGTTGGATTGTGCCATTCAATCCTTTCCTCTCTATGAAGTACAAGGCACATATCAACGTTGAAATTTGTTCCACAATTACTGCAGTCAAGTATTTATATAAATACGTGTATAAGGGACATGACAGAGCAACCGTCAGGATGCAGATAAATCGTGTGGAAGGACAAGGACAACTACACAACCCAGTTGATTGTGGAATTGATGAGATAAACTATTACCTAGATTCACGTTATGTATCAGCATCAGAAGCATGCTGGCGCATTTATGAGTATGATATGCATGATGAAAAGCCAGATGTACAAAGGTTGCAAGTCCATCTTCCGATGTTGAATAATGTGATATTCAGAGATGATGATGATTTGCACAATGTGGTCGATAGGGAACAGAACAGAAAGACCAGCCTCACGGAATGGTTCACTTACAACCGATTGCAACATGATGCAGATAATTTGCTTTACAGTGACTTTCCATGCGAGATGGTTTGGAACAAATCCAATAAAAAGTGGTCTAGAAGAAGGCAGGGCAATAGCATTGGTCGGATATATAACATTTCTCCATCTGCTGGTGAATTATATTTCATGCGTATGCTACTTAACGTTTGCAAGGGTTGTAAGTGTTTTGATGACTTGCGCACTTTTGATGGGCAAGTTTACCCTACTTTCAAGGCAGCATGTATAGCTAGAGGGTTATTGGAAAGTGATGAGGAATGGTTTATCTGCATGCAAGAGGCCGTTTTACATCAAAATAGCACACAGTTGAGGCACCTTTTTGTTGCAATTTTGATTTTTTGTGAGCCAACATCTCCAGGAATTTTGTGGGAAAGATTCTCAGACGATCTATCGGATGATTTCTTCCATGCATTCGAATCAAGTATGGTTGACCGTCGTGGATTGGCACGGAAGGAGGCTCTATGGCACTTGGAGCATATTCTCCAACAACATGGGAGAAGGTTGGTAGAGTTTGATGGATTGCCTACCTTGGATAGATCATGTGTATTGGCAGCTACAAATGCTCTATTGCAAGAAGAAAGAATGTTTGATTTTGAGAGTGAGGCACGACTTGGTCAACAGATGGAAAGTACCTTAAATCATTGCCAGCGGACTGCCTTCGATCAGATTCTGACAGCGGTCTATGCAAATGTTGGTGCGATATTTTTTCTTGATGGTCCAGGAGGATCTGGAAAGACTTTCCTATACAATTGTTTGCTTTCTAGGTTGCGTGGTGAGGGGCATGTCGCTTTAGCATGCGCTTCTTCTGGGATTGCAGCGTTGTTACTAAGTAATGGACGCACAGCACACTCGCGGTTCAAGATACCACTGGATTTGGATGCCACCAGCAGTTGCAATATAAAGGTTAACAGTCATCTTGCAGATGTTCTGAAGATAGCAAAGTTGATAATATGGGATGAGGCACCTATGACTCATCGATTCGCATTTGAGGCACTGGATAGGACGCTGCAAGATATCATGTCAAATGACCAACTGTTTGGTGGAAAGGTGGTGTTGTTAGGGGGGGACTTTAGGCAGGTCTTGCCAGTTATTCCCAAGGCAAGACGAGAAGATATTGTCAATTCTACATTGTGCCACTCAAGGATTTGGAGATGCATCAAGGTATTGAAGCTGGTACAGAATATGCGGGTTATTCAGGAAGGTGATAATTCAATAGAGCAGGAATTCATACAATGGGTGTTAGATATCGGAAATGGAACTAGCAGGCATATAAGAGAAGACACTGTTGCAATCCCATCAAAGATGCTTTTAAGGACAAACTCTATGGAAGGTCTGATTGAGTGGGTGTATACAGGACTTGCAAGGGTTGTGGATTATGCATCGTATTTTCGAGACTGCGCTATTCTCGCACCTCGAAACCTTGAAGTTGATGCAGTCAATGCTACTGCACTAAAGGCAATGCCCGGCGAGGAAAAGGAGTATCTAAGTGCAGACTCAGTAGAGAGCTCATGTGGAGATTCTTTTTTGTATGCAGTAGAGTATCTTAACACGCTCGATCTTGGTGGTGGATACCCACCTCATCGGCTGGTTTTGAAACAAAATGCTCCCCTCATTTTGTTGCGCAATCTAAATCCTCGACAGGGATTATGCAATGGGACTCGGCTGATATGCAAAGAGTTCCACACGAAGGTATTGGAAGTTGAGATTATCACTGGTACCAATGCTGGAGATAGGATGCTCATTCCAAGAGTAACTTTCATTCCCAGTAACTTGAAACTTCCATTCAATATGAGAAGAAGGCAATTTCCTGTTCGGCTAGCATTTGGCATGACGATAAACAAGGCACAGGGCCAAACAATGTCTATCCTAGGCTTATACTTGGCGACACCGATGTTTAGTCACGGGCAATTATACGTGGCTTTCTCGCGTGTCCGATCATCAAATGCAGTCAAAGTATTCCTTCCAGAGAGTGTGGATCGGGTTAGTGATGAGGATGCTGAAATGAGTTGTACCACAAATGTTGTATACAAAGAGGTTTTACAATTGGCATCAAGAAGAACCTAGCAGTATGCCAATGCTCTTTGAAAGCCTCTTCAGACTTTGGTGGGTGACAAATTTTCACAGTCTTTTTTGTATCGTTGTGTTCTTTTAGGCGATCAAAGGTCTATCAATTGTAAGCCTTTGAAGTGTGGATTAAAAATTGGTGATGACTATTTTTGTATAATTTTCATGAGCTCATTCCATATTCCATTCAAACAATGTCGTCTCCAGAATTTTGACAATGTATGATTTTTGTGAGTTTTATGGGTTCACACATTGTTATTTTTTCTTCAAATTATGGATTATCAAATGTACTATAACTAATTTTCTTTTTAATTTGTGGCTTGGTGAAGCCTTTTAATTTCTTCTCTATATTTACGTTGACACATCTATTGTTACTGTAATATGATATGTATTGTTATTGTAATATGATATGATAGGATGGCAGCGTCATTTACATTCACCACCGAGACAACTGTACAGGTAGCAGGTACATAATTGTGTAGTAGTCAGTTGCTAAGTTGACTTATTTAATAGTATAGTCATTTACCTTTAGGAATATACAGATCCCGATGGTTGGAGAGCTGGGGTGCGCGCCCAGCTATTGGTTGACATCTTGGAGTTGGAGAGCTTTATTGGGTAGATACCTATATATATATATATATATATTTTTTAAATTTTTTTCATATAGGTGAAAGCTACTTAGGTTACATATATAAGTGAATAAACATGATATTGTTTTCCTTTAGGGCGGTTCCCGACTCAAGTTTTGTAATGAATCTCCTCGGTCCAGCGTATGATGGGGTGGAACGTCTCAATCTTGGATATGTTGCCGTGAGTTCTCAGCGTCTTGCTGGGAATAATAGTCCCCAGACCATCTATGTGCGCTTCATTGGGTACCTGGAGCCGATGGGAACAGATGTATTTTATCGAGGGGCGAACGGAGACTTTGTATATGCATTTATGTACCACATACACACTCCTGTGCGCCAGCGTAAGTATTCTAATTAATGTGGAGTATTATTAAGACACAATTCTAAATTTTCCTTGATTTAATGATTATAATTCTTAAATGATCTTTTTGCCTTGCGTAGGTCGACGCCGCGCACGTGTGGTGGTGCGTGGGGTGGGACATAGACGTAGTCTATTTTCTTAGGGGAGCTGATATAGACACTCTGTATGTAGATATATGAATTTGTAAGATTTTGTAGTACTCTTTTATAGAGCGTATATTTTGTTAGGTATGCTAATTTTAAGTAAATCTTATTTTGTTGTGTTTATTGAAGCATGCACATATACGTTTATACTCAAACAAATTCATAAATTCTATTTATTTATACTCAAACACATTTATTTCAAAAAAAATCATGAATTCTATAGACCAAGATTGATTGCGTTACAATCTAGCACTACATTGGCATACAATGCATTACACACATAATCTTGCAAAATTCCATATATGAAAGCAAAGAGGGGATATGCATACAAACATGTTTAATACAAACAAATTCATGAATTTTATTTATTTATACTTAAACTAATGTATCCCATAAACCAACATTCATTGTGTTGCAATCTAGCACTACATTGGCATACAATGCATTACACACGTAATCTTGCAAAGTTCCATGTATGAAAGCAGAGAGAGGATATGCATACAAACGTGTTTAATTCAAATAAATTCATGAATTTTATTTATTTACACTGAAACTAATGTATCCCATAAACCAAAATTGATTGTGTTGCAATCTAGCACTACATTGGCATACAATGCATTACGCACGTAATCTTGCAAAATTCCATGTATGAAAGCAGAGAGGGGATATGCATACAAACATGTTTAATTCAAACAAATTCATGAATTTTATGCACTTAATCTTGCAAAATTTTATGTATGAAAGCAGAGAGGGGGTTTTAGGAAAGCTGTTGGACAAAATTACACTGAGTGAGCCAAGCCAAGCGGTTCTAGTGTTGGAACTTCAGAATTTCTCTTTTGAAATTAAAGATCCCACCTTGAGACCCAGCAGAGCGGGTCTCCAACCCGTCGTAGACGGGTCAGGCTACTCGTATTTTGGAAAAGATAAGATGTGGTGGCGCCAGGGATGCCGACTACAAAGAGATTTTTTGCGTAAAAGGATGATGAAATAATAAAATTTGTGTCTACAATTTGTTTTATGCCTTTCAATCCACATGATCACAACAACTACTAAAGCATCCTTCTTGGCCACCTCTGCAAGCTATAGATGAGCATCTGTGGTGTACCCTTATCATGAATCATGCTTGATCCCAAGGTTTCTCCGTCTTGATCCCCATCCATCAAAATTGGCCCAACATGTGTCTCCTTTAAATACTCATTGCAAAATCAAGCGAGATGTGCTGCTTTTTCAATTCCTCTTCCAGGCTAAAGTTCACAGCAAAGCAATTGCGAGCGCAAGCAAAAGCCAAAAGCATAGATCGAGAGAGGCTAAGAGACATGAGAAGAATGAGGCTTTAATGAATTCAATGTAGTTGCCACATTGATTAAATCAAAATCTAAGTGACTACATTATTTGGATGGTCATAAGTACCCAGCTTGTCTGATAAAGAGAAATCAACACCCTTTATCCGACTAGTTGTAACATAACTATATTGATTTGTACATATGAGGAGGGGATCTTTAAATTCAAATTACAACATGTATATGTATGGAAAAGGGGTAAACAATTACTCAAAGAGAAAGAAATTTTTTAGATATAGGGCATTTTCAATGTATGCTTGCTTGTACATGTTTTATGGATTTTTACATAGTGACCACCTTGGGGTTATAGGACTGGGAGTATAAGAAACCAGAGTGCACACTTGCGTTGTCTCCTAATATAGTGGATTGGGCTATTAAATGGCAATTTTTATAGGATGATCTCCACCAATGGCAATTTGAAACACACTGCCTAATTAAATATTTTTAAAGAATTACCTATAAAAATTCACAAAAGCTGGTCCAAAAGGAGGGAGGGCTAACAAAAAGATGTGCATGGATGAAGCAAACTAACAAGGGGTGTGAAAAGAAGGAAGCATTGCCTCCAAGACAACACTAGACTGAGGCGCAGGGTAGATTGTCGCTTAGCTAGAGAGGCCACGGTTGTGCGCATTTTCCACATGGAGGTAGCAAGTTTCTAGTTGCGAGAGAGCTAGAGGTGTGCTCCAAAGGGAGTGACACGGAAGGGGCACATTGCGAACGCAAGGCGAGAGTGAAAAGGTGCGACTCATTGGTGGGAAAGGGCGTGGAAATGGGAATTGTGAAGGTGGTGTGATGTGAATTGGTTGCAAACAAGAAGAAGAAGTGGGAGATAGACAGTTGAGCCGCCTTGACGCCTGATCAGAGAAACGATCCATGCATGGCGTCTTCGAGCACAACTGAGGCGCAGCAGCAAATGCCAGTAACCGTTACCACTTACCACCATCACCATATCATTGAATGGAGCCCCTACAACCCAACTGGCATGCCGTCTCCAGACTGCCGAAACCAAGATCATTCCCAGCATATCCATTACAACCGAAACACCCATTCCTATCTCCCCTTCCACCTCCAGATTTTCGATCCCCTACCGCCTCGGGAGACTGATGACCCTCCTATCGTCCTAATTGGTTCTAAAACAGTCTATACCTATACCACCTTCCATGAGGACACAGATTCGCGATTCGGCTGTTTCCAATTCGTGCACCAAATGTGCCACCATCACACCATCTTCTGCGACTGGATGTGGCCCGATCACAGACCCGACCGGATGTTTTTTCCCATAGTCAAAGTGCACACCGAAACTAGCACGAAGGATTCCTGCAGTGACGATAAAACTAATCCACGTACTTTTCTTCATCTTCACAGTCACACGCATCAGCTGATCGCTACCCTCGCCAATTACCGTGCGCCTGATGCTTAATTACCAGCTTCAACTGATGGTAACGCTTGCAGGTCCTAACATTTCCTTATCCACTTTCATTTTTTGTTCGATTTTTCTCCCGGTAACCTAATTACGGACGGAAGATTTTGTAATTAATCATCCATCCACGCCCACAAATTCCGGCGTGCGCTGCAAGGTGGGATATCTATGTCCCAAATCCGTCAACCAGCGCAACTAACGGAGGCAGTTGCCTCTATAAGCTCTGCGTCATCGGAACCATCTTCGCTTGACATAATCCTTAAGTGCAAGGATTTCCGGACTTTCGAAATGTTTCCGAGAGCAAAGCTGGGCGTGAAACATAATATTCATGCTGTAATCGTTAGTAGCCTCATTACTTGATTGTCCAAATAAGACGTCTTGAGGAACGTAGCCATGATCAAGGAAGAGTGAAGGAAGAACTTTTTCAAGGATAGTGAAGCAATACTTTTTGGCCTGTCGATAGGTAGCCTTAGTGAAGGTTCAACACTTTCAAAAGCTAGCATTTTTCAGATGTGTTTCTTTCAAATTCTTTGATTGGTTGGTGTAACACATCTTTCAAATTCTTTGATTGGTTGGTGTGTTGACTTTAGAGCATCTCTTTCAAATTTCGGTTTGCTTTTTTGGAAGTGCATTCATTCCCTCTCTCTCCTCTTCCACTTTTTTGTTAAAATTTGGACTTGCATTCATTGAACATTCCCTCTCTATCCTCTTCCATTTCTCTACATCTCTCACATTGGGCAATTTTCACCTCTCTCTCTCTCTCTCTCTCTCTCTCTCTCTCTCTCTCTCTCTCTCTCTCTCTCTCTCTTCCTTCTCCTTCTTCTCTTTTTCTCTCTCTCTTGGCAAGCCACATCAATAAAATTCATCTTGTTTTACTTTTTTGAACTTTCCTTGTTGTGATTTATCTAGCACTTTCTCAAAGAAAATTGAAAGATTCATTTTTCCTTATTATGAGTAAATGGACCCGTCTACGACGAGCTTCCTCTCTCTCCGCTCTCTCTTCACCACGTGGAGCCTTCCTTTGCCTAGAACCTAACTCTCCTCTGAGTGCTATGTGGAACCTTCCCTATTAGAAAATATAAATGCACAAGTATGTAGCGTCCAAAACTCTTGAAATTTAATTCCTAACAATTAGGGCACCTACTAATTGTTATAAGCTAATGCTATTTTAATTTTTAAATGAATTATCAACAATTAGGGCGCCTCCAGTTGTTATGATTTTGAACGCATTGAGAGTGCATTAATGAGTTTCAACTATAAGCCAATAAGGTAATATGGCCATAAGATGTAAAAATCTCAAACCACAAAGAAAAATAAACCCTAGGAAAGTGCCACAGTAGTAATTGAGCATTGTTGCCGAGGTTTGTTTCCAATATGAACAAGCACTAAATAGTCTCCAAGCACGAGTTTGTTCTCAAGATGTAAATGGTGTAAGAGGTAAGGGGTATGAGGTAGAGTAAAGCTATTTTTCCCCCTTCCTTTTCTTGCTTAAAGCTTTGCATGTTTTTACTTTTTGTAGTCTTTTATTAAAGAGAACCCAATTCTCCTTCCACAAGTCTTTCAAGCTTCTCTATTGTCCACGTTCTAATAGTGTTTTTCTATTTCCACTCCCATGTATTCCATCGAATTCTCTTCAACTAAATATTATAATCATTTCTTGTACAAAAAGAATTTTTATTATAAATAAACTATTGAAAAAAGCTTATTGTTATTATTAGAGGCAAATGCTTGTACTTTTTACTTACTTCAGTTTACAAACAATAATGATGAGAACATTGTAGAGCTTTATATTTAGAAACACCATACATACATATGATTCTTATATGGAAAATTAGTACCTCAATGTAACAAATCTTGCTTCATTCTAATTCAACCTAGGAACTTATGAGGGACCCATTATGTACCACTCTATTAAAATCTTAATTTAGAAATGCCCACTTTCATTGAAATCCTTAACTAAACCTTCTTAATTAAAATATAGAGATGACAATATAGAAAAGTATTCATGAATGGTAAAAATCCTCAAAAAATAATGGAGAATAATTATAAGCCAACTAAAACAACTAATCGAGAATCTTGCCTCAAGTCTCTTCCCCTATTTGATTTTATTTAACAAATGTTCAAGTCGTAATGCTTCCAAAATCATAGCTTGATGCCCTAGTCATTTGAAATACTTGATTATTATCTAGGAAAAAGGACAAAATCACACAAAAATTCTCTTCTAATCAAAAAGCTTCTTCAATATCATATGAGGTTGCAAATGTAGGAACAAATTTCAAATATTATAACTTGAAAACATGACTTTTGGGCACAAGAAAGCAGTATTTTATTACATCCACTACAAGGTATTCGTCGTTTCTGATGTAAATACCGATAGAAATTTACACGATTATTTTTCTTCAAAGGGCAAAGTGTCAGTAGTCGTCAATAAAGATCAATCGATATTTGTGTTAGTATATACCGACACTAGTAAAACCTCGGCACTGTCGATATATATTGACACTAGTAAAATGTTAGTATATACTGACACTGGTAAACCGTCGATACATACTGATGCTAGATAGAAGCTTTTTAAAAAAATTGTGGGGCAAAATAGGGCTTGTTTTAGCCCCATTCTGCCTCGCTATTGTATGTGATTTATTAAAAGGTAAGTATTCCAACATGCCATCCAAGGTAGAAACATGCAAAATTGCCTAAAACTCTCACATCATGTCTTATTAAAGAATTTCCCTTCCAAAAATTTTGAATATGAGATACAAAATGGCAAAATTGCCGAAGGTATGCTAAATACAAGATAAACTACTATGTATCCTCCTCTGAACCACTTGACACGTCCTCTAAAAAACACTACTCGTCCTCGCCCACATCCCTGCTGCCTCTGCCCGATCCTCAACTTCTCTCTCCCCCATGTCCCCACCAAAACCCCAAGCAACACAAAAGAGGAGGAGCATGCCATTGATACCTATGATTTATTAGTTGTGCACCCCCTGAGCTCATAACCCTCAAGTGCATGTTCAACATAAGCAAAGGAGGTAATTTTAAATCTCCTTGCTTTCATTGCAAGGAGCCAACCCATGTCATGGACCCTAAATGGTGCATGAGAGCATCTAACAGGGATAAGATTGACCCAAAATTCAAAACAATCTTTTGTGCAATGTCCCATATATGCACTTTACATGCTTTATGTCGAATCATTGAAAAGTGTGTTTTTTTATATATTGGATTTGCTTGGAAGATTTGACCGAAAAAGTATAGGAAAAAAGCAATTGTTGCATTAGAAAAAGTATTATCAGACATGGGTCTTCATGGAAGAGATGTTCATGTCGTAACAGACCTTAAGAAGAAACAAATGGAAAGGATGTTCCAATCAAACTATCAATTGGTGGAGTCAAAGCTAGAAAGTTTTTATCAAAGGAAATCTTGGTAGATAGTCAAGATATGTTCAAAGGTGAGATATGGCATGTGGAAGCTTGTGCATAATGATGTCAAAAATGATAATCTAGATCGTGTTGCTAGAAATGTGAAAGCAGAAGTATGGAAATTGTTGGACAAGTTATTCATGCTTTGTGATCGGATCACCGGGCATTAGAAGAGCTTAAGAATTTTGGAAAATCAATGAAAGAAGCTTGGACAAGTTGCAACATAACACAATATATGGTAAGCAAAACTAAATTTATCTTGTAAGGAAGATACTTTTGGTACTTGCTAACAACAACCAACCGAGCAATTGTGGGCAGACATGTCTAACTTCCATAAAAGCACTATGGTCTTGAAAGAAGACAATACTCAATATAAGGCAAGAGATAATGGTTGTCCTGATGCTTTCTTCCAAGAACTATTACACTCAAAGGTACAAATTACCTTAGACCAGCTCCTGAATCTCGTACCTGCATTCAAGGAACAATTATTTTAGGACTTACAAGAAGACAACCTACCAAAGGCACCTAAAGACATGCTCAAGGAGGATGAAGAAGAAGCTACATAAATCTACACCTCAACTATGGAAGAAGTGGATTATCGAGTACCCACAATTGATGTGGAAGACAAAAGACAAAGAATCCCTAATGTACCTATTGATGGAAAGATCTAGAGTAAACATATTGTGTGAAGAGGTGCTCAAGAAATCCTACTCTAACAAATTATCTCCAGCACCCTTCCAAGTAAGAATGGCTGACCGTAGAAGGATCCAACCACTTGGAATTCTCAAAGGTCAAGAAATCAGAATATGGTAATTAAGTTTCATTGTGACATTTGTTGTACTCCGCGTGGAGGAAAGAGACGGTTCCTACTCGATACTCCTACTCGAGACAGTTCCTACTTGCTCCTTGGCAGACCTTGGCTCTTGGGTACAAAAGTGAAGCAAGATTGGGGATTTGAGAGGATTACAATCAAATAAGGCAAGAAAAAGTTCAATATCACCTTAACAACGTTTCCCTAGACATATGCAGCCATTAGAGGCAAAAGGAGTCAACATGGTGGCAGAACTAGAGGAAGATGAAGAGGAAATGTTCCTGAAAAGGAACCCATCATTTATACCTCTATTTGAGGTGGATGTCAAAAGCATTGTGAAGCAACACATCAGTATAGAAGGCCAACAACAAATTTTTGATCCGACTATGAAAACTTCATAGGGACACAAAATCAGACAGAAGTGGAATACTGACTCTGTAACTACACAACATAATGATGCAGCTGAGTCAGACAATGAGGATACTACATTGGATAATGATGCAACCGATTCAGACAATGAGGATACTACATTGGATGACAATCCCAAAACACATGTGCAGGCTATCAATGAGCCAGAGCAATAGTTTGAAGAACATATGAAAAGAAGTGCAAGAGTAAAAGAGGATGATCTAGAGGAAATGAATCTTGGAGACCCTAGTGACCCAAAAATAGTACTTGTAAGCACTGGACTTCAAAAGCCATTCAAAGAACACCTCAGGCAATTTTTGATCGAATTCAAAGACATATTTCCATGGCATTATACAGATATGAAAGGGGTAGATCCTACATTATACCAACAATATAGGACCAACATGAAAAAAAAAGCAGCTCCAATAATCCAACATAGGTATAGAATGAACCCCAATTATGCTAGACAGGTAAAGGAGGAACTAGATAAACTATGTTTCATCTATCCATTGGATAATGTGACATGGTTGTCACCAATTGTCATTATTCCCAAAAAGAATGGAAAACTCGGGATATGTGTAGACTATGGAAAGTTGAATGCTACCACAATTACTAATCCATTCCCACTACCATTTTGTGACTCATTCCTAGATTCTATGGCAGGACATGAAATCTACAGCTTTCTTGATGGATTTAGTGGCTATAATCAAATTAAAAAGGCCCCAGAAAACAAGAAAAAATTACTAATCCATTCCCACTACCATTTTGTGACTCATTCCTAGATTCTGTGGCAGGACATGAAATCTACAGCTTTCTTGATGGATTCAATGGCTATAATCAAATTAAAAAGGCCCCAAAAAACAAGGAAAAAACATCATTGTGACTTAGTGGGGAGTCTTTGCATCTACTGTAATGACATTTGGATTCAAGAATTCACCGCCAACTTTCCAAAAATACATACAAGAGGTATTTGCAGAATACTTAACAACTTTCATGCGAGTTTTTTTAGATGATCTCTTAGTTTTTGGAAAAAGACATGAGCACCTTAATTAGCTCAGACTATGCTTTGAGAAATGTAGAATGGCTAGGCTCAGCCTCAACCCTACTAAATGTGTTTTTGTTGTAAAAAGAGGAGTCCTTTTGGGCCATATCATCTCAGAAGAAGGGATGGAAGTTGATCCCAAAAAAGTCTTAGTGATACAGAAGGCAAACTCTCCAAAGACTGCTGTCAAAAAATTGCAGATATTTGTTGGTCAAATCAAGTGGCCTTGTAGGTTTTTAAGGTATTTATAAGAAGAATGCTTGCCACTCACCAAGTTGACAAGGGAGTCAGAACAATATGTATGGGAAAAAGACCAGCAAGACACCTTTGATATCTTGAAAAATATGTTGGTCATAGCACCTATACTCTAGCCACCTGATTGGACAGTACCCTTTGCTTTTTTTGTGGATGCATCAGATGTGGCTATTGGTGTAGTTTTGATGCAGCAAAAGAAAGGCAAGTGGTTCAAACTAGTCTACTATGAAAGTAGAATTATGTCCAAACATGATAAGAATTATGCAGTCACTAAAAGAGAAGCAGTTGGCATGTTATATGCATATCACAAGTTCAGGCACTATCTATACTTGGCAACAAGGTTATCTTTCATGTGGACCATCAAGTCCTACTATATTTGGTAAAAAACCCTCAACTGATTGGTAGACTTGCAAGATGGATGCTTTTGTCTCCACTCCTAAACTTTGGACTCCTCCTAAACCTTGCAATCCTCTCTAAAACCTAGAACCCCTAGATAGCTCGCTCAACCCTATCCCTTTCTCAACCTTGCAACTTCCTTCGAAACCATTGAACTCCCGTGGAGGTGAAAGCCTCCATCCATCATTGTGATCTAGCACTCTTTCTCATCCATGCACACATCCATGCAAGAAACCTGTCTTAACATCCATCTGCATAAGCTCCATATCCTCTGCTGCAACAAGTCCAAGTATGCATCTAAGTGTGGTTATCCTCATAACTTGAGAGAAGATCTCATTAAAGTCCACACCCTTCTCTTGCTTGAACCCTTTAGCAACCAAATGAGCATTATACTTAGGCACATCATCACCTATGACCTTCATCTTGTAGACCCATTTACATGGCAAAGCTTTATTTCCATGTGGCAAAGAAACCAAGTCCCCAGCATTATTCTTCATGAGTGAACTCATCTTTGATTGCATAGCATACTCCCACTTGCATCAGATGTGGCTATTGGTGCAGTTTTGATGTAGCAAAAGAAAGGCAAGTGGTTCAAGCTAGTCTACTATGGAAGTAGAATTATGTCCAAACATGATAAGAATTATGCAGTCACTAAAAGAGAAGTAGTTGGCATGTTATATGCATTACACAAGTTCAGGAACTATCTATACTTTGCAACAAGGTTATCTTTCATGTGGACCATCAAGTCCTACTATATTTGGTAAAAAACCCTCAACTGACTGGTAGACTTGCAAGATGGATGCTTTTGTCTCCACTCCTAAACTTTGGACTCCTCCTAAACCTTGCAACCTCTCTAAAACCTAGAACCCCTAGATAGCTCTCTCAACCCTATCCCTTTCTCAACCTTGCAACTTCCTTCTAAACCATTGAACTCCCGTGGAGGTGAAAGCCTCCATCCATCATTGTGATCTAGCACTTTTTCTCATCCATGCACACATGAGATCTAATTAGCCTACAACTCTTGAGAGTGCTCTTAACGGAAGTGGAAAAGAAGAGAGAGTGAGAGAGAGAGAGCCTAAAGAGAGCCACATAAGCTTTGGTGGGTGCAAAACACCCTAATCTTCTATGTCATCCATATATATGTGTGTGTGAGTATTGTACATAATCGTGGTTAAGGCACAGTGGCCTTTAACCCCCACAACCTCCCACTTAAAGGCCAATGTGCCTTTAAGAGAGAACAATCAACAGACATACTATCCAATGCCCAACCATCAATACATGGAAATACTCAAACCACTAACTAGGTAGACTCTTTGTTAGCATATCTGTAGGGTTATCATTTGTATGAACCTTGACAAGCTCTATGCACTTGTCCTCAAGTACCTCTCCTCAATGTGTTTGGTCTTTGCATGAAAGACTAGATTCCATGCTAGTTGAATGGACCATCTACTTGACTTAGTTTCACATGGAGGCAATGGAGTACTTATTGCCTTCCCCCCCTCCATATTGAAATGCTGCAACACTTTTGTTACATACTCCTTCTCTGAAATCCAAAGGAGCTCCCTACTCCAGTCACACATGATGCGCATACCAAGAATATGACATGAAGGTCCCAAATCCTTCATGTTAAAGGCCTTATGCAACTTGGCCTTCAATGCATCTAGCTCATAAGTGTTCTTGCTAGACAATAGCATATCATCCACATAAAGTGCCAGCAGTATCAAGCTATTATCCTTAGCCCTTTTAGTGTAAAGGCAGTGGTTAGTCTCACTTCTTCTGAAACCCTGGGACCGAATGAAAGCATCAAACTTTTGATACCATTATCTAGGCACTTTCTTAAAGCCATAGATACTCTTTTCCCCATGCAAGAAACATGTCTTAACATCCATCTGCGTAAGCTCCATATCCTCTGCTGCAACAAGTCCAAGTATGCATCTAAGTGTGGTTATCCTCATAACTTGAGAGAAGATCTCATTAAAGTCCACACCCTTCTCTTGCTTGAACCCTTACCTATGACCTTCATCTTGTAGACCCATTTACATGGCAAAGCTTTATTTCCATGTGGCAAAGAAACCAAGTCCCCAGCATTATTCTTCATGAGTGAACTCATCTTTGATTGCATAGCATACTCCCACTTACACTAATCCTCGTGCATTATAGCCTCTCTATATCAGGAAGGCTCCCCGTAATCAGTAAGCATCACATAGTCTACTGCCCCTGGAACAAATCTCTCAGGCGGTATAGACACTCTAGCTGATCTTCTCAAGGGCATTTTAGCTTGCCGTCCTGCCTGCATATCAGTCACTTTTGGCTCATTATTTTTACCACTATAGGGTCCATCATCGTCCTTGGATTGTGTACATGTGGGAGTACCTGATGGCACCATTTCTTGCACATTTGGTGCATGGACAGCTTGACGTCTATCAACATATGCGGGTGAATTCACATCCTGGAAAGTGATTCTCCTCATTTCCACATCCCTCATGGGTGTGTGTCTTATGCATCTTCTTCTCATTGAAGACGATATCATGGCTTTGTATTATCTTCTTTTCTTCTAGATCTCAAAGATGATAGCCCATCTCCCCAATTTCCCCATAACCCAAAAAGATGCATTTCCTAGACTTAGGATCTAGCTTCTTCTGAAGCTCTTTTGGCACATGTGCATATCCCTCATACCCAAATATATGCAAATGAGAGTAAGGGGTCTTCTTGCCACTCCATGCCTCTTCAAGAATACCACCATCCAAACTATTACTAGGTGATTTATTGATCACATGCATTGCAGTCTTCATTGCCTCATCCCAAAAACCACCAAAAAGACTTGCATTGGAAAGAATATGTTGCAACCTTTCTTGAATGGTACAGTTCATCTTTTTTGCAACTGGATTTTGATCTGGAGTACAAGGGGACATGAGATCCCTCTTGATCGCATGAGTATCACAAAAATGCTGAAAGTCATGAGAGAAATACTCTCCACAATTGTCAATCCATAGGCATTTAAGTGTTCTACCTGACTGATTTTCAACCAAAGCTAGCCATTTTTGAAATACCTAGAATGCATTGCTTTTTCGAGCTATAGCATAATCCCACACTTTCCTAGTTGCATCATCAATGAATGTCACATAGTATTTAGTCCCGCCTAATGACCACGTAGGCATGGGACCACACACGTCTAAATGCATGAAATCAAGCTTTTTAATCTCTTTCTTTCCCCTTATTTTATGGGTTGATTTAGTCTACCTCCCATAGAGAAAATGCTCACAAAATCCAAAGTAAAAAAAACTCAAATGTGGTACATAACCAAAATGGCATAAGAGTTTCATTCCATTCTGGCTCATGTGTCCCAATCAGTAATGCCATAAAGAAGTACTTGGCTGCTTGATTATTGCAACAACATGATCAGACACCCCTAATACATGTAAGGGATACAATGTCCCACACTTGGCACCTCTTGCCAAAACCATAGAGCCCTTTTGAATTTTCAAACTCTGAAAGCCCAAGGTGGTCTGGAAACTAGCATCATCTAGCTAACCCACTAAAATGAGACTCTTGGTCATCTTAGGCACATGTCTCACATTTTTCAAAACAAAAGTAGACCCATAAGTGTGGCACATAATTTCTTTCATAAATCTTTCATAGTCTACTCATTTACTACTGTGAAATAAACTGATTCTATAATATGAAGTCTACTATTAGACTTTGCTAATGCATCCAACTCATTCCAATCATCCTCAAACATATTTGCAAGCTTAGCTTCAATCCCTGTCAAGGGTTTAATTTGCTTCTTTTCAATAAGCACATCCCTTATCTATTCTTTCCAAAAAAAAGTTTGTCCCATCAAACTTTTTAATGCTGAAAATCTCCTTTGCAAACATGGAAGAGGATGCCATGATGCAAATAAAGAAAATCCCAAATGCTAATGCTTGTAAAAAATAATCACACCAAATACCAAGTGCACCCAAATATGTTTGTCATAATGGAGGGTAATATCACCAAACCTCAAAGGCTCAACGCATCAAAATGCATCTGACTCATGTGCATATACTATGCATCCATATGAGAAAATATGGCCCAAAAGAAAATGTCAACCTGCAATGACAAAACAATATCAATCCCAATGCCAATAAGAGCTAAATGTCTCAAGTATAAACATTGGCCATGGGAATAAGCATCAATAATGTCTCATCCAAGACTATCAATGCATCAACTGCAATGTGTCAAAGCTATCCCTCAGCATAAAATGGCACTTGTGTGCTAAAAGTCCATCAATAAAGCATCCCACAAGCCGATCTGGGCCTATCAGTGCATCCAAAAAAAATAGAAATGCATCCAAATGGCTTGTAAAGCACCCACACTAACTCAATGCAAACCATGAATGAGCGCACACGTCTCAAACTATAACCAGAGTGATTTGCATAAGGTATATCCAAAAAATCATGGCCTTACAGCTTTGATTGCTCGTGAAAATAGAACCAAGGATGCCTGAAAACATGGGTGTCACTGCATAATCAAACTCACATGAAAATCTACAAATATCTCTCTTCTGCTGAAACTCCAAAATCCCAATTAACGGATGCGAAACTAGGAGTCAACCCTTGTAGTTTACTAGCAATTAATACCTTAGGTACCTTGACCTTAGCAAATAATGCCACGTGGCACTTGTGTGAAAATGTGAAGAAATGTGCAATAGAGAAGAAAAACATTGACGCAGAGATCTATAACTCGGAGACTCCTTCATCGAATCATGCAACACTTTGTAGGTAGTAGTTTTGGTCCATCCCCAGATCCACCCGAATAGAATGGTGGCCTATGTGAGCGGGTCCAACAGACAAGTGTTCGAACATAGGAAGAAATCAAAGACTACAAAATGACTGAAATGGTTGCTTCCAATGGGCTTTTTGTGCTCCTTCTACTTCTCTCGAGCTTCCCGAAAGCTAGATGGAGGTTTGGAAGAGGTTTGGAAGGCATTGGAAACTCACAAGATATTTTGTAGCATGAACGTGAGAGTCTCAAGAAGAGAAATGAAATTGTATTTTGAGCTCACAAGATGAGTAGAGAGTCCAACAAGAAGGAAGGGAAGCACCAGATGATTCCATAAGAAATTGGCTCACACAGCTCAAAAATTCGTCACAGGTTCCAAAGCCACCCAAAAATTTGGACATGATGTAAATACTTGTTTCTACAATATGAGGGCAGCCTACCCTGGCCCCAACAATACCAATATCCACCAATCCCAATAAATAGGCAACCAGAATTAGCACCTAATGCACAAGTGCCATGGATCAACCCCCTCTTGGTGAGGATATAAGTGCCTCAACTATTGAGGAATCCCAATCCTCTACAATATCCTCAAGCTCCCATTCTAGCTCCAGTAGCTCCAATGCAACAACTCCAACGTGAAGAGTTGGAACCTCATTATGAGTATGAAATAGAATACCCTATGTACTACATGGATGGTGCCGAAGAGCTTATTCTAGTGTATGCTAATCAAGTAATGCCCGCCACATATCGAACACCCATCAAGTGCTTCAATTAAGGGAAAAACCACTGCATTGTGGCATGCCCACTAAGATTAACCCCGTTACATTTCAACCTGTGTGTAGGGAGTATGGAGTTGGGCATGCATGTATGGTAAGAGCAAAGCCTCAACCAACCAATGACATAAATCCTGATGTACCTCTAGGGAAAATCAGTGTGGGAAATCACAGTGGTGCTACACAAAGCGTGGTATTGCAACTAGTCTTGATCATAACAAGATAGCAAAAAGAAGCAGAATGGTAAAAACACCTTTCCACTAAAAAAGCAAAGAGCCCTCTAGCAAAACAAGCAATGCCAATCCCACAACTCAGTGAGGCATGATGCCTAGCACATCTACTGAAAGTGCCACCCAGGAAGCAATGGAAGCATACCCCAATGCAGAAACTAAGAAAACCCATTATCACTCCTTGAAGCAATGGATACAACAAGAGCGAGAGAAATTTGAGATAGACAAGATGAGGGTGCTCTAATCCTTGATGAGGGTGGGGGAGGGGAATAAGGGGGGGTGGAGGGGGGAGAGAGGGTGTGTGGAGGGGGGGGGTTCATGGAGATGGGGGGGGGAGGAAGGGTGGGGGAGGGCAGAAGAAAAGCCTAGGGGGACAGTGGAGGGGGAAGAAAAGGGGAGGTTGGGGGGGGGAGGGGGGAGGGAGAAAGGGGATGAGAGGGGGGGGTGGAGGGGGATGGTGGTTGTGGAGGGGGGAGAAAGAGGTAGTAGAGGGAGGTAGAGAGATGGTGGGAGAGGGTGAGGGTGGGGTGGAGAGAGGTGGGGGGGGAGGGAATATGGCATGGAGGAAGAAAGAGGGAGTAGAGGGAGGTAGAGAGATAGTGGGAGAGGGTGAGGGTGAGGTCGAGGGAGGTGGGGGGTGGAGGGAGATAGGGAGATAGTGGAGGAGGTGGGGAGATGGTGGAGAGGGGGGGGGAAGGGGGTGGTGGTTGGGGGGGGAGGGGAGAGAGGGGTGGAGAGGGGTGGAAAGGGGGGGGGAGAGGGGTGGAGAGGGGGGCGGAAGGGGGGAGGTGGTTGTGGGGGGGAGGGGGGAGAGGGGTGTAGGTTGGGGGGAGACGGGGGAGAAAGAGGGGGGGTGGTTGTGGAGGGGGGAGAAAGAGGGAGTAGAGGTAGGTAGAGAGATAGTGAAAGAGAGTGAGGGTGGGGTGGAGAGAGGTGGGGGGGTGGAGGGAGAAAGGGGGAGATGTGGGGAGATGGTGGGGTGGCAATGGGGAGGGAATATGGGGTGGAGGTAGAAAGAGGGAGTAGAGGGAGTGTTGTCTCTATGCTAACATGGACTTAGGTAGTACAAGATGTGTGTGTAGAGTAGTAGCAAAACTCCGCTTGTACTTGCATAAGCTAGGAATAATCCCTCTTAGAAATCCAACTTGCATGTTCTATATGCAAGTTCTACATACGATTCCTACATCCAACATGCGAGTTCTACATGCGAGTCCTACATGCGAGCTCTACATGCAACTCCTAGATGCATGTTATTCTACATGCAACTCCTATACGCATGTTCTACATGCAACTCCTACTTATAACTCCTACATGCAAGTTCTACATGCCAGTCCTACATGCAACTCCTACATGTGAGTTCTACATGCAACTCCTACATGCAACATGCAACTCCTACATGCAACTTGCAGCTCCTACATGCAACTTTGATATGAAAGTTCTGCATGTAGAGAGAGAATGTCTTACAATTCCTACATGCAGAGAGAGAAGCTCTCCAACTTGTATAAATACCCCATAATGGAATGAAGCCCACAATCTTTGGGGCATTGTGTGAGTTCTCCACCATGTACTCTACCCTGAACCTTAGATCCTCGTTCTAACCCTTGAACCTCTTCTAAACAATGGAGCCTCTTCTAAACTCTAGAACCTTGTAAACCTTGGAACCTTGTAAACCTTGGAACCTTCTGTTGGGAGTTGTGGTGCCATGAGCACATGTAGAGCAAAGTTATGAGCAAAGGGTAAGCTACCACATGGCATGGAGGAGATATCCCACATGTGAGCAAGCAAATGGATGTAAGTACCCTCACCTATAAAAGGGAGGTTCATTTGAAGTAATATCAATCAAGCACTTTGCACTATCTCAAGATTCTTTTTATGAGTCCAAGCTAATCTATCTTGGAACCTAATTGACTTGAGATACATGTCATGAGCACTCTCTTCATCATGTTTCCACACTCCATAGATCCTGAGGCACACATGTTTTGTCATGGTATCAGAGCATAGGTTTAGCTCTCCTAGTTCAGCTCATTAGTAGTTCACTAGGATTGCTTCCATTCCTAGATTAGTTGTAGGCATGCCTTAGGAGCTCATGTTTTTCTCCTAGGTTAGTTTTAGTTTTAGATTGAAAACAAATTTCCGTCCCTAGAGAGAGAAAAGTTCCGTCCATTGTTTCCTTCCATTGCATTTGAAAATTCCGTTCATTGCATTTCTTATGTGAGAGAGATAGCTTTAGTTGAGAGAAAGAGACTAGTCTATACCTTCTAATCTCTACAATATAGCCTAGTGTCCTATATCCACCTCTCAACAAAGCTCAAAGCAAGGCAAGGGCGGGCTACATACTACAAAGCCTTCAACGGCCAAAGCAGCCCATAGCACCATATCTTCAACAACAATAGCCATCACCTTCTTCAACACTGTATCGAGGCTCTCTTTATTGCTTATCAACAGCTTGCAGCTCAGATAGAGCGCCTAGGGAAGAAGCAAGGTGGCCAGCAAGCTTTGCTTGGATAAACTTGAGGCGAGGGACACGGTCGGAGGTGAAGTCACAGGCGATGCCATTCCACGAGCAGTGGTTGGGAGAGGAGGCTTTCCAGTAGGAGATCATCACCGCCTTGCACTGAAGTATCATCTCGACGCCAGCCTCTACAACGCCTTCTTACAAGGCAGCTCCCGACAACACATTCAGATCTGCAGCACAAGCGCCACCCACGGTCTCTTCACCTTTGGCCATCCAGGGCGACCTCCTAAGGTGCAGCACCTTCAACTACAACAGCATGCACGCCAACTTTCTACTGCTCACAAAGGCTCCACTCCACCAACCTAAGCTCCAAAGCGCCCTGCAATAGAGGCCTCACAACCCTCTACAAGGCACCACAAGCCATGCCATACTCACAGCTCCAAAATTTGCATTGGCAAAAGATATACGCAATGACAGCTGCAAACGACCATCAGTAAACTACAGTCTTCCTCAACGATAGCTCTTCAATGACCTTGCTCCATTGTCTTCAACGGCCAGCAACTTCCAGCGCCCTATATCCCACTATGTGTGAGACAGTCGCATTAAAGCTGAAGAGCGAAGTTAGCCATAATCCATCCAATACACAAGCATTGTACTCTCGGTGGAGAAGGATATTAGATGACTTGATATCTCCGTCTGTAAATTTGGTACTCGTTCCGTGTAGATGAGCGACGCCTCTGACAATTGCCATTGCAATTTTCAATCGCGTCTCCCAATCCAAGCTAGACTCTGTAGAAGTCTTAGTGCAATGAAGCGCAATTGAGAGGCTCCCTGCGACAAATATTCATGCGCCAGTAGCTTGCAAGAGCACCAGTTTTTTTGTGTCGCTGCGACTCCAACTCCGTCGTCGAAATCCGACCGCATCATCTGCAAAGAAGCGTCAAAGCTTCCACTTTTGCTAAGGTTCTCCAAAAAGCCACATGGTAGGATAAGGGTCAACTGTGGTTAGTTTGGTGTGGCTGGTCAACTTAACCTAGGTAGGATTAACCTTGGTCAACAAGTAGATAGGGTTGGTCAAGCCAAACCCAGGTTAACCCACTAAGCCATGGTTAGGGTTGGTTAATATGCCACCTAAGCACATAGCCCTTGCTAAGCATAGTATGGAATTCAGCATGTGAATCCCTGTGCCACATCATCAAAGGCCCTCTTCTTCACAAAACCTTCAACAAGCCATAACTTGCAATCCAAAAAGAATTTGCACACACTCCAAAAAGGAAAAGTGATTGTCTTTTTGAGCTCTACGCGCCTGTCAGATCAGAATCATTGTATGCAATTAGACACTGCCAATATTGAAAGAAATCAATTGGTAAGACCTTTGCAACAAATGGAAAAGTGACGTATGAATGCAAAAAGCATGCCAAAAGCACAAGTGCATGAGATGACCATAGCACGAAGCATGGCATCCACACATAAAGCATTAAGGCACATGGAAGAACAAAGCATCATGCATGAAGCTACACCGAACACCATCGTCATCAAGCCATGAGCCAAAAGGTGACATCAATGGAATGTATTGAGAAACAAACCTTGCCAACCTTGCCTATATTTTGTAAATCAAGCCTGACCACCTGAGAGTAGCTATGAAAGCACCCAGGGGAGGTATTGACAATGTAAAATCCACACTTTACCACCTTAAGTAGCAATGCATGCACTAAGGGGAGGTGATGGATTTGTAACTCACATCTGACCACCTTGCAGTAGCCAAAGGATTATGGCACCAAGGGGAGGTGTTGAGAGTTGTGGTGCCATGAGCACATGTAGAGCAAAGTTATGAGCAAAGGGTAAGCTGCCACATGGCATGGAGGAGATATCCCACATGTGAGCAAGCAAATGGATGTAAGTACCCTCACCTATAAAAGGGAGGTTCATTTGAAGTAATATCAATCAAGCACTTTGCACTATCTCAAGATTCTTTTTATGAGTCCAAGCTAATCTATCTTGGAACCTAATTGACTTGAGATACATGTCATGAGCACTCTCTTCATCATGTTTCCACACAGGTTTCATCCACCTTAGAGTGCTCCATAGTTCTTGAGGCACACATGTTTTGTCACCTTCTTCTAAACCCTGAACCTTCCTCTAACCCTTAAACTCCTCCTAAACCCTGCAACCCCCAATGAAGGCAAAAGCCTTCATTACCTCAACCATGATGATGCATGTTCCTTTTACACATGCATGCACTATGTTTGCTTACCACACTTAAGCCTACCTCTCTCACTGGAATATGACTCAAGATCCTAAGCTACACGTATACTACAAATGACAATCCTGATATATTTGTAGGTGACAAAAAGCCTCGGAACCCTGCAACTGTGAATACCCTGCTCTTGATGCAGAAGCCATGGGAAAGAGCCAACATTTGGTGCCACTGTCAAGGAGACTAGTGTCTCAAGTAACGAGTAAACATATGCAAGTATGTATAAAAAACAAACTATTATAAACTTTCATGAACATAACACTCAAGGGAAAGGAGAGTAAAAATTTTTCCAACTCTAGCCAAACATATCAACCCCAAGCATCAACCTTGGGTTACTACCTTAAGAAATTTTCTTTATTTCTTAAAAAGAAGCCACTTAATAAACATTCAGACTAGGTAGTGGACACGAATGCGTAGAACTTGCAATTTTGATCATTTCAGCTTTTGACAGAAGAGTGATCCAAGCTAACCATAAAAAGTTATGGCTCCGAAAGAGTTTAGAGTTTAATCCAAAACTAACACCCATTTCCTATAAAAACCCACTCCACCCCCTCATTCTTCTTCTTTCCATCTTGCCTCCATTTCTCTTCCCCATTCTGAGCCCTATGTAAGACATTCCTCCCTCTCCATTGACCACGACCCTACTCCCATCCTCACATGCTGAGTCTCGTAGGCGATAACCTAGCCATCCACCCACCATCCATTCATCCTCAACAATCCCGTTACATTGAGAAAGACTTGGAGAGCATCCATCTCTTCCTCCCTTTAGATTTCCATCAAAGTTTTCCATCCATCAAGTTGCCTCCACCCCCCTCCCTCTCCCACTCCACCTCCACCCCTCCACCCCATCCCCACCCCACCCACCCCCTCTCCACCCCCCTCCATCCCCTCCACCCACCCCCAACCCCCCTCCACCCCCCTTCCATCCCCCACCCCACCCCCTCCACCACCACCCCTCCATCTCCACCAAACCCCCCCCCCCCTCTCGACCCCCCTCCCCTCCATCTCCATCACCACCCCCCTCCACCCTCCATCTCCAAACCCCCCCCCCCCCTCCCTCTCCACCACCCCCCTTCCCCCCCCCCCCCCCCCCTCTCCATCTCCACCCAAAAGAAAAAGAAAATGAAAAAGAGAGTCTTTTTCGAAGAAAAAATTACCTATTTTTTCCCTTTCAAGTTAGGGGTCCATATCTTGGCCTTTTGTAGGCACAAATCGTACCCGACTTGAACCCAAATTTCACACATGCAAAGACCTATATTAAACAAGAATTTTCAATTCTTAACTATCATTTTGAGTCTCCATAGTCACCACCATGTAGGCACTGATTTCCACCCATCAATTATATATATTTGGCCATTTTCGAGCTATGAAGATCAAAATCAATTGTTGATTTCAAAGTCAAATGCACTCACTTGAAAGATACAATTAAGCATTGTGTATGCACCTCAGACCTTCTCGTAGAAGAAAGAGCCACATGGACACAGCTGTCTGAGAAGTTTAGAAGAAGGTTCCAAATAGAAAGGCTACAAGATAGCCCTACATTGCAACTAGTAGATATAGAAATGCACTAGAAAGAAAAGGTCAGAACATACTTGGGAAGAATGAAAATATTAATAGCAAAGTGTGTTCCCTGACCAGATGACAAGTACCTCATAGAATGGTTCATATCTGGACTTTTAAAATCCATTCACAAGGACATGGAAAAAGTCACTAGATATCTGCATTTCAACGACACTCATGAAGTTGCAATCGACATTGAGGACAACATGATCAATTTTGACAGCAATAGTGATGACTATAAATCAAGTCATCGAGACAAGAAATCTTTGAAGAAGGGAATCATTTGCAACAAGGATTGCACCACCTAGGACAGAGTGGAAGCCATGGCCCTAAGAGTAAAATATGGAATGATGCATGCCATCGAGAAAAAGTTGCCCGTCTCTCAGCCACCACAGCACCAACAAAGAGAATGTCTGGTGCCCATACGATGATGTAAATACTTGTTTCTATAATATGAGGGTAGCCTACCCTGGCCCCAACAATACCAATAGCCACCAATCCTAATAAATAGGCAACCACAATTAGCACCTAATGCACAAGTGCCATGGATCAATCCCCTCTTGGTGAGGATATAAGTGCCTCAACTATTGAGGAATCCCAATCCTCTACAATATCCTCAAGCTCCCATTCTAGCTCCAGTAGCTCCAATGCAGCAACTCCAACCTATAGAGTTGGAACCTCATTATGAGTATGAAATAGAATACCCTATGTACTACATGGATGTTGTCGAAGAGCTTATTCCAGTGTATGCTAATCAAGTAATGCCCGCCACATATCGAACACCCATCAAGTGTTTCAATTAAGGGGAAAACCACCACATTGTGGCATGCCCAGTAAGATTAACCCCGTCACATTTCAACCTATGTGTAGGGAGTGTGGAGTTGGGCATCCATGTATGGTAAGAGCAAAGCCTCAACCAACCAAGGACATAAATCCTGATGTATCTCTAGGGATGATCATTGTGGAAAATCACAGGTTGCTACACAAAGCGTGGTATTGCAACTAGTATTGATCATAACAAGATGGCAAAAACATCTTTCCACTCAAAAAGCAAAGAGCCCTCTAGCAAAACAAGCAATGCCAATCCCACAACTCAGTGAGGCATGATGCCTAGCACATCTACTGAAAGTGCAACCCAAGAAGCAATGGAAGCATAACCCAATGCAAAAACTGAGAAAGCTCGTGATCAATCCTTGAAGCAATGGATACAACAAGAGCGAGAGAAATTTGAGACAGACAAGATGAGGGTGCTCTAATCCTTGATGAGGGTGGGGGAGGGGAAGAAGGGGGGGTGGAGGGGGGGGGTCATGGAGATGGAGGGGGGAGGGCAGAAGAAAAGGGGGGGGGGGATGGTGGAGGCAGAAGAAAAGGGGAGGTTGGGGGGGGGAGGGGGAGGGGGAAAGGGGATGAGAGGGGGGGTGGAGGGGGGTGGTGGTTGTGGAGGGGGGAGAAAGAGGTAGTAGAGGGAGGTAGAGAGATGGTGGGAGAGGGTGAAGGTGGGGTGGAGAGAGGTGGGGGGGTGGAGGGAGAAAGGGGGAGGGATGTGGGGAGATGGTGAAGTGGTGGGGGGGAGGGAATATGGCATGGAGGGAGAAAGAGGGAGTACAGGGAGGTAGAGAGATAGTGGGAGAGGGTGAGGGTGAGGTCAAGGGAGGTGGGGGGTGGAGGGAGATAGGGAGATGGTGGAGGAGGTGGGGAGATAGTGGAGAGGGGGGGGATGGGGGTGGTGGTTGGGGGGGGGAGGGGAGAGAGGGTGGAGAGGGGTGGAAAGGGGGGGGAGAGGGGGGTGGTGGTTTGGGGGGAGAGGGGTGGAGAGCAAAGGGGGAGGGGGAGAGGGGTGGAGAGGGGGGCGGAAGGGGGGAGGTGGTTGTGGGGGGAGGGGTGGTAGGTTGGGGGGAGACGGGGGAGGGGGAGGGGGGGGTAGTGGAGGGGGGAGAAAGAGGGAGTAGAGGTAGGTAGAGAGATGGTGGGAGAGAGTGAGGGTGGGGTGGAGAGAGGTGGGGGGGTGGAGGGAGAAAGGTGGAGATGGTGGGGTGGCAATGAGGAGGGAATATGGGGTGGAGGTAGAAAGAGGGAGTGTTGTCTCTATGCCAACATGGACTTAGGTAGTACAAGATGTGTGTGTAGAGAGTAGTGGCAAAGCTCCACTTGTACTTGCATAAGGCTAGGAATAATCCCTCTTAGAAATCCAACTTGCAAGTTCTACATACGATTCCTATATCCAACATGCGAGTTCTACATGCAAATCCTACATGCGAGCTCTATATGCAACTCCTAGATGCACGTTGTTCTACATGCAACTCCTACTTATAACTCCTACATTCAAGCTCTACATGCGAGTCCTACACGCAACTCCTACATGCGAGTTCTACATGCAACTCCTACATGCAACATGCAACTCCTACATGCAACTTGCAGCTCCTACATGCAACTTCTATATGCAAGTTCTACATGTAGAGAGAGAATGTCTTAGAATTTCTACATGTAGAGAGAGAAGCTCTCCAACTTGTATAAATACCCCATAATGGAATGAAGCCCACCCTCTTTGGGACATTGTGTGAGTTCTCCACCATGTACTCTACCCTGAACCTTGGATGCTCCTTCTAACCCTTGAACCTCTTCTAAACTCTGGAACCTCTTCTAAATTATGGAACCTCCTAAACCTTCGAATCTTCTTCTAAACCCTAAACCTCCCTCTAACCCTTAAACTCCTCCTAAACTTTGCAAACCCCAATGAAGGCGAAATCCTTCATTACCTCAACCATGATGATGCATGTTCCTTTTACACATGCATGCACTATGTTTGCTTACCACACTTAAGCCTACATCTCTCATTGGAACACTTTCTCGAGGTCCTAAGCTACACGTATACTACAAATGACAATCCCGATATATTTATAGGTGACAAAAAGCCTCGGAACCCTGCAACTAAGAACACCCTGCTCTTGATGCGGAAGCCGTGGGAAAGAGCCAACATTTGGTGCCACTGCCAAGGAGACTAGTGTCTCAAAGAATGAGTAAACATACGCAGGTATGTATAAAAAACAAACTATTATAAACTTTCATGAACATAACACTCAAGGGAAAGGAGAGTAAAAATTTTTCCAACTCTAGCCAAACATATCAACCCCAAGCATCAACCTTGGGTTACTACCTTAAAAAATTTTCTTTATTTCTTAAAAAGAAGCCACTTGATAAACATTCAGGCTAGGTAGTGGACATGAATGCGTAGAGTTTGTCTTACAATTTCTACATGCAAAGAGAGAAGCTCTCCAACTTGTATAAATACAGAATGAAGCTTGGTACACTCTTTGGGACATTGTGTTGAGTTCTACTTTGGTATTCCAAGCAATTGTCTCAAGTGTCCATGCTTCCTTGCACTCCATGTCCAAAAGCATGTCCTAACCTTGCAACTCCTCCTGCCCTCTCCTCCAACCTTGCAACCCATCCTCTCCCTCACCTCCTCCCTCCTCGTCCTCCCTTTTGCTCCTCGTCCTCCCTTCTCCTCCTCCTCCTCCTCCTCCTCCTCCTCCCTCCTCCTCCCTTCTCCTCCTCCCTCCTCCTCCTCTCTCCTCTCTCTTCTTTCCCCCATCCTCTTGCACCTTCTTTCTCTACCACTCCTATGCTCCCCCTAAACCCTTAGTTCCTCAACCCTTAACCTCCATGATCTACGAGGGAGACAAGTTCACCATGTTCTCTACCCTGAACCTTGGATCCTCCTTCTAACCCTTGAACCTCTTCTAAACTCTAGAACCTCTTCTAAACTCAGGAACCTCCTAAACCTTGGAACCTCCTTCTAAACACTAAACCTCCCTCTAACCCTTAAACTCCTCCTAAACCCTACAATCCCCAATGAAGGCAAAAGTCTTCATTACCACAACCATGATGATACATGTTCCTTTTACACATGCATGCACTATGTTGCTTACCACACTTAAGCCTGTGTCTCTCACTGGAATACGACTTGAGGTCCTAAGCTACACGTATACTACAAACGACAACCCTGATATATCTGTAGGTGACAAAAAGCCTTGGAATCTTGCATGTGAGAATACCCTACTCTTCCTATGAAAGCTGTGGGAAAGAGCCAACAAGGAGGTAAAGAGATAGTGGGAGAGGGTGAAGGTGGGATGGAGGGAGATAGGGAGATGGTGGAGGAGGTGGGGAGATGGTGGGGTGGAGGTGGAGTGAGAAAGGGGATGTATAGAGAGGTAGAGAGATGATGGAGGGAGGTAGAGAGATGGTTACCTTGAGAGGTGGAGCTAGTAGATGGACGAAACAAGTGGAGGCAGTGGGGAGGGGGGTGGTGGGAATTGGAAGAGGAGGGGATGAATGATGGAAAAAGTGGAGGTGTTGGGGAGGGGGATGATGGGAGGTGGAGATAGAAGTGGTGGAGATGAAGGGAGGAAGTTCAACAAAAAAGTGGTCGTGGTGGTGAGGAGTGGAGGTGATAGAAAAAGCGATGGTGGTGGAGAGAGTGGACAGAAATTTGGAGTGAATGATAGAAAAATGGAGGTGTAGAGGCTTGAGAAGTGGGAGAGAAAGGAATGATGGGGATGGGCATCCCTTTTATAAGATATGGAGAGTTCTAGGGGTTTTGATCTTAATTACTTAATGTGTCTTAAGCGAAAACACAGGTTAGCCTTATTTTTAACCTTAATTGGAAGTATTTTTGCACTCCTTTGCCTTGAGAGATGTTGCATTTATGGATTCCAATAGGTCGTTCTTCCTCACATGGGTAAACACAAGATCCACTTTCACTTTGATAGGCACTAACCTCCCCGACAACAGTGCCAAAATGCTGTCACTATTTCTCCCAAGTGCAGGTTTCGAGGTGTTGGTCACCTACAATCATGTTATTACTTGTTGTAGCATAGGTGTACACATGTATCATAGGTCCTTGGCTCATATTCTAGTGAGAGGTGTAGGCTAAAGTGTAGAAAGTAGATCTATGCATGCATGGATGAGAAAGAGTGCTGGATCACAAGGATGGATGGAGGCTTTCGCCTCCATGGGAGTTCAAGGGTTTAGAAGGAGGTTGTAAAGTTCGAAAGGGGAAAGGGTTGAGACACTATCTAGGGCTTCCAAGGTTCAGAGAGGATTGCATGGTTTAGGAGGAGTTCAAAGTTTAGAAGTGGAGAGCTATTCTCCTTCGTGACTTGGACGGGTAAGGGTTGAGGAGGAGGGACAAGGGAGGAGGGAGGAGGAGGACGAGGGAAGAAGGAGGAGCAAGAGGAGGAGGAGGAGGGAGGAGGAGGGAGGATGATGGAGGAGGAGGAGGAGGAGGAGGAGGGATGAGGAGAAGGAGTAGGGAGTACAAGGGTAGGGAGTGCAAGGGTAAGGGCATGCTAGAAAACGATAGTGTAAGAGAGAATGGACACAATGGAGATCAACCACATGAACACAATAGTGAGCTTGAACACTGAACCCCAACGAGTGGGAGCTTCATTCCATTGAGAGATATTTATACATGGTTGTCTCTACACAATCCCTACATACCTCCATGGTGGGACCTCTTTTGTAGGAGACCTTTTGGACACCCTTTCGACAAGAGTCCCTCCACTTGAAATACTTTTAATTCCGTCCATTGTCTGCTCATGTGAGAGATAGATTTCTTCTTTGAGAGGATACTTGAGTGATTACGGAGTTTTTGTAAAGAATAAGGGAGAGAGATAGGAGACTCAAGTTCAGCTTTCTTCACAACACACAAAAGAGAGAGGACACAAGGTTGGAGGGTGAAGCCTTTCTTCACTTTTGCACACAACAACAATACAATAGAAGAGGGAAATACCCTATATGTCAAACCCTAGAATACGTGGTTCATATGTGAACCCAAACCAAAAACATACGTGGTAGTCTAACTACACCACGAGTACAACTAACATAGGCGGTGACATAAATGATAGTCATCCAAGAGATATATCGGGGGTAGAGCTTGATATCTCAACACTCCCCCTCAAGCTCAAATCCATCTCACGTACACCAAGCAAGCTCCTAAATCTGCGAAGCTTCTCGGTACCCAATGCCTTTGTAAAAATATCAGCCACCTGCTCCTCAGTGCTGACATAGACAAGATCAATCTCACCAACTAGAACCTTCTCTCTCACAAAGTGATAATGCACCTCAATGTGCTTCGTTCTAGCATGATAAACTGGGTTATTAGCAAGCATGATGCTGCTAATGTTGTCACAATGAATGACAACTGCTGCATGAATTGACTGTCCCATATCTGCAAGTAGCTTCCATAACCAAGCTACTTCACATGCAGCCATTGCTGCACCCCTGTACTCAGCCTCTGTGCTCGACAAGGCAACTGTTGGCTGCTTCTTGCTACTCCAACTGATGGCACCACTCCCAAGGGAAAACATAAAACCACTAGTAGATCTCCTGCCTGAGACACTACCAGCCCAGTCAGCATCTGTGTATCCATGTACCTGTAATGCACACCCAGCTTCATAAAACAGTCCATAATGCAATGTGGACTTCACATACCGCAGTATGCACCTAGCCACATCCAAATGTGGCTTCCTCGGTGCCTGCATAAACTGACTCACCAGCCCCACAGCATAGCTCAAATCTAGTCTGGTTATAGTCATGTAAATCAAGCTACCTACTATGCGCCTGTACATAGTAATATCTTCAAGAAGCTCACCTGTCTCTGCATTGAGCTTCACATTCTGCTCCAATGGAACAGAGATAGGCTTACAGCTTGTCATCCCATATTTGGACAGCATGTCCAAACCGTATTGCCTTTGCAACAGCCATATCCCACTTGGGGATCTAATAGCCTCAATGCCCAAGAAGTAACGCAGCTCTCCCAAACCCTTCATCTCAAATTTCTGCTTCAACAGCAGCTTCACTTCATTAATGTCTGCATTACTGTCACCTATAAAATCAAGTCATCAACATAGATGACTACAAGCACAATCCCTCTGTTTGTCCTTTTCACATAAAGTGAAAAATCTGAATTGGAAATCTGAAATCCAATAGTGACGAGATATTGCCCTATCTTGTCTGACCATGCCCTCGGCGCCTGTTTTAAGCCATACAAGGCTTTGCGCAACCTGCATACAAAATCGGGGTGTGAATTATCCTCATAACCTTCTGGCTGCATTATATAAACCTCTTCCTGCAAATCACCATGCAAGAAGGCATTTTTCACATCCATTTGATGCAAAGACCATCCCTTTGCAGCAGCCATAGCAATTACTGCTCTCACGGTTGCCATCCTTGCAACTGGGCTGAAAGTTTCCTCATAGTCAATTCCATATGTCTGCACAAAACCTTTGGCAACCAATCTTGCCTTGTACCTGCTAACAGACCCATCAGCATTGTGCTTTACTTTGTAAATCCACTTGCAGCCAATAGCCTTCTTATCATGAGGCAAAGGCATCAAATCCCAAGTGTGGTTTGCATCCAAGGCAGCCATCTCTTCATCCATAGCTGCTTCCCAATTTTTATGCCCTGCTGCATCCTCAAAACATGTGGGCTCTGGCTCCTCTAGAACCTTGACCATATAAGCATAGTGATGTGCTGTATACCCATCATATCTCAGCCTATCAACTAGATACTTAATACGAGTGGACCTCCGTACAACTGGATCAGTTGCAGGAGTCTTTAAATCATGCCTGCTTTTCCTTGCACCAGGTGTAACAATAGAAGGAATCCCAAGTTCCTCATCAAGGCTCATTTCAGAGCCGCTTGACTCTCCATCAACATGAGAGCTACCAGCAGACACATCAAACACTGGAGCATGGTCTACTTTTTCTTTTCCCTTATGTGATACTTGCACAACACTATCAGGGCTGCCATGTGACGATTCACTAGATCTCAATCTCCCTGTCCATGCATTAGATCCACTAGTAGAGGACTCTTTGGGTCCACTCAAGGCTTGAGATTGCTGCTCTACATTTATTGCAGCATTCCCATTTCCTGCATCTGCATCTCCTACCATAACAGTTGGTGCATACCAGCTGCTCATTTCATCAAAAACAACATCTCTGCTCACTTGCATTTTGCGGGTGGAAGGGTTATAACAGTGATACCCTTTCTGGTGCAGAGCATATCCAATAAAGATGCATTTTTCTGCCTTTGGATCCAGCTTTGTTCTCTTCTCATCAGGAACATGAACATAAGCTATGCAACCAAATACCTTCAAGTGAGAAATATCTGGTTTTTGGCCTGTATACATTTCTTCAGGCGTCATGCCATGGACAGCTGCAGTGGGGGTTCTGTTCATAATATAAACAGCAGTTGCTACTGCTTCAGCCCAAAAATAATCAGGCATGTTTTTCTCATTTAGGATCGCCCGTCCTACTTCTGCAATATGCCTGTTCTTCCTTTCTGCAACCCCATTCTGCTGAGGGGTAGACCTGCATGAGTACTTCCTTTGAATTCCCTGTTCTTTCAGATATTCACAAAATTCTTCTGAAAAGTACTCTCCCCCTCCATCAGATCTTAGCACTTTAATATGCACACCTTTCTCTTTTTCAACCATGGCCTTAAAAGCCTTCAAATGGCTGAACACTTCACTTTTGTGCTTCATAAAATAAATCCACACCTTCCTAGTGTAGTCATCAATAAACGTCACATAATAATGGCATCCACCAATAGAAGCAGCTTTGGTTGTCCAAACATCTGAATGGATCACTTCCAAAGGTCTTCTACACACCTTAGCATTTTTGGGAAATGCATGTCTGGCCTGCTTACCCATTTGGCATGCTTCACATACCTTTTGCATTCCCTCAACTCTGAATTTAGGCAAACCTGCAACAATGTTTTTCGTTTGCATAGATTTCAGCCTTTGTATATTCACATGCCCAATGCGCTTGTGCCATATCTCAATATCTGCAATGACACCTCTCCCATGCGCAAACATAGCATCTTTCACCTCAGGCATATCAACATCCAAGGTGAACATTCTGCCATTTTTGTTGCCTTTTGCAACCAAGCGGCACTTATTTTTCAAGTCCTCAACAAAGCATCCATCAGGATTAAATCTAACCTGCAGACCTTGCTCAACCATCTGGCCAACTGAAACCAGGTTCTTAGTGATTTTTGGAACATGAAGTACATCTGCCAAGTACTTCGTTTTGCCATCCTGCATAGCCAATGGCACTTTACCAACCTGCGTAATTGGGTGCGCAGTATCATCACCTGTTTCAACATAACCTGGCTTATCCAAATTTCTAACATCATGAAACCACTCACCATGACTAGTCATGTGGTTAGAGGCACCTGAATCAACATACCAAACATCATTGCAAGCTGCAGCATCTCCTGACATGGAGTTAACCATATGCTGCATCACAAAAAGGTGCTCATTTCTGTCGTCACCATGCCCACTTGATGATGCATAGTTGCTTTGCTGCAACTTCCCACTTTTGATGTCATTCTGCTTTTTATAGCATGTATTCTCCTTGTGTCCAAGCTTTCCACAGTAATAGCATTCTGTGCTGCTATTTACTTGCTGGTTCCTTTGCCATGAACCACGGCCTCTTTGGCTCCCCCTGCCTCTAGAACTACCACGTCCTCCTCCATAGGACTGGTTTTCCTGTTGTTGCTGTTGGTTCTGATTTCCTGCACGGCCACCAAAACGGCCTCTTCCTCTACCCCTGCCTCTACCTGTATTCGAGTAGAAAGCAGTCTCTTGAGAAGTTGAGGTGGCTGAACCACCATTCCTTTGCTCTTCACTCAGCAAGAGAGCAATAAGTTCCTGAAAATCAGGAAATGTTTCACGGACTCCAATGGATGTCCGAAACTGTGCATAATCTTTCCCAAGACCATTCAAGGTCACGGACACTAAGTCCTCATCATCGACAGGTGGTCCAATGGAGGCAAGAGAATCTGCAAGGCCTTTCACCTTCAAGGAATACTCATTTATATTCAGATTTTTCCTTTGCACATTGTGCAACTCTTGCTTTAGCTGCATCTTTCGTGCTTTGGTATTTGTGCTATACAGCTTCACTAATGTATCCCATGCCTCCTTAGGCGTCTCTAGATCCTGTATATGCACAATCATAGAATCTGAAATGCTAACAGACAGCCAATACAGGCATTTTCTGGCTTTTTCATGCCATTCTTTAAAGGCCTTCAATTCAGCAGGAGTGGGAGCAGCACCCAAAACTGGTTCTGCAGTTTCACCACTGATGTACTCCCAAACTCCCTTTCCCATAAGGAAGTTTGTCATCCTGAACTTCCATGCTTGGAAGTTGTTCTTGTCAAGCTTTTCACTGACAATGGTAGACAGATTCTCAGACATTTTACAAATCACGAGTTGCAACAGCAACCTGTAAACACAGCAAATGCCTCACAAGGGCAAATAGCAAAACTTCTGCAAAAAGCCTCACAGGGGCAGATCTGCAACACTGACGAAAGTGGTATTTCACCACACAGTCACTTCCTAGTGACGATTTTGCATCAACAGGCAACAAGCATGAATCTGCAACTCCCAATATCTCTGCACACAGGCATACGATGCAATTTCTGTGGCACCTTTCCACCGACTAGCCGCGCAGTGGTCGCACAGCGAAAAACAGGGCCTTTTTCTGAGTGCCTGCGAAGAACTTCCGCCTTCAAAATGGGCCCCGAAACGGCCTCAAATCAAAAAAATAAAGTCACCGAGGGCTTCCCCCCCTCCCGCAGCATATACTACGCTCTCGCCACACCGCGAAGGGCCTCTCAATCTGAAACAGTGCACTCCTGCACTTTTGGCTGTGCTACCTGCAGAGATTTGCTCCCAAACTCGAAATAGGAAAGCAACACTGGTCCTCTTACCAGGACACCACAAACTTGGCTTGCTTTCTTGAGCTCCTTACCACGAACAAGGCTCTGATACCATGTAAAGAATAAGGGAGAGAGATAGGAGACTCAAGTTCAGCTTTCTTCACAACACACAAAAGAGAGAGGACACAAGGTTGGAGGGTGAAGCCTTTCTTCACTTTTGCACACAACAACAATACAATAGAAGAGGGAAATACCCTATATGTCAAACCCTAGAATACGTGGTTCATATGTGAACCCAAACCAAAAACATACGTGGTAGTCTAACTACACCACGAGTACAACTAACATAGGCGGTGACATAAATGATAGTCATCCAGGAGATATATCGGGGGTAGAGCTTGATATCTCAACAGTTTTAAGGTCTGAGGTTTATTTTCTCCACTTGTGTTCTGGACCTCTGACAGTTTTGTTCCTCAAGGGAAATTTTTTGTAAGCTATGGTTCTTGTTGTTGGGTGTAAATACATGATCCTCTACAATAATGCCCGTCCACAATGAGCATGGCAAGCAAGAGTCCCCACATAGACAACAAAGGCAGACGATGTCTCCAGAGACAAAAAGCGATCTTCTATGAGTAGCAACCCACACAACAGGCTCCACCAACTTCACATGGGTCATCAAGCAACCCCATAGCTTGAGCCAATAGCATCTACAGTGGCTTCTCCATCTACTATGTGAGCTACACACGAGAGCTCCAAGTAGCAACACTCCCATTTTCAATCAACGCAACCTCTAAGAGATGACTCTAGCAGCGCCATCTCCAATGTTCTCCACAGTAGAGGCACCTCCACGCTGCCAACATATGAACTCATAGCCTCCAAACAAGCTGGTTCATAGCAACGCCTCGACCATCTGCCAACTGTCGCAATGCCAAGCTCCCTCTACAATGAGTCGGCCATCACTCCAACCTTGACCTTTAATGGTGGTGACTCTAACTAAGACAAATGATGCATGCTTCATGCTCCCACATCATCGGCCCCTACAACAACAACGAGCGATGTCAATTCCTATAGTCTCATTTGCGACCTCGATAGCCCATTGAGTCCTCTATCTTCATGCATGCTGCAAGCCTCTTTATAGCATCCACTAGCATCAAATGAGCTCCATCCTTGACATCCAAGTGATTCAACTCCTCTATGCCATACTCCAATGATCTCAACTACAAGAAGGCAGCCCACAATGCTCCACAGCTCCACTACTACTATGCCTACAATGTTCTAGAGCTCCACGCCCTCAAGAATGGCCATTCCAACATAGAGCCATCCAACAAGCTCGAGCCTTGATCCTATGCTTCAAATGGATGGCTAAGCCATTCCAATGAACTACAAACAGTAGCAGCACTTCCAACAGTGTGCAAGGTCATCCTCCAGTGCTTCTACAACCAGAAAACATCACCATACAATGCTCTACAAGCATAAGATGCGACACCTTCTTAGCACCATAGCCAAAGCTTGGAGCTCAAAGGTTTCACCCCTAAGCCACGTGGCAATGCCACGTGGAAGATAGGGTTAGACCATGACACCTCGGCTTGGTTAGCCTTGTGGTCAGGTTGCATGAGATGGTGCTTTAACCAAGGTTAGCTGTACTTCACTCTTGGTTACTCCTCTCGTCACTTTTATGCCACTTGGCAGTCTCATCCCTAAGTGCCACGTCATCACATTTCATGTAGGCATATCCAGTCAGTAGGTTTCCCAATCACCCTACCATGTAAGCTGCCCAATCATCATGACAGTGGTAGAGTGCCAGCCAAGCACAATTCTCCACATAGGCACATAGCATGTGACCCACATTGCCACATCACCATTTGCAACATCATCTTTTTGATCACCCTCTTGGGATCAATCATTCTTTCCAGAGCCATAGCTTTTGATCCAGGAGGAATTTCATGGTGATCCAAAGAGCAAAAAGGATTGCCAAATCATGCTCTACACGAGTCAAACTTTGCACAGGTTTTAAATCATATGGTCTCCATGTTCTTGCAAAGTTTGAGTCCCATCTGACACCAAATGTGGGCATTTTTGGAAAAGCTTAGTCAATCGATGTTCTTCTTGGAACATTTCATGAAAGTGTTGAAAGGCTTTGTGAGGCAAAAGTTAGGGTCATAAGGTAGCATGTCAAAAGTTTAGTTGGTATAAGAATCAATGTTTTATGTCACAAAGATTCTCATGCAATGGAATCCCTTTATACCTCAATATGTTTTATGTCGCAAAGATTCTCATGCAATGGAATCCCTTGATACCTCCACTTTGGGCTGATATGAATAATTGAAGAGTTACAAGAAATGTGGCACAAGGGAAAGGCAGGTATAGAAAGATGAGTGTTACATTAGAGTTAAAGGTGAATATGTTTTGTCTCTATAACCGCAAGGGAATGGAGAGATGGATTAAAATATACAAAGAGGTGAAAAGAAAAGGAAAGAAAGACATAAGAGCTTTTAGAAGAAGCAATAGAGGGGATACGTATCTAGATTTATATCTACTTCCAAGAAAATGCAAGCTTGAATGGCTCCAAGATGCAACTTGGATCGGAGAGGAGAGATTGTTAGAAATTCCTAAGGTTGTGAGCTTCACATAAGTAATCTCATCCATTTATGGTTCTCATGATGAGAATCTGGAATTAGCATTGATTTCTTTGAAATACTGCTTTTTCTTTTGAATTTATGTTTAGTACAGTTTGTTATATGCAATGAGTCGCATAGTGCACTATCGCATAGAGAAGGTTGATGTGAAATGCAACATATTTGATCATGGAATCATGGAAAACTTCTTGCAAGAGAGTCAAGCTCGTGCAAGGGACATCCAAATAGTAGAAAATGAGCTAGATTATGTAGGAATCATAAGAGCTATCATGAAAGTGAGCTTTTAACTATTCAATATGTTTATATTGGATGTGAAATGGTTCAAAGTTATGTGTATAGAGTCTCAAAAATTTGAGTAAATCATTTTTTTACCATTGACTCAACCAAATTTTGGGATGACCATATGCATACATTTGTGCTAACTCAATAGTGTAAATAGATGCTTTTCTATACTACTCTTATTTGATAGTTTGGACCATATTCTCATGTTATTTTTCAACTGGATCACTTGGATGCAAACACTACAAGGCATAGGCCCTTTTTTTGATGAAAATACTGACGTTTTTTACACTAAATTTTTTTTTTTACAGGCACAAACGTCGTTATAAGTGTTGGAAAAGAACGGTCGCTATATAAGCGCTGCTATATAGTGACGCCAATAAACGTCGCTATATAGCAACACCGGTAAACGTCGTTATATAGCGACACTGGTAAATGTCACTATATAGCGATGATTAATAGAACTTAAAAAAAAGCATTAGTGGAGCTAAACAGGGGCATAGCAAGCCCTGTTTTGCCCCACTAATGTTTTTTTTTTTGTAATTAAAAAAAAGTTTTTTATTACAAAATTTCCCTTGTGAAAAGGGTGAAACAAAATCGCTCAAATGAAATGATCGAGTAATAAAAGCATATACATGTCGAAGATATACAACATTGTTTGTTACAAAATTACCCTTTCGAAAAGGGTGATACAAAATCGCTCAAACGAGCCGATATACAAAATGATATACATGGCGGAGTATATGCAAACTACTGCTACTACTACTACTACTACTCATTCAAATCGTCGTCGTCCTCCTCCTCGTCCTCATCTTGCTGACCTGATCCTTGGTCCTCGTGAGCTGTGCCTGCTCCCTGACCCTCATTTGGTGCACCTGATCCTTGGCCCTCGTGATCGCTCGCCTCTGGTGATGGGATGCTCGAGCTTTGACCCTAAGAGTGAAACCATATTAATTGAAAATTAGATTGGAACTTAAAGAATAAAACAATTTAAAAAGTGATATTACAAGTAGGAGTAGACTTTTACCGTGCGAGCAGCCACCTCAACCCAATCGACCGTCGCTCCCATTGCCTCCTACTCAATAAACCACGGCTTTGTTCCTATGCGAAACGCACATCGCATCTCTACATCTGTAGGAAGATGACCCATTGCAGCTTGTTATGGATACAATTTACGAGAGTTAGATAAAGTGCATGTAATATGTAGTAAAACAAATAGAACAATACATTAAATGAGAAGAAGTAGACTTACCATGGTTGCCTTGAATGCCAACCGTCTGCCTGCACCAAAGTGCAAAGTACCTATGGCATCTAGCCGTCTCCTCACAGCCCTTCTCTGACCCTCGAACATTTCGGGATGGTCCCTATTCTGCTTCTTGAGAACTTCCAATCAGCTTTGTCTGCCCAGCTAGGTTTAGCCATCCCCTTTGCCATGGAAGTACGCAAGGTTGATCTACGATGCTTCAAGACCAAACCCATGGGCTCTTGCATGTAATTCTCATTGAACTCCCAATTTGGCGGGTTTATTTTTGTTTTAATTCATCAATGACCACCTGCTTCTTTTGGTCATCTTGATACCACCAATTAGTAACAATGCCACTCTTGAAGTGGTGGCTCATCAACTGCCTCATGGTGGCCATCACTGCTTTGCCCTTTCTATCTTCTATTATCTCTCCGAGAGCCGTGATTTGATAGGAGAGGTCCTCGACTGGTGGGTAAGGAGGACTCATGGTATTGGCAGAGTCAAAGTGAGTGGAAGCTGTGTGAGCACTTTCGGAGTAGCAGTGGGAGTAGGAGAGGGCAAGGGACCTGACTAATACTATGTCTCAGGACTAAGTGGAGACCTGTAGGGATGTAAGTGTGCTGACTCATCTACATCTCCTGAGTCAACACAACATAAGCGGCCCCTCCTACTCTTCCTTCCCTTATGATAGGCATCCATAGGTGATGACCCCTCGGTCGAAGGGGCACGAGGGGACGGTTGGGCAATAGGTCCAGCCGTCGGTGTAGGAGAGGGAATTGATGAGGTCTTCTGACATAGTAGAGAGAAGAATCTCGCTGCCTCCTCATCGGTCATCTATGCTACAAACTCGTCGGGACTCCTAACAAAGCCATGGACTGCTAGCAAAGGAGTTTCCCGAGGGGTAGCTGCAGTGCTACGTCCAAGAGGAGTCAAGCCAGAGTCGCAGGGGTAGGCCCCTGAGGTGTCACCTGAGAGGAATCAAAGTTCTCTGGAGCATAGAGATCGTGATGTCTCCTCCTGTGAGGTTGTCCGTACTTTTCGGACGTGCGACGTGATCCCATGTCTAACGTAGACACAAACACGAAAACAAAAAAGAAAAAACAAACATAGGCATAGGCATATGCTTATGAAAAGAAGACAAAAAAAGAGGAAGAGAGAAGAGAGAAGAGAGAAGGAGGAAAAAAGAAGAGAAAGAAGAGAGAAGGAGAAGGAGAAGGAGAAGAGAAAGAAGAGAGAAGGAGAAGGAGAAGAGAAAGAAGAGAGGAAAAAAGGAGAAGGGTAGGCATAGGCATAGGCATGAGATAGAAATATGCTTATGAAAAGAGATCGAAAGAGGGGAGAAAGCTTATGCTCATGCTCATGCTTATGCATGAGCATATGAGCATAAAAGAAAAAGAGAGAAAGCTTAAGCATAGGCAATACATCTTATGAAAAGAGATCGAAAGAGGGGAAAGAGGGGGAGAAAGAGAGAGGAAAAGAGGAAAATGAGACATGCTCATGGGAGAAGGAAAGGAGGAAGAGGGGAAAAAGAGATTGAAAGAAGCAAAGGAGAAGGAAAAGGAGACATATGCTCATGCTTATGCTTATGCTTATGCTTATGCATGAGCATAAGAGAAGGAGACATATGCTTATGCTTATGCATAGGCAAATATATATGCTTATGAAAAGAGATTAAAAGAGGGGAAAGAGGGAGGGAAAGAGAGAGGAAAGGAGGAAAAGAGGAGAAGGAGAAGGAGAAGGAGACATATGCTCATGCATAAGCATAAGCATAAGAGAAGGAGACATATGCTCATGATTATGCTTATGCTTATGCATGAGCATAAGAGAAGGAGACATATGGTCATGATTATGCTTATGCTTATGCATGAGCATAAGAGAAGGAGACATATGCTTATGCTTATGCTTATGCATAAGCAAATACATATGCTTATGAAAAGAGATTGAAAGAGGGGAAAGAGGGGGGAAAAGAGAGAGGAAAGGAGGAAAAGAGGAGATGGAGAAGGAGAAGGAGGCATATGCTCATGCATAAGCATAAGCATAAGAGAAGGAGACATATGCTCATGCTTATGCTTATGCATGAGCATAAGAGAAGGAGACATATGCGTATGCTTATGCATAAGAAAAAGAAGAGGGAAAGGAAACAAAGAGAATGCTTATGCTTATACATGAGCATATAAGCATAAAATAAAAAGAGAGAAAGCCTTAGCATAAAAGAAAAAGAGAGAAAAAGAGATTGAAAGAGGGGAAAGAGGGGGGGAAAGAGAGAGGAAAAGAGGAAAAGAGATTGAAAGAGGGGAAAAGAGCATAAACATAAGAGAAGGAAGAGGGGAAAAGAGATTGAAAGAGGGAAAAAAGAAGAGAAGGAAAGGAAGGAAAAAGAGATTGAAAGAGGGGAAAAGAGATTGAAAGAGGGAAAAAAGAAGAGAAGGAAAGGAGGGAAAAAGAGATTGAAAGAGGGTGAAAAAGAAGAGGGGAAAAGAGATTGAAAGAGGGGGAAAAGAAGAGGGAAAAAGAAGAGAAGGAAGAGGAGAAAAGAGGGAAAGAAGAGGGAATAGGGGAAGAGAGGGAAAGAGAGGATTCCTACGCCCATCACTGCAGCTAGCGCTTAACTTGTGCTAGCTGTAGGCCAATGCAAATAACAAAAATAACAAAACGAAAAAAGAGGAAGCACTTTCTTATCTAGAATAGTCCCGCTCGGTGTTTTGTGGATTGGTCCTACAAAAGATAGGAAACATACCATTTTTTAAATAACTAGTTAGATTCTCAGGTACCCCAAATGAAGAGGTTTACCTCTGGCTCAACCATTTCCACAACCTTGCTGAGTATCATCGGTGGGTAGACCCACAAAAAGTAGAGGAGATCAATCCATCCTTTCAAGGATTGGCTACTGCTTGGTACCACCAACTAGATGAGAACATCAAGATTTCTTGGCCCCATCTGTAGCTCGCGCTCACGACAATATTCGGTAATACAGATATAGTGAAGGACACTTTGACATAACTCCAAACTTTGGAGCATCTCCCGAATCAGTCTGTATCACAATTTGGTGTGAAGTTAACTCATCTCCTGCTTCGCATTGACCCCAACATGGTAGAGGACATGAAGCTGTTCTTCCTTTGGCCCCGGCTATGAACTCGAATATATCTCATTGCACTCAGGACTAGGGCCCTAAAATCTCAATGAAGCTCTACTGACTGGACAGAGAATCAAATTCACAATAGGAAGGTCCAGTCATAAACTACCCACGCTGCCAATCTCAACATCTAGTTCTCTTCCGACATCAATGGATATAGACCACACACAAAGTGTGCAAGGTGCTAGTTGACCATTTAGTCTAAGGAAGACTACAAGCTCAAGCTCTACAAAACTTCCTGATCGGGATGCTCAAGGTAAACCATGCCGTTTCTTCTGAAACCGTTATGGTCATGTCAAGAAGCATTGCCGAGCATTTCTTGCAGTTCAAAACACTCAAACGGCCAATCAACTCCTCATTTGGGAAAAAGACCACTAGGAGTCGTGAAGGAGGGAGCAGCTTCAGTAGTGCACAATCTTCCTCGGCCGATCATATTTGTGATTGAAGCACTCCACAAAAAGCAACCATTGCTAGCTCTCGTCGACTCTAGAAGCTCCATCACGCCCGCTTTTGAACCATTCATCCTTGACCGTAAATTGCTGCTATATGACCTGCCAAGAAGCCGTGTCACATTCAGTGACAATTGACATTTGGTGACAATTGCACCTCCGTCGAAACTTTGCAGGGCGCTGACATCCAACTTGAACTAGGAGGTCACATTTTCAACATTCCAGTTTGGATCCTCCCACATCATATCTTTGACATCACCCTGGGGTATGACTGGCTAGCTGCTCAAGAAGCCTCCCTCGATTTCAAGTACAAGTGTCTTCATCTTTCGAATAGCCCACCAATTCGGTGGCTCTATTCCCAATCCTCCTACTCTGTGTTCTCTACTACCCTCCACTCCGATCTTCTCCATCAAGCTGAAATGCAGCAGATGTTTCATCAATTTCTAGCCGCTTTTTCTAATGAACAATTTACTACCACTGCAACATACATTTTTCATGATATCCCTATTGGGGATAGATGTCCTTTGAAAATGCACCTCGCCAATGCTTTCAGAGGGAGATTGAAATTCTGTGAACTCACATAGTGACCATGCTCAAAGATAACATCATCCAACACTCAAAGAGCCCTTGGGTCTCTCATCTAGTGAAAAAGGGCGGCAATTCTTTGTTTTTGGTGTGTTGATTATCGGCCGTCACTGAACTAGGTCACTGTGCGAGATGAGTACCCTCTTCCTCAGTTGGACAACATCTTGGATTCCCTAGCCAAGTCTAATTACTTCACAACTCTAAAATTGAAATCGGGCTACTGGTGGAAAAATTCCCCTGCTCCCCGAAGATCGGTAGAAGACCGCCTTTCGAACACCATTCGGACTGTATGAATTCAACGTTATGCTGTTTGGTCTGAAGAATGCTCCAGATACCTTTCAACAACTCATGAACTTTGTACTTCATGATCTCATCATAGGTGGTAAGGTCACCGTCTTCCTGGACGATATTCTAGTCCATACTGCTTCATGGAAGGAGCACAAACACTTATTGCTTCAAGTCTTCTAGTTATTGCAACAATTCAACCTTCGGCTTAATCCTACGAAGTGCAAATGGGCTAAAAGCCAGATCAAGTACTTAGGATTCCTCATTTCTGAAGACGGCATCAATCCAGATCCCGACAAAGTCCAAGCTTTATATTCGTTTCAATGCCTACTAATGTAAAAGCTGTGCAACGATTTTTTGGTTTGACCAGCTTTAGCTCTCATTTTATGCCTGAATTGGCTAAGGCGTCAGTCCCTCTTCGACGTCTGTTACAAAACGATGGGTTCTACTCTTGCAAGAGTATGCTTTTAAGATTTCATACCGCCCTGGCCACCTCAATCAAGTTGCATACGCCCTCTCACAGTCAACCATTTAGGCGACATAAGAGCAACATCCACTCCCGCCTTTCTCCATGCCCACCATGCTGATTTCTTTCGTCAATACATGAATTTCTGCTTTGAGCCCCGAGACGACCTCAAACATCCCCACAGCCCCGGCTGCCCCCTTGGATCCGAAATCCATGAAGACATCAAGTGCCCCCTTGGATCTGAAATCCCTCAGAACGAAGACATCAAATGCTCGCGATGTGGCTCCCCTTTCTTCTCAACCTTCGCTCTCAGTAAACACGTCAGTGGTATCACTTTCATGAGTTGGACACTGATTTTCGCGGATGTTGTATACGTATGGTAGATCTACTTTAGAAAGGAAATTTCCATGTATTCTCTTGAACTAACGACCTTTTCTGCATGCAGATAGCATCTGGCAAATGTGTGAACATCACGAGCATGCGAAGAATACAAGGTGACATACGACAGGGGAACATTCCCGCAAGTGAAAATCAGTTGAAGGCACCAAATAGCGGTTCATCTCGTGATAGCAGCCGGTAAGAACCGACATAAGCTCGGCCTTGCTATGTGTCCACATGATATCTTGCTTACTCCTGCAAAACTACGCAGTGGATACTGCTTTAAAGCTCCTATAACGCAAAACTACGCGTGGATACTGTTTTAAAGCTCCTATAACGCAGTTTTAAAAAAGTAACAGAGCCTAAGAGAACCTTGGAAGTAGGACAGGCATCTTTGGATGGCCAAAATTATGCGTGTACCAGGTGCCCAGAACGTTTTTGCACTTACGATACTCTCAATCGACATGCCAACACTCGGGTGCATGGGACCCAAGATTATACTTGTACCAAGTGCCCAAAACGCTTTCGTACTCAGGATAGCCTCAATCAGCACACCAAGAGTGGCGTGCATGGGACCCAAGATTACACGTGTACTAGGTGCTCAAAACGGTTTCGGACTCAAGATAGCCTTGATGCTCATGCCAATAGTGGCGTGCACAGGACACTCAAATTCCAATGCAAAACCTGTGAAAAGCCATTCAAAGGTATGTAGTCCGCGATAGTTATGAGCATTTGAAGAGGGTGCGTTATGTGCAATATAATAATATAACGTGGTCGATGTTGTGTGCGAGCAGAGTTCTTCTCATTGATGGCGCATATAGAATCAAAGACATGTAGTGTGATGAGAGGCAAAGCACTAATGGAAAGTCCGGAAGCCTTTATTCACAATGTTGCATCAACTTTGGGAATCCATCCTCGCACTTAATTCCAAAGGCTCCTAGTTTATTGCTTATCTATGTACCTATGCATCTACGTTGTCATGTTTAATATCTTGTCCTCTTTTTCAACAATTTTAGTCCTTTAGTTGACTATGACTCTAGCATATGTATCTATGCATCTATGTTGGCATGTTTAATATGTTGTCCTCTTTTTCAACAATTTTAGTTCTTCAATGGAATACGACTCTAGGAGATGAGTTGCCCATTATTAGCATGAACTTTTTACACAACAGTGTTTGGGATTTTTCAAGTTTCAATTCTTAAAATCCATTTATTAAATTTATCAATATTTTGAACACTGTCTTAAGCTCCTCCTTAACAAGTCTTCTTGAAACTTGCTCTTATCTCACCCTTAATTTGTTCCAGAAGGTACTGGTTCGACGTATCTTCTACAAGGTAGTCAAGCATTTTGTGCTCTCTTATTTTCTATTTTGTTGTATAAATTTAAACCCCCTTTATGCCCTTCTATGTAGACTCTCTACCATGTTAGCATGCTGTTACTCTTGTGTGAGTAGTTGAACTCTCTCTCTCTCTCACTCACACACACACACACACACACACACAGAGTATAATAACCTTAGTTTATTGTCTACCAAGTGCTTTTACTTTTTAATATTTATAATTAATCCATGCTTTGGCTTATACATGCTATTTTCTTAGGGGTTGGGCACAAAAAATATATATTATAAAGGAGAAATGGACTTTAGAAACAAAAGGAAGACATGAAAATCCATCATTTTAGCCATTATTGAACCCTTAAGAAGATGATTAATTAGATTAGAGAAAAAAGCAAGAAAAAGAAAATAGCATTAAGAGAGAATTGTGAATGGGATAAAATTAATAATGAGAAAATAAAGTTCTTGCTTTGTTCACCTACAAGGTTGGTGAGCCCATCAAGGGCCACTAAGAGGGGCACAATGTGCATGTGCAAAAAAAAAAAATTTGGGTAGAAAAAAAAGTTTGTTTATATTATGATCATCATACGATTTGTATACATAAGGTCCTCAAAAACCAGAAAACACTGTCAATAGAGGAATATATATTTTGTGTTCAAAATTTCTCCTATCTGAGCAAAAAGATTAAAAAAATCTGCTTCTAGTGACCTCTAGCCTTCACTTAGCTTTGTAACAGAGGAACAGGGTGCCCCTTCAGACTGTAGGTTCCCCTTCAGACTGTAGGTTCTTCTTTGATTGGGAATAGGGAGGGTAAGAGCTGTGCTTGAAGATCAACACTGGAGTTTGTACAACTCTCAGCATCTCTGATGTGGTTCTCTAATTTTGATCATTAAAGTTATGGAATTCTTGATCCAATTCTTGATCAGCAAGGGTGCCGACGTATTCTACATGGCCCATTACAAGACATAGTCTTTTGTATATGATAGCATTAAAAATCACAAATACCTGGCAACCACAAAGTTAGCATTACTATGCTTATAGAACATAATATTCTTACACTCTTTATTCACACAAAAACCTTGATAGTGAAGAAAGGTACCATAATGTTTGATTGTTCAACAATCGTGAAAGCAAGGTGGACCTTTGATACCAAGATGAGAAAGACAACCACGAAAATGCTAAAGACTAGGAACGCTAGGAAAAAAATGATGTCCTTAGCACACCTTGCATCAAAAAGAAGTTCTACAAAGGGACCGAGGAGAGGAGTTGCTTCCCAACTCACACTAAAAAGTGACGCTCCATATCCATTTATTCCCCCACTCCCTTTACACCTAAAAATTAGTGGGGACTTTGTTTTCATTTAAAAATCATGAAATTAGAGCAAGCCAAATGCCCTACTATCATTACTCCTTGTCAATCAATCATTGTCCTCCAAAATTCAAAATATCTCTTATTGGATTTACAAATATCCTTGTTCAACTCTCAATATTGTACTTAGCATAGAGCCAATTACATTTTTTAATACATGGTAAGGATCTAACATCTATTAAGGGTTTCAAACCATCTACCCCATGAATATGGTTATCCTAGTAATTGTATCACTCATTACGCAAAACTCCTTCCTTGCTTATCGAGTAAGTGGGGAATCAAATTTATTTCAAGGGGAGAGACTAAGTCATTTTTTATTTATTCAATTATTTCTTTGACCCATATGTCATGTGAACAAAGCTTGATGGACTAAAGAGGGTTCAATTAAGGGACTCCACAAGGGGGTAATTCCCATGTTTAATTTCAATGTCATGTTTGCCTTTGTACTATCTATATCTAAATCAAGGGTAAGGGAATTGTGTGTGTGCGTGCATGCATGTGTGTGTTTTTAAAATAAAAAACCTTTCAACAACACGGCACACAAAGCTCAGATAAGGGTGGATAAAAAACTATTTATTACACGTTTGTTCATACAACCAAAAGCTAGTACAAAAAGTGTAAAAAATAGTAACGTTGGTGTAGTCCTAACAAGCATCTCATTTATTGAAGAGGAGAATCTACATACCTGCCACCATCCAACAAGAAAACATGATGAGAACCAGGTTAACTTATACGTAGTACATAGTGTCGTAGTCAAGATTCTGAGCACGAGGTTGGATACAACCTTCAGAAAGCGGGCAGTCTGGCACGTCGCAAAGATAAGCTAAGTCGAAGAGGCAGACCGTTTGCACGAGCGGGACATATAGTCGCTAAGACTAGCTACTCCGCCTAGACTGCGGGTAGCAGACACTGACTGTATACATCAAAGCAATAGGAGAGGAGAGGGGGAGCTAGGTCCTTTAAATAGGGGAAAGGGGGGGGGGTCAGTCGGGGGCAACCGAATAAAATAATAGGTCGGTTTTTTAGAGATGCATGCCGATGAGAAAGGCGAGGTAGCTACTAACTAGTCGATGGGTAAAGAGTGCGGGGAGGGGGACCTTTAAATAAGGTAGCTTAGCTAGTTTAAGTAATTTTTAAACCTTAAACATTAGCATAAAGAAATACCATTATTTCGTAAGTAGATTTTTAGCAAAAAGTGGAGCGCTTTAGAAAAATAAATTTGATCATTTGGATAATTATAAACAGATGCCTATCAGAAATGGATTGAAATTCTTTAATAAAATAAATTAAAATAACTTTTGACAAAATTGTAATCCAAAAAATTGGTATGAAAACCAAGAGTAATTGCAATAGAATTTTTCTTTATATTGAGCTTGCAAACTTAAGCAAAGAATCAGTACAGTAGTGTCGAATCCATCAAGTAGTCCAGGTTTTAAGGTTAGGGTCTACTTACCTGCCACCATCAAAAATATAATTTTTGTAACATCCCTCTTGCTTGGATTGCAACTGACCTCAGTTGCGTGTTTGATTATAAAAACTAAGGAGGTTTGGAAAAGTTCGAAAGAACCGCTCAGGCATCCACTGAGCATCATCTCTCGAATGGTTCTTAAATTTGAGTAAGTATTTAGTATAGATATTTCCTTTTCAGGTCGAGGTCTATTGATGATCAATAATGCATTCGGGTTCTAGAATTTCTTCTTCATCAACAATCGATGGGGCCTCTTCATAGACAGGATGAATAGGTAAAGGTCCTTTGAAGGGCTTTAAGAGGTTGATATGGAAAGCATTATGTATTTTCCAATTATTAGGTAATTCAAGCCTATAAGCTAGATCATTGATTTTCTGAATCACCTTGAATGGTCCATAAAAACGTGGGGACATCTTGATTACTGGCCATTTCTCAACACTCTTCAACCTTCTTTTCTTAATCTGAAGAAGTACATAATCGCCTTCTTTAAAAAGCATGTGTTTCCATTTCTTATTAGCTTGTTTTGTGTACTTATCTTAAGCGATTGCAATGGCTTCATAAGAAATGCTTAGCTTTCCTAAGAAGGTCTGTCAATGGATGTGCAATGTATGCGAAATTCTTGACAAACTTTCTATAAAAGCTACACAATTCCAAGAATGATCTTAATTCATGTATATCTTGGGGTTTAGGCCATGTGATTATGCACTCAATCTTCTTTGGATCTACTCGAATCCCATCGGTGGATACAATGTGACCCAAATACTCTATCTTATCTTAAAAGAAACTACTCTTTTCATGTACAGTGGGTTTTCTTTCAAGAGTGAAAAGACTAGCTTCAGATGTTCTTTATGCTCCTCAACATCTTTGCTAAACACCAAAATATCATCAAAAAAATACTACCACACAATCTTGGTGTTTAAGAAAGATTCTCTTCATCATTCTACTAAAAGTAGTTGGAGCATTAGTTAGCCCAAAAGGCATAACTAGGAACTCATAGTGTCCCGTTTGAGTTCTAAAGACAGTCTTGTATATATCCTCTTCTAGCATACGAACTTGATGATAGCCGGATTTGAGATCTATCTTACTGAAAACCTTGGCCCCTTTTAATTTGTCCAAGAGATCATCAATCCTAGGAATTGGATATTTGTTCTTCACTATGATTTTGTTTAGTGCATGATAGTCTATGCACATTCGATAGGTTCCATGTAAGAAAATAGTACGCAGCGGAAGATAACAACAAAACGCAAGTACACGATGGAAAGCTGGAGAGAATACAAAAATTCTGATATACCAAACTGCTGATACAACTGATGGTTGGCTGTCCACCCGTGCGCTCTACAGACAGAGCTTCGATGGTGATCTAGACAGATGCTGGACGGAGGACTATGAGCGTGAAGAACTGGTGATCTGATGATAGGGGGTGGCCACTTATATAGTGTAAGTGGTTGACGGTCGGCCCTGTAATAGGCAGTCGGCCTAATAGACAGTCGGCCTGGAAGACCACCGACCCTTCAGAAAACATGCCGTCGGGCAGATGAAGGATCGCGCATAGGTCATACCGTCGGGCCTGGGGCTACCGGCAGCCCCCGGACCCTACCGCTGGGGGCTTTGCCCCCAGACCCCCACCGGGGGCCTGCGCCCCCCGGACCCCCTGCTATCGGGGGGGCTATCGCCCCCCCGAACCCCCCCTTTGTGCAGACAGGTATCTACTCTTGGCTCCTAAGCCGTCTCATAACCATCTGGTCTACTCTAAGACCCCTTCCAGTGTCTAAACTGGGGATCCCTCCCAATATCCGATACCCATCATGGCTTCTCCTCATATGGGGGCCTTACAACATTGGGTACACAGAATATTGGTGGGTTACATGAGAGGTGGACATTTGAGCTAACTCTAACATTCCATTTTTCTTTTTGACTAATAAGACAAGTGCTCCATAACGAGAACTACTGGGTCTTATCAATCCTCTCTCTATCAATTCCTCCACTTGCTTTTGAATTTCCTTTTGTTCTATTTAATTAACTCTATAAGGGGCTTTGCAAGGTGGAGTATTGCATGGTAGGATTTCTATCCTATGATCTTCAGGTCGAGAACATGGTAGTCCAGGCAATAAATCCTCTAAGAAACAATCAAAAATTTGAGAAAGAAACTTTTGGTGTGTAGGCTTAGTGTTTGGCTAAGTAGCCGTTACCATATTCACCAAAATTAGATATGTCTTCTTGCATTTTCTAATTGCTCTTTTGGCTTGTGTGTGGTTGAGTAAAAGACTGATCTTAGGTCTCATTGAGCTTTTCAAACATATTTCTTGTCTGTCCTTCTCAATTTACATCTGATGTGAATCATAATCGACCTTAGGATTATATTGGTGCCTCCATAGCATTCCTAAGATGATGTCCACTCCGTGTAGGGGTGCCACTAGAAAGTCTCATGTATCCTTGTAGGGTTTGATTGAGATTTCAAGATTCTTGACTTTTCTAGTACATTTGTACTTTATTTGGTAAAAACAGCTTTGACCTTATAGTTAGATGGGAAAGACTCTAGGTTTAGCTTAGCTAATGTTCTTTCCGAATGAAATCATGTGTACTACCATCATCATGCAGAATAACAACCTCTTTGCCATTAATGAAACCTTTCATCTTTAGAAGAGCATGACAATTATACTTACCTTCCTCTTGCTTGGCTGCTTTGTCATCAATCATGTGTACTTTCGCCATCAGGATCTTCTTTCTTCAGGACACTCAGTGGCTATGTGTCCCACCTTGTTGCACTTGAAATACCCTATTTCTTTCTTTGGAAAATTCCCACTGTTAGGCTTCGAAGAGAAATCTGAAAAAAACCATTTTTAGATTTAAAGAAGGACTTTTTATCAAATCTCTTTTTCTTATGGAAGGGTACATGCCGTTCTGAATCTTTCCCTTCTTTTGGGATCCCATTCTTCATTTCACAATTCATTGCAAGAGAAATTGCACACGCAGTAGGAGTATCTCTCAAGTTACGTGACTGTTTACTGCATGGGCAGCATGGCGATCGCCCCCGTAGACTCCTAGAGTCCTCTACACAGGAGATGCAATAGCTACTGTAGACTCTAGACTGTGTTGAGTGTGCCGGTAGAGAAGAAAGATATGCGGGCCACTATAGTTCCAACCACAAAAATCCACTACTGCAGAGTATTTAAGATGACCATATACTCCCCTTAGTGATTTAAAATACCTCTAATTTTTTTATTTTTTATTTTTCCTTTCTCTCTTTCCGTAAGCTTTCTCTTCTTTGTCCTTCACAAGAACTTCTCCTTGACTACCAACACATGGGATCTTCTCTTTAATTCCTTCACACCCAAGCTTTGATACCACTAAAACCAAAAGGTAATTCTTTCCACACACAAAGTCACCACTTAATCAATTGGAGAAGCAATCACACCATGAAAGCGACAACAGACTGGGTACAATCTCCCCCCCCTAGATGAGTGGCTCACGCTTCCTTATCTAGAGTATTTATGATATTTCATAAAAGCATCAAAGAGCCAAAATTATCCCTCTCATCGAAAAATGAGGGATTTCCCTTACATAGCCATCTTAGGGCCCAAAATGAATTATGTCCACTACAAAATATATTGTTCAAACTTGCAATAAATAAACCAATACAAAATTGGCCCATGGCCATATATAAGGCACTATGCAACACCTCAATCGATACACTCGTGCTAACTCCAATCCTCGCTATGAGTTCCATCACTTGTACTCAAGCCGCAAATTACATTAGTTATTAACAATCGATTGAACGAATCACCAAATCAACCAATCCTAACATAACCGCGCTCAAAGCATAATAATCAAGCACAACACCAATAATACTAGCGACATCAATATTAACATGAATCACCCACAATATCAATCATCTAGCATGGCAAAACATAGGCTAGTCAAGTGTCTCCAACTAACGACACAAAGTATCCACTAGGACCCCCGTCGCATCCAGCGCGCTCCTATGGAGTACTTTGCCATAGTCACACTTGTCTAAAATAATAATGTCCAAAGCAAGATATATCTCAAAAATATAATCGCTAGGGCTGCCCACTAGCTCCCTTCCTCTTCTTGTTTGTAGCAGAGGCTCTGGGCTACTATTGGAGGTCACAGGTGGCGGGTCTCACAGGGTTGAGGCTCCCAATCTGGCAGGAGGAGGAGCTCCTTAACTCAAAGTTTGCAGATGACACGGCCTTGTATGTTGAGGGCACCGCAATGAGTCTAGAGAGAGTCAGAGGCGCCTTGGCTATCTATTGTGAGGCCTCGGGGGCACGGATCAACTGGACAAAATCCATAGGCTTCTTCACGGGCTTTGAGGAGACATAGGAGATCCATGAGTGGAGTGACTTTGGTTTCAAATGGACATCGCGGGGCTAGACAGTGAGATACCTCGGATGCCAGGTGGGTATTGACATCACAGCAGAGCAACAGATTGCCCGGTCCTTGAAAGTGTTCGGCGCAAGCTTTTCTATTGGAGCTCAGCCAAACTCTCACTCGCAGGTTTCACCTTAGTGGTAAACCAGGACCTTGCCACTACTTGGTATATTTCCTCCTGTTGGCGCTTTCACAAAGGATGCATTGGGTAGCTCCAATGGTTGGTACGGAATTTCCTTTGGGTAGGTTCAGATGGCACGAGGAACACTAGGGCCCGAGTAGCTTGGCAGACATGATCATGCCGCAGGCACTGGGAGGCTTAGGTATCATTGGTCCAGAGATGCAAAGCAAGGCCCTTCTGGACAAGTAGGTGGTTCGTGGCCTCACCCCAGGTGTCGAGCCTTGGAAACTCCTCTTATAGAGAGGGATTCTGAGGAACACCCCACGCACTAGGGGACAATGGCAGCCTTCACATAGATGGATCTTCTCAGAGGCCCCCCTTATGGGGAAGGGCTCCCCTCCTGATGAGGAGTCTTCATAGGGTTTGGCAGACACTAGAAGGGGGTCTCATCCATGCTCCGTCCAAATGCAGAGAGGAGTTTGAGCGCCAGGCCCTTATGTGGCACCCAGAAGTCAGAGATCAGGAGGGACATATGCTTGGGTAGCGGACTCACATTGGCTAGGCACAGTGGGACACTCGTCCAGCAGGGTCTTTTGGTCACTGGAGCAGACTAACTATGGAGGCAGAGGCGAGGCTTGACGCCCCAGCGCATTTGAGAGGGACAGGGCAGCGGATGGACGAGATCGACTTAGCCATTCCTGAGTCCTGGTGGGAAGGACTTCACATTTGGAGAGACAACAGATCGTTGGGGCATTTTCCCCGTACTGGTGTCCCCTTTAGGATTTTGCGGCAGCACGCACCCCGGCTTCTTCCATGTAGGACCTGGAGACCTACTTCAGCCCCTCACTAGGAGTGACCTTGAGATGGATGGGAGTCTTGATGGGATACACTGGCAGATGATCAGAGTGGTAGGATGATCGGGGAAGGAGTGGCATATTGATCCTCCCAGTATCTCAGAGCAAGACACCTCTAGATGGCACCTCTGGTGATGGGAAGGTAGACCCCTGAGGGAGGTCTAGTGGGACCCGAGGGAGTGGTTCTGGCCCTCCATGGACGACCTAGCTGAGACGATAGATGAGGTGCATTTATTTTCCTACACCATACGGATTGGTAGGAGACTTTAGATGGACTCATCAAGGTGGACTCCCTCGAGGGAGAGACTAGGTGACCCAGGGAGTGCCCCGAGATGTTCGCTCAAGGTTTTGGACGTGGTTGTGGTCCAACTTGTGGTCAAGGAAGATTTCATACTTCTTCTGGTTGGCATCCCACGGAGGCTTGCCCATCGGGCGGTGGTTAGAGTGAATGCGAGTGGAGGGGTAGTGCCATTGCTGCTCAAATGATGTCCTGGAGACTATCCCGCACTGCCTATGGAGTTGTCATAGCGCAACAAGGATCGGGATGAGAGCCCTCAGGATCATGACACGTATGTCTACGGTCCACTTGGAAGCGTGGGACTCCAAGCTCCAGGGCGACTATTGAGAGGTGTGCTCGTTTCTACAAGGCTTGGCCTGCATGTGTTTTTCACATCTTCACTCCATGAGGGATTCGTTGGATGTATAGTCCCCCCACTTGGCTATTAGCCCCACTTCCAAAGATCCCCTAGGTAGTGAGCTAGGCTTCTCTAGAATAGGCCGGTTTTCTTTCTTTTAGCCTTTTTCGATTTTTCATACTCAACACCTTCGGGGTTGTTGTCATGTATGAAATATTTCAAGCATCAATAGAAGGTTCCTTTCTTTGAAAAAAGAAAAAGAATAGCAAAGAGAAAAGGACAGCAGAGAGGGGAGGAGAAGGGACAACAGAAAGCATATATGAACAGCAATGGAAACAGTACGGACGACAGTGGAAACTGTACAAACAGACGAGCAGGAACTATAGGAAGAGCTGTATGAATGACGAAGAAATCTATACAAACAGCAGGACAAAGCCGTACAATTTGTACGGACATGTCAAAACTGTACAAACATAAGTACGGATGGCGAAGCAAAAGGGACTTGTACGAAAGGTGAGGCTAAAGCATACAAACGCAAGGAACTTGCACGCACGGGGGCCGTAGAATTTAAATGGACAGACAAACCTGTACGGACGTGGGCTGTATGGACGTTCAGAGCTATACGAGTGATAGGGGTTGTACGAAGGTTCACACGAAACCCGACAGGTATTGCAAGGCAAATCCATTGACCCTTCCTCTCTCTCACGCTTCTCACATACACTTTACACACACACTAGGACTGCACACACACACACACACAGAGCCACACACACACACAGTGAGAAAAGTGCGATAGCAGAAGCTAGCGATGAAAAGTGTAGAAGTGAAGCAAAGAGCAAAAATTCAGGCCCCGAAAGGAATCACGATAGCAACAAGTATGCCTGCGCTTAAGTTATGGCTACGTTAAGCTTGAAGGACAGGTGCTCCAAGAAGGGACTACCAACAGTCGACATACATTAAACTCACACACACGCACGCGCACATGCACACTTTTTTTGTGTGGAATCTTTTAGTCATATATTACAAAGAAGCTATCCCAAAAAGAGAGCTATAATACATCAAGAGAAAATCTCACTGTAGGACAAATATACATCATGATTAAAGACACGAGATTGTAGGCAATCAAAAAGTGATTGCTGCAAAGAGTGCCTGAAGGAAGAGAAAAAGGAAAAAACAGGATCACCAAAGACCCTATGGTTGCGATCCTTCTAGAGAGTCTAGAGTGCCCATTACCGAAACCAAACAAAAAACAAATCAAACTCCTGTCTCGGTTGATGTACACCCAAAAGCCAGAAGAACTTACCAAAAGCAAGCTAAGAAAACCGAGCTCTCAAAATTTGCCCAAGGAAGTCCAAGAAAGCACGAGAGGAAGAACAATGCCAAAAGAGATAGGCACAGTCTCTCTCGGAGCCAGACATCTGCGACAAATAGAGGAAGTAATATGTCGTGCCAAGAGCTGTCCATGAGAAAGAACACCCAACAAAGCTCTCCACAAGAAAACCGACTGACAGAGAGGAATCTTAGAATGCCAAATCTGTCTCAAACGTTTTCGCCGCCATTTCAGAGGACGATTAAGATGCCAAAGCTGATTTGCCTTTTGCAAGATAAGTGGTGAACGAAGTAGACCTTTATAAAGAGAAGAGACAGTAATATGTGCAAACTATAGAGGACCGCATGACAAGCCCACAGAAGAAAGTGTCCAGTCTTGAAGACGATCTTGTAGATACAATGGAGGAACCGCCCGGCTGAAAAGGCTCGAGCATCAAAGTAATCTTATGCCAAAGTGATGCCAAAGTGAACAATAATGCATTCCAAGGCCAAATTTGACAACAGCCAAAGGAAAAGTAAGGAAAAATCCAGCATCATCAACATCCTGAATCAAACGAATCCCCTTGAGACTCAAAAAATACGAACGTCGAGGCTCCTGTAAAGTCAAAGGAAGGGCAAACACTCTAGAACAATGTATACTTTCAGCTCTGAAAGAGTTGCCTTGCAAGGAATTACTGCCATGCCAATCTAAGTGGGAAAGGATATGTTTCCAATCCATTAACAAATGAGAAACCAAAGGACAACTAGGGATTTTACCTATCACACAACAAAAAAGAAACTCCCATTGGAAAAGCTACCAATGACCAAAAGCTAGAGATCCAACATATAAGAGTAAATGACGAATTATGACAGCCTATGGTTGAGAGTCTTGCAAAAACTGCAGCATGAGTTTCCCCTTATGGGCAAGAATGTGCAGATGGATATTGAGAATATTAAGACCTCCGTGTATCTTTGGAGAACAAAGTTGATGTACCTGAAGCAAACGCAAGCTTTTTTTACTAAGGCGAGAACACCAGGAGATTTTCAGCACCTCAGACATAAAAGAGACAAGATCAACCTTGCTGAACATAATAAGAGGCAAGTAGAATTGAATATACGCCATCAGAATAGATTGTACAATTCGAAGACGGACATGCAGAGGCCAAGTTGCCAATATCAAGTTCTCCAGGTTTTTCTTGAGAGCTGCGAGAATTCAATCAAATTGTTGACGAGGAGAAAGTGTCCAACTTAAAGGATAACCAAGATGGCGAACCAATTGAGTTGATGGGATGATTTCTCCAAGCCATAAAAGAGAGTGTCATTCCTTGGAATGCAAAGGCAACAATTTTGATTTCTAAAAATCGACATAAAGCCCAGTAACTAAACCATATAAAGAAAGAGCTTGCATCAACTCAGAAAGATCCTGCTTTGTGTTACAAGGAGTGAAAAAAGAATCATCTGCATAAGCTTGAGCAAGAAATGGTTTACCATCATGAATTTCCAAACCATGTAGCTTATCTGTAGCTATGAGATGATCCATACACTGAAGCATGGATTGCGTGGCTATAGCATACAAGAGCGCACTAAGTGAAAAACCTTGACGCACCGAGCAACGAAGAGTCCATGATTCAAAGATATCCCAAGAAAGAATACAAGCAACTTGACTATCACTATAAAGCCAATATATGATATGCTGCAATTTCGACCCAAATCCCAAGGCATGCAGTGTCTGAGAGATGAAGTCCCATTGAATAATATCAAAAGCCTTGGCAATATCAACTTGCAGTAAAAGAGCATCCTGTTTTGTGTATTTGGCATACTCAATTCCAATATAAGCTTGCGCAAGAAATGGTTTACCGTCATGAATTTCCAAACCATGTAGCTTATCTGTAGCTACGAGATGATCCATACACTAAAGCATGGATTGCGTGGCTATAGCATACAAGAGCGCACTAAGTGAAAAACCTTGACGCACCGAGCAACGAAGAGTCCATGATTCAAAGATATCCCAAGAAAGAATACAAGCAACTTGACTATCACTATAAAGCCAATATATGATATGCTGCAATTTCGACCCAAATCCCAAGGCATGCAGTGTCTGAGAGATGAAGTCCCATTGAATAATATCAAAAGCCTTGGCAATATCAACTTGCAGTAAAAGAGCATCCTGTTTTGTGTATTTGGCATACTCAATTCCAACATAAGCATTTGCGATATTATCAGTGATATGCGTGCAAGGAACAAAACCATATTGTGCAAGATGCAAGATGTAAACCATCATGCAAGTATCCTTTAATACGATCAACCACCATTTTGGTGATGATTTTATAAATGATAGGCATAAGAGTAATGGATCTCCAATCAGCTAATGATTCACAAATCTGCTTTTTAGGAAGAAGCTTTACTAGCCCTTTTTTCCAAGAAACTGGCATAAGTTGTTCCCAGGCATGGTTGATTATACGCAACAAAACAAGCTTGAGCTGATCCCAATATGCAAGAAAAGATTCCACTGTAAGGCCATCCATGCCGAAGATTTCCATTTACCACATGATCGAACAGCATAGGTCAGTTTTGTTTCAGTAAAAGGGCATTCAAGCTCAAGAGCTTGTGCATGAGAGACAATAGGAAAAACATGTTGTAATAATTTAGTCCAGGTTGCCAATACTGCCGGAGAAGAAGGATCAGCCTGTCCAAACTACTTGGAAAAATAATAAACACAAGCTGCAGCAAGTTGAGCTCAAAAGGAGATCCAATGCTCATCAGAAAGCAGAGTACGACAAATATGGGTAGCTTGTCGCTTATGGTGTAAGCTCTTAAAAAAGCCCTTCGACGAGCAACCCTTATCTAAGAAAGCTCGCTGACGAGCTCTTGTCTCCCATTTGGCAATTTTTCTATGATCATTACTTTGCAAACAATGTCTAGCTTGGCATAAAGATGTGTTTTCTTCAAGAGGCAAAGATTAAAAATGACTGAGTTCAGTCAAAGACTCACAGGTAGATTTTGCTCGAGCAACCATCTCTCTCAATGTTTTGAGATAATTTTTGCCATAATCCCAAATAACTGCTTGCATACGAGCAACAAATGCATCCCAGGGATAATCAGTATCAATAGAACTCTGAGGTGAAAGAGGTTGGCATGCATCATACACCATGGCCTTAAAAAGATCATGATCCAAATAACTATTGTCAACCATCAGGAGCCTTCTGTGCGGAAGCCAATCATCCGACATGTCATGCAGAGAAATCCTTAAACATAAAGGTCCATGATCAAAATGCACAAATGCATAATCAACTGACAAGGTAGTAGTAAAAGTATCAGAGTGCTGAGGATCAACTCTGTACCACCTATCCAGTCTAGCTTTATATGTAGATTGAGCATTGTGTTGGAAAGTAAACCCCGGCAATAATAGATAAGATGCTGTCCAAAGATCAGCAAAATTGAAATCAAACAACAATTTTGACCAGCTCTGCCTCTCGGAGGCCAACATATGTGTATGGCCAGAAGTATTATCCCCTAGCTGAGGAGAATTGTTGAAGTCACCACAAAGAAAAGCATATTGCCTCCATGGATACCTCTGCACACACGCGCGCACACACACACTTCAAGTATATAACACACTCTTTTGACGAATATATTCCATTCAAAACAACAATGTAGTGAAGTACACTCAATACATCAGAGGTGGGAGAGGGAGAGCTATCTCCATCCCAATCCCCCCACAAAACCCCAAAAATACAGTTACATCAGAGGTGGAGACGTAAATCTCAATCCATAACCTCACAAAGCCTACTCACAAGGCAATAGACTAAGAACAATCCCAATCCTACAAGTCAAAGAAGAGCTCCAGAGGGCTACTCCTGACTGCTACATTGCCACCGCAACAGGTCACACATAAAGCCCTTAAAAACCTCATGAAGACCTGCATTCTAAGGGGTCTTCTTTCTGCCCACTTGATGTGCCAAAAACAATTCGAGGGAAGATGACCTGCTTTCCTCCAGCAGCTCCTGAAGAATCCTTCTCTAAGCCAATGATTGACAGGAGTAGCAGTGAGCTCTCCATTGTCGGCAGCCCAGGACTGAATGACCAGAAAGAGATGCCCCCCCCACCCCCCCTGTCCCCCCCCCCCCCCCCCCCCGCCCCCACTAGAGTTCGAGCAAGGTGGTAAGGAAGAGGGAAGAGGGGGGAAAGTCAAGCAGGTCTATGCTGAGCGAGTAGGGCCGAACAAAGGAGAAAAAGGGAAGGGGGTTGGGTGCACTGAGCAAGAAGCTCAGCACGGCCCAGCTCGAGCATGATGTGGCTCCACAAACAGGGTGTGGTTAGGGTGCAGAAGCTTGTTCGACCTTTGTTCCACTCTTGTAGCATGCTTGATTTTTGTTTATTTGCTCATGTTTTGTGCTTGTTTTTACTCCACTCAAGCTTTCTTGCCTTGTGAATTTCCTGTTCTATGCTTGTGAAGATTTGCTAGAGACATTTGTCTGTAGTCATTACCTTGCACATAGAAAATCTTCAGAGTAAAAATAAGAAAATGCCCTCTGTTTCATTGTGCAAGAGTCTAGGGATATCCATGACCAGGCTATATGCTGATGCGGCTCTTATCAGATCATCCAATTCAAGTGGCTCACACTGCTGCAAAGGCCGTACATCCAAGCTGTGCTAACCCACTGAAGCAAACCAGGAAAGAGCTTTGATTCAATGTTTCCAAGCCAGGAGAAGTGAGTTTCAGGAATGAAAAGAGTGCCTACCATGCAAGATATCATCGGCACTGGAGTAGTATCACCAACTGTCTGGAAGGCTGCATTGAACAATATGGGGGGATGCCCTGAATGCTCCCAACGAAGCAGAAGTGATTGCTTGTGATCAGTCTACTAGAGAACATAAGCATCTGTAGTCTCTTTATGTGTCTGCCTGAGCTAGCTCCACGTGCCAACTCCACAAAAGTTCGCCAATTGGCTAGTGTATCAAAGGGTGAAAATGACATGTTCACGTCCACAAAGAATAGCCAAAAGCATTGACCATGGCAAGGGGAAATCCTTTGTTGAATGAGGGAAGCTGGGATCAAGGACCTGTGAATAGCACTCTAAGCGTGTGTTGACCCACTGCACAATCAGAGAACTGCACAAGATGGTTCCTCAAGGAAAAAAGTCGAGCGGTTCATAACAGAGAGATCAGAGGAAAATCCTTCGTTGAATCAGGGAAGCTCGGATCAAGGACCTGCGAAATGCACTCTAAGCATGTGTTGACACAATGCACAATCAGAGAACTGCACAAGCTGGTTCCTCCAGAAAAAAAGCAGTCCATAACAGCAGAGATATCAGAGAGATGTAAGCAGCATCATAACCTTTCTTCATGACACAAAACTCTCACTGCCTTCATTTCTGAAATTCCATAAAAAGATCATTCAACTGCTGCTTGGATTTATATTGCAACAGATATCGCTCAAGGTATCCTTGATGTCCTATCTTTTTTGCATCTCTGTGATGTTACATTTTCTTGCTGTGTTGCAAAGAAGCTCGGAGAGTGCACACTTCAAAATTTTGTATGAATCCCACCTACATGACTTGTTCTGGTTCTGATTGTATACATCCCACCTGCAGGACTTGTCCAGCTTCTGATTGTATCACATTTTAGCAAGAGCTTTTTCCAAGTTGTTGAGATGTTATACCATTTTTCTTCCAGCTAGATTGTTCCCTTTACCTTCTTCCATTGCCTTATTCTCATATTTCCTCTCCCTTGCATTAGAGCTCATTCCCTCACTACTTGGATCCTGTTCACAGAAAACATCTGTCACTGAACCTGCGAGGTGCTTTTCTTATGTCTACCGTGTTGTGAAGAACAAAGTCACAGCTACTACAGTTTTCAAAGTTTGCTGTCTACAGAATATGCTGTAAAATCTTCCAAAGCATCAAATCAAGGGTATACATCACTTTCAGTAGCTGTTGGGATATATTTCGTGAAGTACAGAAGCAATATCTCAATAAGCAGTCTGTCTATTTTCCTTGTCCTCATTTATTTCTCCTATTTTTCGCGAAACACTTTTAAGGAGAAAAGCTTGATAGAAACAGTATTTACTAGCATAGGAAATGAGTAACATTGACCAAATTTCACTGTATACTTCAACATTCCCGACAAAAACAAAACTTCAGTCCAGCCTGCCAACAAATTTAGGAAATGATGACATTGACCAAATTTCACTGTATACTTCAACATTCCCGACAAAAACAAAACTTCAGTCCAGCCTGCCAACAAATTTAGGACTTTTGAGCCTTAGATATTGCTTTGACCTCCAAGCACTAGTTCTAAGTTTAGACATTGCATACAGCACCGAGTCTGTATGTAACTATCAGGATCAGCCCACTCGTGCTATTGAAATACACAATATTCAATATTTTTTGGGGTGAAACATTAGGTCAATTCACTCCATTAGCTGTAGCTGACTCAAGAGAAATCAACAGTGAACATTGTCTCAGCCATCTAATGCCATACACTCCCTTTGAAAATATGAGAGAAACAAAGAAGCAATGCAGGAAGTTGGAAGTTTATCTCCTTAGGGTTTGGACATTGAATTGTTGTGCCATCAAGCTCTCTGCAAAATTGTTCCGATAGGCAGACTATCCACATGTCACTAGGGATCCTTTTGTCCAAACCTAGTGTCCATGTGCTCTTCTCATGGACCAGAAAGGGCAGTCTTGTCGATGATGCACAACCTTGCACTGGAGAGACATCCTCACAATGCTTGTATTGAACTCAGATTTGAGATTCACCTATTTTGTATGCAGATCACAATGTATACAGAAGCCTATATGCTTCTAGAATTGACCAGTGTGTTTGGGAGCCTACACGCTTTAGCCTCACGCTGAGACGCGTGCGCACAGCCGCCATTTCTTATCTGGGTGTGATAGAATAGTCTCAAAGACCCAGATGTCCTCCACCAGAATCTGGCATACACAGACCACCTCAAGCATATCAGTCCTCAATCATAGCTTACAAGAGAATCTCCTGATCAAAAGAACTATGTGCTTGATTCAATAACAAAACTTTGCATAAATGAGAGCTAAAAAGAATTCTGCCAGGCATCATTACAATTTTACAATGATCACATGGCTGCTCCATTTCAGGTTACTTCAAATGTCTAGGAGGATATTTAAGCCCCCGACAACCTCATGATATATGCCAAATAATATGAAAGAAAACAAGAAGACACCAGTAAATTTTTTGAAGAAAAGATTAACTCACACAAAACCAGAAAAATGGTTACTTACGAGAGCACTTGTAGGAAATTGCTCAAAAAAATGCTCAGTCAGCCAGTATGAACTGTGCGAATGAATTCTGCATCGATAGAATACTACTTGTGCAATCTCGAAGTTTATGCACAAACTTTAAAAAAATTCAAGTCCACACTTGGGAGGTAGATGCTATTTGAAGAATTTTAAATTTCAGAGGTGTCAGAGGCTTTGGAAGGGTTGCTCTCTCTCTCAAGCAGCAATAATTGTGCATAAAATGTTTTAATGTTTCAAAGTTTAAAGTCTTTAAATACAGTGTAAGAGATTTCATAAAGAACTTTAAGAGATTTAAGGCTTGCTTTAGAAATTAGGGTTTAATATTTGAGAGCCAATAGAGGTGTTAGAGATGCATGGTACCATAAGAAGCAACTCAGAGGACACTTAAAACTTTAGACTTCCGATGACTGGATGACAGTTGGATTCTGAGTTTATCTCACGATAAGGCATCTACTCGAGCCCGGTGATATATATCAATAAACAGCCTTCTTGTAGTCTTGCCTCATCGGGACCCTTCCATCAAGGCCCACCTCCTCCCACTGTCTACCTACTAGTAAAAGGGCATTAAAGTTCGCTGGCCTTAATATTCAATCAAATTTGAAACTTGAAATGTGAACAACTTTCCACTTTTCAGGCAAGGAAATGGTGGATGCTCAATGATTCAAGTATCCATATACCCAGGTTATGGAAATCCAACAAGCAATAAAGTTCAAGAGAGAGCTTTGGATCACGATCATGTCAAAGCCTCATCTTGCAGGTGTCCATGTGATCTGGCATAAAGAATTCCATGATAGAGCTCTGAGAAGAATCTGAAGGAATAAGTCTGCTCGTGTCTCCGTGATCGAAGTATCCTCTCGCAATTCCTGATTACCTCATGGATGAAGTCCACCAAAACATCTATGGTTTGGGTAGGAGAGAAACCTGGACAAAACCCCAAAACTATCTCTGAAGAGGCAATAGAAATGCCCTCGGATCTCATAGTAAACAGGGCACTTGAAGATGAAGTGCTCCTCTGTCTCAACCTCCAGCATGTCACATAATGTGCATATGCACCTCTCCCTGGGTATGCCTTTTGCTCTGCCGCTCTCAATACGAAGTCTATGTGAAGATACCCGAAACTACCCAATAGAGATCCTCAATGAGTGGGGTAGGTGGATCTGCGTATATCCTGGTGGTCGATGAAACCCTCCTCTGTGATGTGCAAGCAGGGAGGTTGGGGGGGCGATATGAAGTGGAAGGCAAAAGGAGATGGTGGGTGGCCAGGGAGGTGGGAGTGCAAGAGGTTATTGGGAGGGCAGGTGAATAGGAGAAGATGCTCAGGCCTCTACTCTACCATCCCTTATGTCCTTCCTCCTTGCCTCCTTCCACCTCAGCCCATCTTGCCCTCCTCCCTTGCTACTTCCCTTCCCTCACCTCTGCCTCTCATGAAGCTACCCAAGCAGCTGTTCACCAGTAGCAACCTACATAACAAGTGCTACAGTGAACCCCCCCTTTCCTCCCTCCCTCGGGGCGCATTCTTTTCTTCCACTCTGTCCCTTCTTCTCCCCCCACTACTACTCATTTTTTATGTCTCTCCCTTCCCTTCCCTTTGCTGCTTTGTTCAGCGCAAACATTCCACAATCGTGCTGTTCTGCCACTTCCATCCCACAGCCCACCCTTTCCCGCCAGTACCATCCCGTTCCTTCCTTTCGCCAGTCCCCCTGGATCCCTTTTCCTTTATCCGTTCACCAGCCCCTCGCAGCTAGTTGGCAGCCTCAGGGTATTTCATCTTTGCCACCACTTTGGTGGCTCCTTTGTCCCCCCCTCTTCATCCCCCCGTCCCATTCTCAAGACACCCCTCTCTTTGTTTCTTTCCTTTTCCCCCTTCCTTTCTCCTTTTTCCTTCCCTTCCCCTTGTTGTAGAGCAGGTGTCGTTAGGTTTTGGTTTGACTCAATGAGAGGCTCTTTTGAGCTTCAACTTTTGGGGAGCTCTTAATGGCAGCGTCCTTGATAACCATTGCCATCAAGAGAGCCCCCCTCGCCCAAGGACAAGCAAGAGGTTCAAGAGGCAATACAAGACTTACAGGACATGGAACTAGTGGGACACACTGTAGCCTTAAGCCAACTAGATACTACGTTCAGGATTGGCTTCACACAAATTCATCACTTGAGGCTGACCACATCTAGGAGGTCACAAGCTATTGGAGAGGAGTCTTCCTCATCTAGCGTGCTTCACCTCAAAGATCACACAAGCATTTATGAACAAAGCCCATTGTTTCTAGGTCCCCATTCAGCCTTCTTCGTCCCTTGGTACCATGCTTCACTATGGATGACATGGACTTGACCCACAATGTGTCTAAGGTCCCAATTACTCTCCAATTTCCAGGACTCTTGCATTGGTTCATAAATGACTCCTAAATTTCCATCACTCCTACATTGGTTCATTTACTCGTATCTCCAGTGGTGTTTGTTGGTAGATCTGTAACATTGACTTGCTAGCAAAACACATCCCCACAATCTCCACCGTCTTTTGAAAGTACTAAAGTTGGTGACCCTGGGCATCAAGGACTATCCCAAAGTAGGATCCAATGGATGGGAGGATGGATATGAACCAACAAACAAACACCAATGGAGCTTGGAACACTAAGCAAGAACACACATGGTGTAGGCTAGTGTTACGTCCATTACTGGACTAACTAGGGCATAGGCTTAACTAAAGCCTAGGGTTGTGACCACAACTAACATGGATGAGGTCTAGAGCCTGTGGATTGAGCTAGCCCACTAAAGTCGTGGCATGGCTAGGCTAAACTTAGCAAAGCGTGCCCACAAAGTAAAGTTACTTTAGGTATGCATGCTAATGTAAAGGCTCACTGCTAAAGATAACCAAGGCCTAGGCCGGGGGCTCATTGTAGGGGTCCAAGGAGTGCGCTCCTATGGACAAGGACCTGCTTGCCTGGGAGCAACCACACCTAGAGGAAAGAAGTCTAAGGTTGAGAGGTGAGCTGCTAGCTCCAACCCTTATGGGTTTTTGCAGGTGAGTCCCATGGCTTGTTTGGACCCTAGCTTGAAGTTGTAACCCTACAGAGTCTGATGTTTACTAGACTTGGTTTAAGGATGTTTCGGCTAGTGTGCCACCATGCAGCTGTAGACCTTCGAAAGGATCACCCCTAAGCTAGAGGTCATGCAAATCCGTACCAAAGATCTCCTAGCTAAGACTACATATCCCATACCATAGCCCCATTTATGCATATATGTTGTTAGAAAATCATAGGCTTGGACGGGATCCTTCCAAGTTGGGTATTCTCAGGAGGGCCCACTCCCAAGAATGCCCCAAATGAGCTGAAGCATAGGGTGGGTATCTTACATGTCTCAACCCTATGATTACCCTAACTGCAACCTGTAACAAAGGTACGTCATGTTCTAATTGTCTAAGATTAATTTGGCCTCCATAACACTAGCCATGTTATGTCCTAATATGGACATAAAATTCTCCTCCCCTTATTCAAACGAGGACTCAAACATAAACTTTGGGAATTGGTACCGAAGAGAATCACTACTTTCCAAAGTTCATCTTTCTGATTAACCTTCATCTCTAGAATCACCATGTTCCTAAGTTGTCGGTCTCTATAATCCAGAAGATACTACGGTTGATGAGGCACATAAGTGGTTAGATCCTCGAGTCATACAAGTTCATCCTCAAAGACTAAATTATCTCTTGAACACCATCAAGAAATGCAACTTGTAAGACACTTCATTGATCTTTTTGTAGGGGCGATGAGCATAAGAGCAAGTACAAGAGTCGAAGGAGATGAACCGTCACGTCAACTAGATTAGAAAAATTAAAGTACAAAGTACTTGAAGGTAGACCCTAGGACTAAGTGTCCTAGGTGTCACATAGGACTAAATGTCCTATGTGGCATAAAAGGCACTAAAACACTAAGTGCCTAGAGCTATGCCTACAAGGCACATACCAAGGTCCATAGGGCATCACTAGAACCGGGTGAAGATGGCCTACAAACCCCCCTCCATGGTATGGGCTGAAGTATTCTGGAAACATCTCAGAATACCTGGTATTTTCTGGTCATGGTGGCACATATTCATCCAAAATGATATAGCCACCTATGAATGTACAAGGTATGTCAGATCATGTAACAAATGGAACCAAGTGTAAAGCCTATCGGAAGACTTCGACCTTTGGACAAGCAAGTGCCTTTGTAAACATATCTGCTATGTTGTCCTCTGTGGGAAGGTAGGACAACTCTATGTCTCCTGCTGACAACTGCTCTCGAACATAATGATAGTGAACTTCAATGTGGTTGGTACACGCATGAAACACTGGGTTACGCGCAATGGCCAAAGCACTCTGGCTGTCCGTGTAGACCATAGTGGAGGATGTCTGGCGAATACCAAGATCTGTAAGTGACTATCGAAGCCAGACACACTCTACTGTAGCAGTGAAGGCTGCCCTGTACTCAGCCTCACGGCTGGATGTGGCAACTGTTGGTTGCTTCTTGTTGAGCCAAGAGATACATGAACTGCCAAGCAAAACACAATTGCCGGTATGTGACACTCTGGTGTCAAAACAACCTGCCCAATCACTATTCGTGTAAGCATGCATGGTAAGTGAACTCTGATCACCATAGAAGAGGGCTAAATCCTGAGTGCCTCTGAGATATCTAAAGACTCTTTTCACCGCATGCCAATGCTGTGAACTGGGCATGTGCATGAACCTGCTGAGCTGGGATAGTGCATACTGTAAGTCAGGTCTGGTGTGACATAAGTAAATGAGACATCCAACAGCCTGCTAGTAAAGAGTGATATAACATGGTGAGCTCCCATCATGAGCTGGAAATTTGAAGTCAGGATCCACTGGAGTAGAGATTGGCTTGCAATCCTCAAACTGAAAACGATCAAGAAGCTGTCCAATATACTTCGACTATGACATCACGATATCCCCCTCAACATGAGCAAACTGAATGCCCAAATAATAGTGTAGCTGTCCCATGTCTGACATTTCAAAAGCTTGCTGCAAATCAGCCTTGAAAGCTGCAATATGCTGAGTATCTGGGCCCGTGATTAGCATATCATCCACATAAAATCAGCACTAAAAAATCAGATCCTCCCGCGGACATAAAGAGTGGGCTCTGTGGGGCTATTCTGAAAACCAAGGGATAGTAAGTGTGCATGAATTTTGGCATACCATGCCCTAGGTGCCTGCTTCAAACCACAAAGGGCTTTTCTAAGCCGGCATACCTTGTTTTCAGAATTAACAACCTCAAAGCCAGGAGGTTGTGTCACATAAACTTCTTCCTGTAAATCCTCATGAAGAAAGGCAGTCATGATGTCAAGCTGGTGCACTTGCCAATGGTGATGGGCTGCAATGGCAATGACACATCTAATAGAAGTAATCCTGAAAGTGGGAGCAAAGGTCTCCTCAAAATCAATGCCTTGTTGTTGGGCATACCCTTTTGCAACAAGACGGGCTTTGAGTCGATCTATGCTACCATTAGATTTCCTTTTTAATTTGTAGACCCACTGGGTACCAATGGCATGCTTGCCGGGAGGGAGATCTACTAATTCCCATGTGTCATTTTTGGCAATGGATTGTAACTCAGCTCTCATTGCATCCATCCACTCTTTGCTGTCAACAGCATCTTTATGGCAAAAAGGCTCTTCATTGCAAGCTCAAAGGAGTGCAAACTCAAGAAAGTGACCATGCATCTATCTATTCCCTGATCTTGTCTGCGTAGCAAAAGGTTGATCTTGTTTGCTGTCCCTCAATGTATCAAGAAGCCATTTGGGAACTTGCCTTTGCTGTCTATTGACAGCTCTTTCTTCAATCACTGCATCATGAATAGTGGGATCATTTTGTGCTGGAAGAGAAACCTACAAATCAGCATGGGGTACTTCCTGATCATTGCTCGTTGGAGGCCCTGCAGGAGGCTCATGTTGCTGGTCAATGTCCCCCTGTGAGGAAGGCAGAGGTAACATGTCAACTTCTAGCTTAGCTTTGCAGTCCACAAGAGGAGAAGCCGAATGTTCAGCAAAGATTACATCTCTACTGACAATAATCTTCCGAGTATTTGGTTGGTATAACCGATACCCTCTGCTCTCCTAGCTATAACCAATAAATATGCATTTCATTGCCTTGTCATCAAGCTTATGTCTCAGCTGAGATGGTACATGAACATATGCAAGAGACCCAAAAACACTCATGTGTGAAAGTGAAGGCTTCCTGCCTTTCCATGCTTCATAAGGTGTAACAGTCCTCAATGCCCTTGTAGGTGATCTATTCAGCACATAGTTGGCACACATCACTGCATCAAGCCAAAATTTATTGGGCAAGGACTTGGCCTTAAGCATGCATCTGGCCATCTCCATAGTGGACCTGTTCTTCCTTTCAGGAACTGGATTATGCTGAGGAGTGTAAGGAGTAGTGCATGAGTGAACAATGCCTCGTGAAGACAAAAATGCATCAAACTCCTTTGACATATACTCTCCCCCCCTATCTGTGTTGAGGGTGACAAGCTCGCATCCTGATTCATTCTCAACCATGTTTAGCCACCTCTGAAAGCATGCGAACACTTTAGATTTGGCTTTTAAAGCATATACCCAGCAATATCTTGTGAAGTCATCAATGAGAGTCATGAAATATTTGTACCCCCCAATGGCATTTGTCCTCATTGGGCCACGAACATCACTGTGCACTAGCTGCAATTTCCTTTGTGAGAGTTTTGGACAATTCTTTTGAAAAGGAAACCGATACATCTTACCCAAAAGACAACCCTCACACACATGTTTGGAAACTGTGTGAATTTGAGGTACATCATTTCTGTGAATGTAACTTGACAAGAGCTCTATAATTGAGATGACCCATTCTCTCATGCCAAAGATGAGTTTCAGCAAGCTGTGAATCTGAAATAGCAAATGCTTCAATAGAGAGTGCAGCTGAGTGATCATCAAGGCAATAAAGCCCCTTTTGAAAAGTGCCAGTGAGAACTACGGCATTGTCATAATGAAGATCATATACTAGGCCTCTGTATCCATCAAAAATCACTCTGAAACCTGAAGTGGCAATTGCTGAAATTGAAATCAAGTTGACTTCAATGCCGGGAACGAAAAGAACATTAGTCAGAGTGACAGGATGGCTTGAAATGGATGTGAGCTGCACATCCTTTTACAGCATAGGAGGCATTATTAGCACGTGACAGTTTCCCCACGAGGTGCATTAGCTAAGGAATGAAACAACTGTCTGCAAGATGTGACGTGCTTGGAAGCACCACTATCAAAATACCAAGACTGAGCATCATTAGCAGTAAAGAATGCATCAACTTGGGAGGGATCAAAGGAGCAATGGACAGCCCATGCCCAATCATCTTGGAGAGCATGTGCATGTGAGGCATCTGTTGGCTCGTGGGATTCAATTACATGTGAGGCATTAACTGTCAATCCTGCTTGCAACAATAGTTGCATCTTTTCTTCTTTGGCTTACCTACTAGATTTTTAGATGCATTTGAGGAATTGCCACTGTTAGGCTGTTGTACTCAAAGTTTATGGCGACCCACCAAGAGTCACACTTGGGTCACGTCATGGTCACCTCAGCAACATGCCAAGTTGTTAGACCTTGGTCATACCTAGTCGCACCGTGTTCACATGTGTTCACATCTTGGACTTGACATGGACATGACTTGGACATGACATGACTTGACATGGACATGACTTGGACATGACATGGACTTGACATGGACATGACGGAAGCAATACATGACTGAAGAGTGCCAAACCTCAACCTCGACTCACCATGGTCAAAGTCAATCAGAGGGAAGTATTGGCGCAATGGTACGCGGGATACACCTGTTGGTGCACATGGGAAGCAGTCCATCAGTTAAGAGGCATAGGTGGTGCACCAACCCTCTCAACCAACTAGTGTCAGGAGCGCAGGAGAACACATGGAGCACGGGATTCACTGACCCAGGACAGGCTCGAGTGTTGCGGAAGCCATCAAGGACAGAGGGCCCACAAACGGTGGAATGGCTAAGGATGGCCAAGGGTGCAAGAAGGCAACCAATAGGAAGAAGGTGTGGAGATTGGTAGCGGGGGGTGGAGCAGAGGAGGAGAAGGTGAAGAGGGGGAAAGGGGAAAGGAGAGGGACATTCTGGCAGGGACAAGAGGCGGGAGTGAAGGAGTGAGAGGCTAGAGTCAAGAGCTCGCCTCGTGTGTATCTTCGGGGAGTGTATCAGTCATCTTGCTCTCTAATGAGTTATGCTACTTCCCATCTCTGCTCGCTACTCTAAAATCTCTTTTCGTTGTGTTCTCCTCCCCTCCTCTCCCTTCACCTGGTACAACGGACCTGTGTCATGTGGTTGAAGTTCCTTGCTGTTCATGTCGAGGGATGGCTTTCATGATGTTGTTCCGCTTTGGTCTTCTTCTTGCTCACATCACTTCAGCACTTGTACCGCTTGCAGATAGTTGACACCATCTACCGCTTGCACATAGTTGACACCATCGACAAGCACTCACCTACGTACCATCAGTGACACTTATGGCACGTCTTACTCGCTTCTCGCACCAGTGGCCCTAGGCCTCCGGTAATACTTCCGGAAGTGTTAAGAAACCCCCCCCCCCCTCAGTCAGTTTATGGCGATCACGGTGGGACACTGCTGGTGTTGAGTAGCACGAGTGAAGTGGTGATCTAGGGTCCTAGAGAGAGGTCTTATGCCGAGTAGTTCTGAAACATTTGAAGGAGCTAGTGAGAGAACTAGAAGGTACTTGAGGAGAGTGGAGAAAAGACTTCCGGCAGACCAAACTAGGTACAAGAAGCATTACGTGCGACGAAAGTTTGCGAAGTCCTCAACTCGAGCACAAAGTGAGCCCATTGGAGCAGTAGCCAGAGCAAGTAACTTCATCGACACTCTCATTGACTTGGACCAACAAGAACCCTGGTGGTCAGATCCGGACTCCGGAGAAGAAGAAGTGCAAAGCGGAGAACAGGTGAAAGAAGAGGGTACTAAGGACGAGGACTCCTCAGGGACTCATCAAGGTCAAGGCAGCCCCTCTCCTCCTCCTGCAACGATGTCTTCATCAACCACCTCTTCTACAGGAGTGGTGACTCCATCTGCTCCCACCTCAACCTCTTGTGGACAAGCTGCTACCTCATCTGTTACGCATAGCTCCGGGCTCCTAGCTAATCCCTCTTCTATATCTATTCCATTGGGGGGTACTTTTGCTCCGGCCATGCCTTTACCTGCCATGATGGTTTCATCTCCCTTTCCATCCACACCGGTGTTGCCTTTTCCATCACCTTCTTCCTTCCCTTCTGCTTACTCATCCATGACTTCAACTCCGTCCCTCTCTTTCCCAAATGCTCTCCCATCCTCTTTCACCCCCACATCTTCCATGTTCTCACCCTTTCCCTCTGCAACACCGAGACCCCCCACTTACGCCCTACCATCTGGGTACACTTCCTCTATGACTACATCAGTAGTGACTTCTCCATTGTGGTCCTCCACAGGAGGGGTTGTCGGGGTGGTCTCCTCCTCGGGAGCACCAACACTCATTACAGCCCCATCGGGACTCCCTCCAACTCTTGCATCCTCTCCAACCTCTCGGGTGGGGATGGCCCCCTCTCCAACCTCTTGGGTGGGGACGGCCGTTCTCAGTCCTCCAGACAGAGCGAGACTTCTCGAGCTACTCAACAAGGTCCACGTGAAGACTCAAAAGTTCAAAGGCCACCTCCATGAAGATGCGGAAGCTCATGTGAGGAAGTTCCTCACAGCATGTAGAGCTAAAGGTGTGGAGAATGAGCATGCGTTCCTTCACATCTTTCCCTCATCATTGGAGGATGCTGCGGATGTATGGTACAGTCAATTTCCTCCGGACCACTTCCAGACGTGGACAGACCTAAGGGAGGAATTCTTACGCACTTTCAAGTTGGAAAAATTCGAACACATGATTGTCCAAGAGTTATCCACTGACACCATGAAGCCTGGAGAGAGCATCTCTGAGATGTACACAAGGATGAGGGTCTTAGCGGCAAAGATGTCGGTGCCACCCAATGACGCCATCATGAAGGGGTGGTTTTTGAAGGCTTTACCCTCCACTATTGCTATAAGGCTGGTTGACAAACTTCCTGAGCATGCCTCACTACAAGAATTTCTGAGGGAAGCGGTGAAGATGGAACGGTCCCAGTTAAGTTTCGCCTCAACACCCGCTCAGACCGCCCAACTTCCGAGAGAAGAGGGCTCACAGGCATGGCAGCAACTCAAGAAGGAATTAGAAGAAATCAAAGAAGGTCTGAAAGACAGAACAAAAGTGGATGGACCGTCACCCTTTGAAGCTCAGATAAGAAGTGGTCTCTGGTGCACGGACTGCAAGGGTTCTGGCCATGGCTACTGGGAATGTCCATCGAAGCGTAAGGTACCCACCCCAACCTCCTTTTGCACATTTTGTGAAATTCACGGACATGATGCCTCCGAGTGCAGGTATCTTAAGGGGTTGAGGAAGCTTCTGCCGGAGTATCCAATTGGGGAGCCACTGGTGGCTACAATCAACAAAGCTGCACCGACCACTTCAGGGCCAGTACCCCTAGCTTCAGCCCCTGTGAAGGCACCTGAACCACCCACCCACCCTATCATTCCACCTCCACTACTTCCTAATCCTCCTAATCCTCCTTTGCTCCAAGCTCCTACTCCTAGTGAATTTGGGGCTCCATACTTCTACCCTCCGCCCTACTATGCACAGTATCAACCACCTATGTCAGGGGGTGGATATGGACCCCCTTATGTTCGCGGTCGACGGGGTGGGTTCCGAGGTGGACGTGGAGGCAGAGGTACCAACTTTCGCAGGCCCATCATGTGCTATAGATGTGGCGAGTATGGCCACTACCAAGATGATTGTACACAACCATTTGGGGGACCCTCTTGTACACAGTGCAACACAAATGACCACTACACTAGAGATTGTCCCAATGGCAGAAGGGAATTAACATCGCAAGTCAACATGGTTGATGTAGTAGTGGCGGGGGAGGGTGACAAACCCCATTTGATTGGTGCAGTGTTGGGAGCTGTGACTAGGTCACAAATGAAGGGTGACAGTAGTAAGGATGATTCAACATCAATATCGGAGGCCTCATCACCAACTAACACCAGCTCAGTCACTAGAAGAGCATCCCCACCTCCTTCCTCCAAGGTGGACAATGGGCACAAGACTACATCGCCCTTGTCCTCTCCTGTAACTGGATTAGAAAGGACCCGAGGGGCCCCACAACCATCAAGTCCTATCAATAGCTCTAAAACTACCTCAGCTCCAAGTGAACAATCTATGCCTTCAAGGTATCAGGAGGTGATCAGGAGTGTCACCAAAGATCTTCAATCTAGTTCTGAAGATGAAGGAGTCACACCTCAGTTTCCTTCCCGCAAGTCCAAAATAGTGAGGTTTGCAACAGAAGTGACAACTTCAGGGCAAAAACGTGAAGAGTCGCAGGCAGGCCCATCCACCTTCCACTCAGGAAGCACAATGAAGCAAGAGAAGGAAAAAGGGGTGAAGCCTAGTAGTGCCAAAGAAAAGGGGAAATGGGTGATGGGAGAGTCACCACAGGAAATATTGACTGAGAATCCAGAGGCACCTCCTCTCCCTCGCGTAAGCTTCGACCCTCGGCCAGAAGCTCGGCGGATGAAGGCACAAAAGATTGCTGCTACTGTCCAGCCCTATTCTTTGATGGATGACTTGATGGATTTTAGGCCCAACATCACCTTACGACAACTCTGTCAATTGTCTCCACATATCAAGCATCAGACTATTGCATTTGTGAATCGCATGCCAGGAGGGCGCCAAAGGGGATCTGTTCAGGGCGGACCCACACCAGAGACAGTAACAGTTCAAGATGGAGTAACACTAGACAATTGCTCAGCCTATGCTGCCCTCACATGTGAACAAAGTCCCAAGCTCGCAGTGGAGATCAATGGGGTGGAGCTGAAAGATGTTTTCTTGGATGGTGGGGCAGCAGTAAACATCATGCCGAGAGGTACTCTTCAACAACTGGGTTTGAAATTGACAACTGACGTACATTTCCAAGTACGCATGGCGGATCAACGCAAGGTGAAGCCTATGGGGGCTGTAAAAGGTGTTCACATGAAGATTGGGGGAGTTACATTCCTGTCCAATTTTGTTGTACTTAATATGACAGAGGGTGAGCAGACTTATCCTCTACTTCTTGGTAGACCATGGTTACGCTCAGCAAAGGCTATTCAAGATTGGTCAAGTGATGAAGTTCGACTACCTTTGGGATCCACATCCTTAGAAATAGACATGGTTAGTGGAAGGGCCCGCCACCGACCTGTGGAACTTGGGGAAGAGGATTTTGAAGAAGAAGAAGGGGTGGAAGAGGAGCGATGGGCACTTGGGGATTGGCCCCTACAGGAAGAAGAGTTGGCCTATGTGGAGGACCCACCCTTCCAAGGTGAAACCGATGTAACAGCGGCACGAGATGTTGGTGAGAGCTTGACGTACTTGTTGGAACATGCTAGACCAGATGAGGAAGAAGCTGTCATCTTGGATTGGATGGGGGCCCTGGGATCCTTAGCCATCAACATGGTGGAGTTGTGTCCAGAAGAGGATCCTGAAGCCCATTTTGGTACTTCACGGAATGAGCAAGAGGTGAGCCAGGAAGCCTCTTCCCCACCTGGTTTGGCTGATCTCATGTATGAACGGATGCCTTTTGGCCTTCTTAATAATCCCCACATGTATCAGCGAATGATGTCCGCAAGTACCAGACCAAGTGGTAAGGAGGCCACCAGGGTGACTCAAAGACAAGACCATGAAGCAGCAATGGAAGCAATGGATGCACACGACATGGATGCCTCACACCAAGAAAATGACCATGGGGTCACAACAGAGGAGGAAGAGGATCCTATGCAAGAAGATGATGAGCGAGCGGAGCATAACGATGGACCTGAAGAGAACACTTATGAATCTATGGAAGAAGACGATGACCACATAGATCATAGGCTGGCTGAGCACAATGATGGTATTGGCGAATACACTCATGGATCTGCAGAAGAAGAGGATGATCACCTACTTACTGATGTCACTCAAAGGCAGGAGGTACCGGAAATGACTCTTGGAAGGGTTATTGAATCCATTATGCAATCTGACCAACCTAGGAGGGGTCAAGAGGCCGGACAATTTGAAGGAGCCGTCCACATTCACACTGGAGTCTGGAACTTCAGACCTTCAAGGCAAGCCCACAGCATACAGGGAGAAGAAGATGTCGCGGACCTTGTTCTACTCGACTTATATATGTCAGAAGCTGACTCCCCAACGACACAGGAGGTTCATGACACTACATACGAGGTGGTTGGACTACCATATAGAGGAATGCTCAAGCAAGCACAAAAAGGAAAGAAGAGAATGGGCCCAACTGTTGCCTCTACATTTCAACCATTTCCAGAACACACCCAACCGTCCTATCCGAGCTCTTGGATGGAAGAAGTAGTGGGGAATTTTTCTCTAGATGATTCTCCTGCGCACCCAGCAGTGGGAGTAGAAGAACCGAACAACTCCGCATCAGGAAGCATACCTCAGGTTGACCATGCCAGGGATTGGAGGTATCTGAACATAGGGACAGAAGACCAACCGCGACATCTTAAGGTAGCCAGTTGGGTCTGGGAACATGACTATCTCCTTGCTGCATTGTCTGATTTTTTTCAAGAGTATGTTGATGTCTTTGCCTGGTCATATAAGGATTTAAAGGGAGTACCCACTGAGTTCATGGAACATCGCATCGATCTATATCCGGAAGCAGAGCCGGTGATCAGGGGACCATATCGCATGAATCCTAACTATGGCAAGGCTGTCCATGCTGATATTCAAAAGATGGAGCAAGCAGGGTTGATCTACCCTGTTGACTACTCCGAATGGCTTAGTGGCATCGTAGTGGTACCCAAAAGAGAGACTGGAAAACTCCGAGTTTGTGTCGACTATAGGAGTTTGAATACCGCCACACGTCGGGATAGGTTTCCTCTCCCCTTCACTGACAGGGTGCTTGAAACCGTAGCTGGTCATGCTCTCTACTCCTTCATGGATGGATACAGTGGGTATAACCAGGTTCGGGTGCGAGAGCAAGATCAGTTAAAGACTACCTTCGTCACCCAATGGGGAACTTATGCTTACCGGATGATGCCTTTTGGTCTATGCAATGCACCGGCCACGTTTCAACGTCTTGTCACCAAACTCTTCCAAGAGAACATCGGAAAGTTCCTTGAGGTATTCTTGGATGACTTCTCTGTGTTCAATGGTAAGAATGCTTCTCACCTCGAACCTGCTATTCAGACTGATCATATGAGTAAGTTGAGGTGGGTTTTTGATAAGTGCAGAGAAGCTAGGTTGTGCTTGAATCCGGACAAATGCTTCTTCCTCGCCTTGCGAGGGGTCCTCCTTGGCCACATCGTCTCAGCTAAGGGAATGACCACGGACCCAGCAAAGGTGGAAGTGATATTGACCTTGCCTATTCCTCGCACACCCAGAGAAGTCAAGTCTTTTTTGGGACATGTGGGTTATTATAGAAGATTCATCAGGTCCTATGCCGACATAGCGGTGGCGTTGACGGAACTCCTTCGGCAGGAGCAGTCCTTCAACTGGTCGGCACCTCAACAACTGGCGTTTGACAACCTCAAGGATCGTCTAGTAAAGGCACCCATCTTGCGGCAACCTCAATGGGATATCATTTTTCATGTGCATGTAGATGCAAGTGGGCTGGCCATTGGGGCGATATTGGCCCAACCAGATGAAGAGCACAAACTCGACCTGCCTGTGTACTTTGCAAGCAGACAACTCAATGGAGCAGAAAGAAACTATAGCACCACTGAACACGAAGGCTTGGGCATGGTCTATGCCATGACAAAGTATCGGCACTATCTCTTGGGCAGTAAGTTTATCATCATTACTGATCATCAAGCTCTCAAGTACTTACTGAACAAACCAACGCTTGGGGGGAGAGTGAGTAGGTGGATTCTTCTATTTCAAGAGTTTGACTTTGACATCCTAGTGAGAGCAGGCCGATTACATCAACCAGCAGACCACTTGTCAAGGATCTCTTCAGGTGAAGCAGCCATAGGAGTTGATGATGACCTTCCAGATGCGGGCCTCTTCCGTGTCGATGCCACAGTACCAAAAGATGACTGCCTGTTTGCTGTGGATAGCTTTCCCCCATGGTATGCAAACATTGTACAATTGTTGTCTATAGGGGAGTTCTCCAAAGGGTTAACTCCAGCACAAAAGCGGAGGCAGATTCTTCAGGCTGCTCCTTTCAAACTGATCGCGGGTCAGCTGTACAAGTTGGGGAAGGACCACATATTGAGGAGGTGTGTGCTCCCTCATGAAACACAAGACATCCTTCAGGAGGCTCACTCAGGAATGGGGGGAGGTCATATGGCACCAGAGGCCACTGCTAGAAAGATAATGCGCTCTGGGTTGTGGTGGCCAAAGCTATTCCAAGACTGCTATGCTTATGTGCGCCGCTGTGACTCATGTCAAAGAGGGGGGCCGAAGCCTACCCGACGGGAGTACCTTCCCCTTCAGCCATCCAGCCCTGTACCCCCCTTCTATAGATGGGGATTGGATTTTGTTGGACCCATCTCTCCTGCAACTCGAAGAGGGAACAAGTATGCTCTGATTGCTACTGATTATGGCACTAAATGGGTGGAGGCTAAGGCCGCGAAGACCTGCACTGCTCAAGTTGTGGCCTCATTCTTGTATGATCAAATCATTTCTAGGTTTGGATGTCCTGTGGAATTGATGAGTGACAGAGGTACCCACTTTCTCAATGACGTCATCGCTGACCTCATCACCCAACTGCAAATTGTTCACAAGACCTCTAGTTCATACTACCCTCGAGCCAATGGTTTGGCCAAGAGCTCCAATCGGACCATGTCTCATATTGTGGCTCGGTTATGCCTTCATTCCTTCGCAGATTGGGATATTCTACTACCAGCTGCTCTTTTTGCTTACAGAACCGCATACAAGGCTAGCACTGGATATTCACCCTTCCAGCTAGTTTACGGCTTGGAGGCGGTTATGCCCTATGAGTTCCACATGAAGACCACTAGGGTCATGGCAGAGATGGATGATGACTTGGAGGCATGCACACTTGAGAGATTATGGGATCTTGAAGCCTTGGATGAACATCGTCGTGAAGCGATCCTGGCTCAGGAAGTCTGGCAAAGAAGGCAGAAGGCATGGCATGACAGAAATCTCAGGAAGAGGGAATTCCAAGTTGGCAGCTTAGTCTTGTTATATTCCAGTAAGTTCCTGAAACATAAACCCAAATTTGTCAGTGGTTGGACAGGGCCCTTCTTTATCACAAGGATTATTCCCAGTGGAGGGGTTTATTTGGCCACCTTGGAGGGCAAGAAGTTACCAGCACCTGTAAATGGCTCACGGGTAAAGAAGTATCATCCACATTGACTCTCTCTTTGGATAAGGATTTCCATTCCTATTAGTTGAATTTCTATTTATTCACCCCTGTTCACTCCTATGTCAACTCTCCCTGTTCACCTCTCTGTCACCCATGTTCACTCCTAGGTCACCCCTGTTCACCTCCAGGTCACCCCTGTTCACTCCTATGTCAACTCCCCATGTTCACCTCTCTGTCACCCATGTTCACTCCTAGGTCACCCCTGTTCACCTCTCTGTCACCCCTGTTCACTCCTATGTCAATTCCCCATGTTCACCTCTCTGTCACCCATGTTCACCTCCAGGTCACCCCTGTTCACCTCTAGGTCACCCCTGTTCCCCTCTAGGTCACCCCTGTTCACTCCTATGTCAACTCCCCATGTTCACCTCTCTGTCACCCATGTTCACTCCTAGGTCACCCCTGTTCACCTCCAGGTCACCCCTGTTCACTCCTATGTCAATTCCCCATGTTCACCTCTCTGTCACCCATGTTCACCTCCAGGTCACCCCTGTTCACTCCTATGTCAATTCCCCATGTTCACCTTTTTGTCACCCATGTTCACTCCTAGGTCACCCCTGTTCACCTCCAGGTCACCCCTGTTCACTCCTATGTCAACTCCCCATGTTCACCTCTCTGTCACCCATGTTCACTCCTAGGTCACCCATGTTCACTCCTAGGTCACCCCTGTTCACCTCTAGGTCACCCCTGTTCACTTCTATGTCAATTCCCCATGTTCACCTTTTTGTCACCCATGTTCACTCCTAGGTCACCCCTGTTCACTCCTATGTCAACTCCCCATGTTCACCTCTCTGTCACCCATGTTCACTCCTAGGTCACCCCTGTTCACCTCTAGGTCACCCCTGTTCACTCCTATGTCAACTCCCCATGTTCACCTCTCTGTCACCCATGTTCACTCCTAGGTCACCCCTGTTCACCTCCAGGTCACCCCTGTTCACCTCTAGGTCACCCCTGTTCACTCCTATGTCAACTCCCCATGTTCACCTCTCTGTCACCCATGTTCACTCCTAGGTCACCCCTGTTCACCTCCAGGTCACCCCTGTTCACTCCTATGTCAATTCCCCATGTTCACCTCTCTGTCACCCATGTTCACTCCTAGGTCACCCATGTTCACTCCTAGGTCACCCCTGTTCACCTCTAGGTCACCCCTGTTCACTCCTATGTCAACTCCCCATGTTCACCTCTCTGTCACCCATGTTCACTCCTAGGTCACCCCTATTCACCTCCAGGTCACCCCTGTTCACTCCTATGTCAATTCCCCATGTTCACCTTTTTGTCACCCATGTTCACTCCTAGGTCACCCCTGTTCACTCCTATGTCAACTCCCCATGTTCACCTCTCTGTCACCCATGTTCACTCCTAGGTCACCCCTGTTCACCTCTAGGTCACCCCTGTTCACTCCTATGTCAACTCCCCATGTTCACCTCTTTGTCACCCATGTTCACTCCTAGGTCACCCCTGTTCACCTCCAGGTCACCCCTGTTCACTCCTATGTCAATTCCCCATGTTCACCTCTCTGTCACCCATGTTCATTCCTAGGTCACCCATGTTCACTCCTAGGTCACCCCTGTTCACCTCTAGGTCACCCCTATTCACTCCTATGTCAATTCCCCATGTTCACCTTTTTGTCACCCATGTTCACTCCTAGGTCACCCCTGTTCACCTCCAGGTCACCCCTGTTCACTCCTATGTCAATTCCCCATGTTCACCTTTTTGTCACCCATGTTCACTCCCAGGTCACCCCTGTTCACCTCCAGGTCACCCCTGTTCACTCCTATGTCAACTCCCCATGTTCACCTTTTTGTCACCCATGTTCACTCCTAGGTCACCCCTGTTCACCTCCAGGTCACCCCTGTTCACTCCTATGTCAATTCCCATGTTCACCTCTCTGTCACCCATGTTCACTCCTAGGTCACCCCTGTTCACCTCTCTGTCACCCATGTTCACTCCTAGGTCACCCCTTGTTCATCCTTGGTTCACCCTTGGTTCATCCCTCCTTCAGCCTCATTCAGCCTCATTCACCTCTATAACACCCTGATCCAATATCCTATACAAGAGAGAGAGTAAAATTCAAACTCCAATTTTCCCACCGTGTTCATTCACATATTTCCTCTTGCCCACACCGCTTTTTCTCTCACCTACCCCCTCCCACCAAGGCTATATTTAGCCACCAAATTCAGCGTCTGTCCTTTATCTCCCAATTCCAACCAGTGCTATATTTAGCATCTGGCTAAACTCTCCCAATTCCAACCAGTGCTATATTTAGCATCTGGCTGAACTCTCCTAATTCCAACCACTGCTATATTTAGCATCTGGCTAAACTCAGCGTGGATCCTTGGGATCAGCTCATCCACCTCCTCCACCGCATCTTGCAGCCCACTCATGCTAATTTTGGCTTACTTTTCTAAAGTTGGATCTCTTCGTTATATATTTATGGCTGTTTCCCCCCCCCTCCAGACAACGAAATCATACGCAGCCTCCCCTCCCTCCTTCTCCTGCAGCCTACGAAATCATACGCAGCCTCCCCTCCCTCCTTCTCCTGCCGCCTCCCTCCTTCTCCTGCAGCCTCCCTCCTTCTCCCTCCAGCGCTTTCTCCTGCAGCCTCCCTCCTTCTCCCTCCATCGCATATTTCCTGCAGTCTCCTGCAGCCTCCCTCCTTCTCCCTCCAGCGCTTTCTCCTGCAGCCTCCCTCCTTCCCCCTCCATCTCATATCTCCTACAGCATCGACCCTCCTGCTGCAGCCTCCTCCTTCTCCTGCAGCCTCCCTCCAACACTTCTCCTGCAGCCTCCCTCCTTCTCCCTCCAGCGCAGTCTCCTGCAGCCTCCCTCCTTCTCCCTCCATCGCATATTTCCTGCAGTCTCCTGCAGCCTCCCTCCTTCTCCCTCCCTCGCATATTTCCTGCAGACTATCATCGCAACCCTCCTGCTGCAGCCTGCAGCCTCCCCTCCAACACCTTCTCCTGCATCCCTCCTTCTCCTGCAGGCTCTCCCTCCATCGCCACCCTACGGCTCTCCCTCCATCGCCACCCTACAACTCTCCCTCCATCGCCACCTTACAGCTCTCCCTCCATCGCCATCTTGCAAAACCCTGCAGCCTTCCCTCCAACGCCTTCTCTGCAGCCCTACCTTCATCGCAATTCTCCTTCCCCCTTCTTGTTATCACCTGGCCAGCTCCCCTTCTCACTAGCACCTCGCCAGCTTCCTCTCTGGACCTCGTCATCAACTCCCCTTCCCGTTATCACCTGGCCAGCTCCCCTCCTCACTAGCACCTCGCAAGCTTCCTCTCTAGACCTCCTCATCGACTCCCCTTCTCGATTATCATCTGGCCAGCTTCCTTCTTGCCTCGTCATTCACGCCCCTTCCTTTCCTGCTTCCTTTCTAACTTTCGTGCTTCTCCATCAGCTTCCCTTCTCATCACCATCAGCTCCCCCTCTTGTCACCACCTACCCCACTCTCTCGTTCTATCTCAGTGGGCTTGCCAACGCCTCGACAATAGCCCCCCTACCTCGTCACCAGCTCCCCTTCCCTTCCTGCTTCAAGCCCTCGACAGCAGCTCCCCTACCTCGTCACCAGCCCCCCTTCCCTTCCTGCTTCCTTTCTTGCCTTGTCATCACTCACCTTCCTGCTTCGTCATCAGCTTCCTCTCCTGCTTCGTCATTAGCTTACACTTTACCTCTTGTTCTTCTTCATGCTCGAGAAGAAGTCTAAGTATAAGCCAAGGTTGCCCAGAGATAAGCTCTTCATTCCTTTCTATACCGCCATGACGTCTCAGGCAGCCTCTGCAGTGCACCTCACCCCTGCCTACAGCCTCAGCAGGGCTGACTACATCAGCTAGGCCGACTTCATCAGCAGAGCCACTTCCATCAGCAAGGCCAACTTCATCGGTAGGGCCGACTTCATTAGCAGGACCGACTTCATCAGCGATACATTCCCATCTTGGTCCGGAGATCACTATCATCTCGGATGGTGAGCCACCGCAATCAAGACAGCAGCGGGGGGTTCTTTTCCACTCCCAGAGCTCCAGTGCCTCCTCTTCTGACCATGGGGGCTCAGATTACACCCCCTCTGCACGGAGACCACATTCAGAAGGGTCGGGTGGGCCAACGGAGATACAGAGCCCTTCGGTAACCACCCCTCCCCTCTCCCACGTTCGGGTTATGTTTAAACCTCTTCTGGATCCGAACCTCAAACTATCCTCCGTATTGTCATCTTCCGAGATCCAGACCCTCAGTCTAACTGAGTTCGACAAGGTCATCTTCCCTCCCGGTGGATGTGGAACTGTGTACAGGATTCATCAGATCTTACGACTATGTCACAGACACTTTTGAGTTCATGGGCTCCAGGCAGCTTCTCACACCCAATTTGGTCTCACAGTACATGGGGCTCCCTGCTCTCCCTATTCAGCCTCCTTCCGACGATTCACCACATCTCCTGTCATTCCTTTCACAGTGCAAACCCAACAGGAGGGGATATGATTGCAAAAAGGTTTTGGAAGGTGGAAGCAGAGAAGCAGTGATCACACGCTACTTCTTCACTCGCTTCTATTCAGCACCCGGGCATTACTACATCACGAAAGGTATCCGTCCTGCTCTTAATGCTCTCTTCACCATCACTCAGTATGATTTTGCATCCCTCTTTTATTCAACATTCCGGGCCACTGTTCGAAATCGCACACGCCGAAGCACACACACATGTACTTGTGGACCTCACCTCACCTACCTCTTGCACCAGTGGCGGGCTGCAACGCCTGCACTTTTTCCTCCACCTTCACATACTTCATCCTCTCCTCACCGCCCACCCTCCGCTCCTATGATCCCCCACTTGAGATCATCTCCACTGGCCCTTCGTGCGGCCCCAGCATCCTCGGCCTCTGCTGCACCAGTCTCTGTCCTCTCTTCCTCTCCAATCCCCGTTCCCACTCTTGCTCCCCCCACATCTGCATCTCCAGTCCCCATTCCCACTCTTGCTCCCTCCACATCTGCATCTCCAGTCTCCATTCCCACTCTTGCTCCACCCACATCTGTAGCACAGGTTTCTGAGCCATTCCCTCTTGGGCCAGCCTCTGGAGCTTTGCCATCAGTTGCTCATGCAGGAGTCGCCTCTCCATCCATCCCCTTCGAGGCAGATTGTGATTTCCCTGATGATGTTCTTCCGGTCACTCCCCTGCCCTCCTCAGGTCTCACCCACCATGGCAGGACATTACCACTTACCTCACCCGCAGTCATGACCATTTCCCCTCCGATCATCTCATCAGGGTCAGTAGGGTGCAAAGATATGCACATTAATCCCCCAACTCAGGGGGATCCCTCCACAGAAGGTACGGCAGCAGGCACCTCTGCCCTGGAATCTCTTGATGGAGAGGCATCAGAACGACACAGGTTATTGAACTTGAATCTTACTTTGGGAGCCACTGGTGATGCGAAGACCCCACCCCGGTGTCTCGACGACTGACCCCTGAACCAAGTATGGAGGCTGCTGGACAAGACTTACTGGAAACTCGACCTGGCGAGGTTATTTTTGCTGGGGGTAAGATACCTTTTCCAGCGGATTGTCCTCCACTTTCTCAAAATGATATGTTGGATACCTACTTCGCAACCTCCTCGGGAGATCTATTCACCCATGAGGCCCAGATAGAGGAACAGAGCCAGGAACACAAACGGCTGCTGGATGCATTAAAGCGGAAGCGGTCTCCTGTTTGCATGGAGGAGGAGGACTTGGACCAAATTTTCACACTTCCCTTGCAAGAGACAATCGCTTCCAACAAGAAGGTATCCCAAGCTCCAAGTTGTTACCTAGACATCGACACACTGGCTCCAGTGGCAGCTCTCGAGGACCTAGAGCAAGAGGGGATGAAAGCGGCCTTCGAGGAATATGGCGAACTTATTGACATGGCTGACCGAATGACCTATCGGGACAGGTATGCATGCGTTAAAAGGTCCCTTCATATGGCTCAACGCATTATAGATGACAGCTTCATTCAGATGGGTGCCTCCCTCTTTAATACTACGGGTCAGGTTTGCAAGCTTCTGTCACAGAAGCAACACCTCCGCTTGGAACATGAGAAGCAGGTAGCCAGCATGCATAAAGAATGGGATACAACATTGCAAATGAAAAAAACGGAGTGGGGAGCAATTCTGCAGGCAAGGGAAGCTGGGTGGAAAACTCAGCACGACGAGTTTCAGCAAAGTCTTGTAGCAAAGGAGGCAGAGTGGACAGCCACCAAGAAAGTTTTGGAGGACCACCATTCAGCCCAACAGGCTCAAATTCAGCGGGAGCTTGCCGCCCTACAGGACAGATACACCTCACTGGCTGCCGATAAGCATACTGTGGATCAACAGGTGGACGTGGTGCGGAGTCAAATGAAGCAGATTCGCGAGGCAAAAGACCATCTCCAAGTTTCACATTCCAAGTTGCAGGACAACTTCCATGGGCTGCAAGATGAAAATGCTGCTCTCAAATCTCGATGTGAACATTACAGGTCTGGCTACCACAGGTATAAATCCAAATATGAGGACATCCGCAACCTCATGGACACAGTCGAGGAAGAGGCAAGGACCAGCCCCGGAACCTCAGCACACCCACCACACCCACCCCCTCCCCCTCCCTGACTTTCATCCAGCAAGCAGTAGCTCCTGGATCTTTTAGTTCGGCATATCTTTTTGCGAACTCTGTACATTTGGATTCTCATGTAAATAAGGAGTTTGGAGTTGTATGGTCATGAGCCAGTTTCTTTTTTCAGTTTTACAGTTGTAAGGCCATACACCCTTTCTTTTCAGTTTTGGGATGTCAACCCCAAGGTCACTTTCTTATTTGTAATTTACACCTAACTTTCTCTCACAAGATCCTAGGTCATTCACCGGGACGGTGAATGATAGTGGCGGGGGATCTGTTGTACTCAAAGTTTATGGCGACCCACCAAGAGTCACACTTGGGTCACGTCATGGTCACCTCAGCAACATGCCAAGTTGTTAGACCTTGGTCATTCCTAGTCGCAGCGTGTTCACATGTGTTCACATCTTGGACTTGACATGGACATGACTTGGACATGACATGACTTGACATGGACATGACTTGGACATGACATGGACTTGACATGGACATGACGGAAGCAATACATGACTGAAGAGTGCCAAACCTCAACCTCGACTCACCATGGTCAAAGTCAATCAGAGGGAAGTATTGGCGCAATGGTACGCGGGATACACCTGTTGGTGCACATGGGAAGCAGTCCATCAGTTAAGAGGCATAGGTGGTGCACCAACCCTCTCAACCACCTAGTGTCAGGAGCGCAGGAGAACACATGGAGCACGGGATTCACTGACCCAGGACAGGCTCGAGTGTTGCGGAAGCCATCAAGGACAGAGGGCCCACAAACGGTGGAATGGCTAAGGATGGCCAAGGGTGCAAGAAGGCAACCAATAGGAAGAAGGTGTGGAGATTGGTAGCGGGGGGTGGAGCAGAGGAGGAGAAGGTGAAGAGGGGGAAAGGGGAAAGGAGAGGGACATTCTGGCAGGGACAAGAGGCGGGAGTGAAGGAGTGAGAGGCTAGAGTCAAGAGCTCGCCTCGTGTGTATCTTCGGGGAGTGTATCAGTCATCTTGCTCTCTAATGAGTTATGCTACTTCCCATCTCTGCTCGCTACTCTAAAATCTCTTTTCGTTGTGTTCTCCTCCCCTCCTCTCCCTTCACCTGGTACAACGGACCTGTGTCATGTGGTTGAAGTTCCTTGCTGTTCATGTCGAGGGATGGCTTTCATGATGTTGTTCCGCTTTGGTCTTCTTCTTGCTCACATCACTTCAGCACTTGTACCGCTTGCACATAGTTGACACCATCTACCGCTTGCACATAGTTGACACCATCGACAAGCACTCACCTACGTACCATCAGTGACACTTATGGCACGTCTTACTCGCTTCTCGCACCAGTGGCCCTAGGCCTCCGGTAATACTTCCGGAAGTGTTAAGAAACCCCCCCCCCCCTCAGTCATAGGCCCATATTTAGGCTTGCCCATAGGCTTGAAAGCCTTGCCTCTTCCTATCTACTGTGAAGCAAATGCATGATCAAGAATAATAGCTTGTCTATTAGCACGACTTTGCTTTTCTTGCAAAAGCAAAGTGACTAGTTGATCAAAAGAGTAGTGGTCTGGATTACCCATGGCCACTAATCGAAGGGTTGTATCTGGCAGTCCATTCAATGTGGTACTGACAAGCTGAGAATTTGACACCACCTCATCTATATTGGCAAGTTGTTCCATGAGGTCCTTGACCTTTGTCAGGTATGCATCCATAGAGTCACCTTAAAGAGAAGCCAATTTGTCCCAAGCATCCTTTGCTCTCCTGCAAGACCGAATGTGTGGAATAATGATTCTCTTGCATGATAAAGCAATACAGGAATGTGCATTTGCATCTCTTGCATCCCATCTTGATTGTTCCTGAGTTGGAGGAGCAGAAGCAGGGGTGCTAGAGGATAAAGCATCAAGAGGAGTACCCTCTGCAGAGAGACCAGCAGTAGGGGCAGCCACTGTAGCATTGGCTAGCCTTAGATCAATCCCAGAAACAATATTCCAAAAATGCCTTGCAACAAGAATATGTTTCATGAGATAAGATCACATCGGATAGTTGGTGCCATCCAACTTATCATCTTCACGAAGAATGCCAAATAGATCATATTTGTTGCCAGCCATTGCAAATGGGATACCCTGAAAAGAAGAGACCTGAAAACACAAAAGCCTCAAGGCTATCACTGCTAGCTGTCCAAAAATGACAGCAAATGTCTGCAAGTAAATGTTCTGCGAATTTCCAGCCCAAATCAAAGGGCAAATGCAAATTTGACCCAAATGTGACTGTGTTAGGCAATGTTCACTGCAAAAAACAGCAAATCTAGCAAAAGCCCCAAATTTAATGAGGGCAAATAGGCCAAAAAAGAGGGCAAATACAGAAAAGCCCCAAATTTTGCTGAGATTTTTGCAAATGTGACCCAATGTATTGCAATCTGACCCAATGTCCTGCAAATGTGACTCAATGTCCTGCAATCTGACCCAATGTACTGCAATCTAAACAAGAAATTGCAGACCAAATCCCAAAACTCCAATGTCTTGCAAGAAATTGCAACCAAAAGAAGTGAAAAGAACTGAAAGCCCCAAATTTGCCAATGTCCTGCAAAAGCCCCAAATTGCAAATGTTTGTAGATACCACTGGTGGTAGATTCGCATGTGCGAAATTGTACAGAACACCCAGAGCAGGTAGCTGTACGGTCAGCTGTTCTGTAAGTACATGTGTACGAAAAGCAAGTACAAGTTGCTGACGGCTGATCTACAGGTATAACCATACGAAACAAGTACGGAGCAGGTACGATGGAGGTACACCTATACAAAAGACCTCTACGTCTGTATGCACAATTGTACGGAACTGTGTACTTGTGCAGGTACACCTGTACGGAATAGATACTGTGTGCGGGTACACCTGTACGGAACAATTGTTGTGCAAGCACTATTGTATAACACAAGTACGACGTAGGTACGAAAGGAGATGCGCCAGGCTAAACAACTAGGGATGCAGCTAGGCGAAAGCTGTGAGCGATGCAGATCCGGAGGTAGGGGAACAGGTCCAATAGCGCTCTGATACCACCGTAGGGGCGATGAGCATAAGAGCAAGTACAAGAGTCCAAGGAGATGAACCGTCACGTCAACTAGATTAGAGAAATTAAAGTACAAAGTACTTGAAGGTAGACCCTAGGACTAAGTGTCCTAGGTGTCACATAGGACTAAACGTCCTATGTGGCATAAAAGGTACTAAAACACTAAGTGCCTATAACTATGCCTACAAGGCACATACCAGGGCCCATAGGGCATCACTAGAACCAAAAGAAGATGGCCTATACTTTTGAAGGATCAAGAAAGAGCCATAGAAGCATGAAGGTATTTTATAGACGTGAACAGTTCACATTACTTGAGGATCTTTAGGGATCTTTAAGTAAACCCACTGGCCTCATAGAACACTGAGGCTACCATTTTTTATTGGCATAAAATTGTGCTCTATCTTCAGCACTTTGTATGCTTTCCCTTGCGAATTGCAACATATCTTCTTGTTGTTGCAACCAAACCGTAGCAATGCCAACCTTGACGGACATCACCGAGCCACCTGAAAACCCAGTAGCCGAAGCCTGGACAATGGAGTGGCTCACCAACCCCAAGTTGCCTCCCATAGATATCAGTGAAATTTATCCTTAGCCAACCAAGGGGCACCGCTTTGAAGCCGAGCCCCCATGTTTCCCTCCTCGTTCTTCTACCATAGACGAGGCTAGTCCATCTCGCCAACCAGTCCATCTCCGACCTCCCCTCCGTCGAAGGCATCGTCATTGACGACCATGTGGCTTCAACTCTAGACCCTCAGCGTTCAAGCAGCAGATAGTCCTTGCTGGTCCGTGAGGGCACGGCCAAGGGTAGCTGAGGCACGATATTAGCCCACGGGTTAGGCTAACATGGAGCCGCGTATGGTCACCGAGTGCCGATCTCGAATGGAAGCAGTGGTCTCAGCCAGACACCAATTTAATAACGGAGGTGCAGAAGATCGCAGAGTGGATGGAGGTTGGCGCACGGAACGCATATCTTTTGGAAGGCGGTTTATCAGGTAGAATGCTATCATTGTAAACTAGATAGAGGAGAGAACAAGAGAGCAGTGTGCCGAGTTCTCTTCCTCTGACCTGAGCTTGCTAGGATAGGGAGTATTCATTGCAAGCCGAGGCGGCTTGGTTGTAATCAAGTTGGTTTAATTCAATATAAGTGAATGTTGGTTGCCTATTCAATTCTGTTTGCTATTTATACTCCATATTGTAAGTGTTTTGAAGTATGTACATGAGTCAGTATTCTCCCGTTATCACAAGGTTCTCTTTCGATACAACTTCTAAGTGTATATATGTTGGCATTTGTTTTGCACCCGAGCACATCTACCTTAGGACTGCAGAGAGAGCATCTCACCGAGCGTAGCATCGGGTTGGACTATCATCGAGTACCTTTTTTGAGTTAGTTAGGTGAGGGAACCGGATTGTCAACAGGGTGTTTGACGAAACTCCCCAAGAGTAGCACCAAAATATGTAGTCCTCAGTAGCAACTCACGTGTCGTGGGAATCTTATCAGAACGTTGTTGGAGAGCTTACCTCCAAGCTACCCTCTTTGGGAGAAATGCAAGCAAGAGCTATCCACAAGTGTTACTCTTGTGGCCCCCAGGTTGTTGTGATTGTGACTCCACAAGAAGAAGAAAGAAAGAAAGTTTATTAAAGTCTTCGGAAGACCTATGGGTCAATGAGACTGTGAGAATCCTGATACAAACAAACTGTGAGGGTGGAGCTATTAAACGAGCATCCACACCAATGCGGAATGCTAAAAGCTAGTGCTAAGTACTACATAGTCATGTCAGAGTGATCGACAACATTAGTATCATCCTCATCATCATCATCATCCTCCTCCTCCTCATCATCATCAAGTCATCAAGGTGAATGAGACAATGGAAGTATGAAGTCGGCGATAGAGTGTTGCTAAGTGTAATATGTATGTCAACCCTCCGTCTAAACTGTCATGTTGATGGCTCTCGATCCCGATCATGTCGGGGCCTCGTAGTATGTGGGTCCACATGCTCTGGCTAGAAAAACTCTGTGATCAAGCTCTGAGAAGACTCTACCAAGAAGGACGTCTGCTCCTGTCTCCGTGATCGACGTAGATGCTCGCAGTGCTTGACTGCCTCATGGATAAAAGCCGCCAAGCATCTCTTGTCTGGATAGGAGAGAAATCGGGACAACACCCCAGAACTATCTCTGAAGAGGTAGTAAAAGCGTCCTCGAATCTCATAGTATACTGGGCACCTGAAAATGAAATGCTCCCCCGACTTGACCTCCTGTATGTCACATAATGTGCATATGAGCCTCTCCCAGGGTAGTAGACCCTCTACCCTGCCACTCTCAATGCGCGGTCTATGTGAAGAGACCCGAAACTGCCCAATAGAGATCCTCAGTGAGTGGGGTAAGTGGATTTGCGTATATCCTGGTGGGTCAATGAAACCATTCTCTGCGATATGTAAACAATGATCCCTATAGAAGCTCGCTCGGTCCCAACCAGGTCCGGAATGTGTGTAGCTATAAAAAATCCTCGTGGATGACCTGGTTGCCTTCATGTGACAAGAGAGGAGAAAACGGTGCGTCAATGCTATACTGGAAGGGAGGGCTTAGCGCGGATCATCCGCGATAGCATGAGAACATGTAGCCGCTCCACACGAGCACACTCTATATCTGACAGATCTTGTTTTCGAGGAGATATCATTGTATATTCAGCATTTAAATGTGATAGGGTCTCTAGATTAATTTGCCTCTGACAAGAATCTGGAATTACATTAACCTAAACATCATGGTAATATCAGAAATATACTAGATTCATCTCTGATAGGGGATGGATCCTTATTAACACGAGATGCTGCATCAGAATTGCTTCAACCTTCTCTCTAAGCCCTATCCCTTGTGTGGCACTTCAATCGTCTATATTGTTGAAGTTTATTTCAGTTTCCATGGCTATTTAGTTTCAAGGAAACAATCTAGAGATCATTAACATGGACTCTTAAAATCGTGCAGAAAGGAATTTTCTGGTTTGTGGAGTAATTCAGCTCAGCTCACTTTCTAGACCAAAATCATCTACTTATATAGAAATTTAAAGGGCTTTCAGATACCTTTTGGCAATCTACAATTGGAGCGCTTTCTCGACTGAGTTTTTGTATAAAATCGTGCTAACATGTACATAGTTTTTATCAAGAGCATTAGGGTTCTAGAGTCCTAGGTAAGAGCCCAACACATTTCCACTCTAGATCCCATTCCAGTTATGCATCACCATAAAGGTAACTAGGTTCACAGTGGGGTTACTTTTCTAATGCAACTATCAGTTGATATTACCGGCCTGTTATGTTTTTGTTTCTCATATGCAAATTATTTCTGTGCATTATTGAAATGGTTCAGATTCTAGCTTCACATCAATAAAGGATCTTATGCACATATCACGAGCTCTTGACATTCAACTTGACTTGATACTCATAGCTAATTCAAGAATAGTTTTATCAGAGATGGAGTACCAACTCAAAACAAATTCATATTTCTAAAGTGGATCCAAGGGAATACCTCTTTATGCCAATCACCAGCAACAAGCTTCCCTTCTTTATCATATGCTGCAAATTTCTGTGCAAGCAGTGAGCAGACAAACCCACCAGAAAATGGCTCAAAAGAGCCACAAATGATCCTTTATGCTGACAAAACCAGTGACGTTCTCCCAGACATTCCAGAAAACTCCAAGACAATCGAGCTCTAATATGGTTTCTCAAAAAATTGACATCAGGCACTGTTAAACTATCAAATGTAGATATGTTCACTTTCCTTACTACTTACTTGATTGCTTCGGATCATCAAAGTGAGCTGTACATATGCATTATCAACGTCCTTCTGGTCTATAGCTGCCTGTGGACACCAGATGTGTACTTTGTTATTTTTTCCTTGAGATAGATGATAAATCTTTTGTCAAAAGGAAATATGGATCCTGCTACTAACAGCCTTAATTACAACAAATTCAAAGACACAACTGACCCAAGTGTCCAGCACTGGTGACTGAACTGAACACCTCTAGACTATGCATCTCTTTTGTTTTAACCACATACCTAGCCGCAACTTTTGCTATCAAGCTACAAAAATAGAAGATCAAGAGGATGAGGGTAGGACCGTACCAATCGTCCTTGCAGAGTTTGTATCTTTATAGGGCCTACCGTCCTCCAATAGACACTTTCCCAAACACCTTCTCTTTGCTTCAGTTCTTTTTTTAAAATCTGAATTATTGAGAAATAAATGCAATTATTAGAAATAAGCTGTTCACATGAAACCTATTCTAACCTTCAACATTGCAAAAGTAACAAAAGAATGCACATGTCATATGAAGAGTGGGCATGCTGAGATTAATATATCTACTTTAACAAATTGTAATAAAAGACCAGTAAACTGCGTACTAACAGCATAAAAATATCTATTAGGAACATCAAGAAGGAAAATTCTTCTGAATCAAAAAACTATTATTTCTACAAAACTGCACACGTTTGAGTTCCTTTCAATAACCTAAGATCAATGAAACTGTCACAAAACCGTATTTATCCCAGAAATAAAGAGAAATATATTTTTTATTTTGACTTTGGTCAAAGGTTATTGACTTCGATCAAAAAGTATTGACTTCGGTCAAAGTGAGTTGACTTCTGTCAACTAGAAAACTTTATATCCTTTTAATTGAGTTTGCTTAGTTGCATGGCGGGGACGCCCACGGAGGACTAGGATTAGTCCAAAGAATTAGAATGCATACATTGGCTAACCTTTCACGGGTGCAATGTGCTTGGTGGTGGTCTATTTATGTGCAGATGCTTGGAGAGGGCTAAAATCCCCACATTTTAAGGGGAAAAGGCATGTGAACTGGATATCCAAGTGCTGAAGGAAGTTCCAAGTTCAAGATTGCTACTTTTAGCAAAAATTTCCACGATTAGCAATCATCTTGCCTCTACTAGGGAGAAGGGCAAACTTTTGATCTGGCTCCTCAGTTTTAACAGCGATTTTGCTGTAGCTTCTTATGTGTTCACCATGAGAGCTTGTCTTTGTAACAAACTAGTGAAATTTTGAAATAAAAACCTTCAAGGAGGGGGGGGCAGCAGTGCGTGTGTTCTCTGTTTTTTTTCTCCCTCTTTCAATTGGATTGGTTTCCCAGAAAAAATTTGTTGTTGCTCCCTCCCAAAAGAAGTGATTAGATACAAGTTTTCCCCTATTTCTCCAAAATTTGACTTTTCCCTAGTTTTATCTGCTACGAATTGTATCAGGTTGCTACAAATTTTGTTCAACTACTATGAGCTGCTTCTAGCTGCTGCGAATTCAGATCTCTGGCTGCAAATCGTCTTGGAAGTGCTGCGTTAGGGTTTCCAAGCTGATTTCGTTTGTAGGGTTTCAGGGCTGATTACAATGGTGTTAGAGCCCAGCTTCATCGCTTTCCCCGGTGGTGACTGAGAACAATTGCATGCAAGCAAATCGCAATTCAAAGAATGAGTTTTTGCATTGATCCTGTGCAGCAAAGTTGGATGGTAATTCGACCTATTCAGGTATGGGAACAACTTTGGCTTTTGCTGTCTAGAAGGAAATTCGAAATTTAAAACAGCCTATCCAATTGGCAGGATCATGAGAACATGGAAGTTCGAACACTAGGCTGCCCATGAGTCTTCTAAAGAGGTATAGGGTCCTGAGCCAACTCAACCTATTTTGGAAGAGTCACCAGAAGTGGATGCGTTGGAGAAAATCCTTCAACCAGCTAGAGGCAAAGTTTAATGCCACTATCTCGTTAAGTTTAAGAATTATCCAGCACTTGATGCCAAATGGGTTGATGAAGATTAATTTACAGAATATCCACAGATCCTATAGATATATAAGCAAGCCTTTCAGTTGGGGACAACTGAATAGAAGCTGAGGGGATGTCACAAAACCACGTTTATCCCCAAAAATAAAGAGAAAATAATGTTATTTTGACTTTGGTCAAAGGTTATTGACTCCAATCAAAGAGTATTGACTTTGGTCAAGTGAGTCGACTTCTGTCAACTAGAAAAGTTTCTATCTTTTTAATTGAGTTTGCTTAGTTGCATGGTTGGGATGCCCATTGAAATTCAAAGAAGTAGAATACATGCATTGGCTAACCTTTAATGGGCACAATGTGCTTGGTAGTGTTTTATTTAGGTACAGATGCTTGGAGAGGGCTAAAATCCCCACATTTTAAGGGAAAAAGGCATGCAAACTCAACATCCAAAGTGCTAAAGGAAATTCCACATTCAAGATTGTAAAGGGGGGGGCAGGGGAGGCAGCCTTTATTTCTGGCCCTAGTGTGTGTGTTCTCTGTTTCGTTTTCTCTCCCTTTCCCTGTGGTTGCTTTGTTTCTTTAGAGGGCCGCACGCAGCCGCCAACAGTTCCAGCCACCAGCCGCCAACACGTATCTTACAGTCTAAAGGTCATGCTATCATTATGCTTAACTCACGGGATCTACGAGTCAAGCTTCTTCGACAATCCTACAAGCTGAGAGGAACTAAGATATGGATAGCTAAAGAACTTACATGAGCTTAATTGAAAAATAAGGCGATGGAATTAGCTAAGGTCAAGGCTGCAAGGAATGATGGAAAATGGGCACTGTACCGTGAGAGCGTAGCACTCATTAAAGAGTTTAAATCCAAGCCAAAAGAATCTCAGTCTTAAACTGATGTATGGCCGATTATGTTTCTTTCCAAGTCATAATGTAGGTACATTAAGTAATTGGAGCTGCTTTATGCACTCCCTGGGAACTACCCTCCCTAAGCTGATGTACTAGTTGGTTTTCATGTTGTCCCATAGAGTTCTTGGTCTCCCGTGGACGTTGATAGACTTTCTTTCTTTCTTTCTTTCTACCTCTTTCAGTTTATTGGATTCCCAGAAGAAATTCATTGTTTTCTGTTACACACTTGCTTCTAATTACAGACAGATCACGGGAGTAGCACCAATATTGTTCCACCCAGCCAACCTTGTTGAAGCGTGAGAGCTGACAAAGAAATTTTCGAATTAAACACATACGTGAACAGTGCATTCTCTTCTCTCACTAACGCCAACAAGCCCCATCTCCCTAGATGGATCTAGATGCCACATGTCATCATCATAGGGCCTTCCTAATGCATCTTTTCACCTCTCTTGGGATACTTTAATTTCAATTGCCCCTAGGCACATTTCTTGCACTAGGCCCTTAGCCTTAGATCCACCTAGTCTGGTGCTATCAGCGTCCTCGATGATAAAGTCTGGGAACACTCTCCGCAACTGGTATACGGATTCCCAAGTAGCTTCGGATAGAGGCTGACCATGCCATGCAACCAACACCGTGGGTATCTTCCGATTTCGTATTTGCATTGTTCCTCGGTCGAGGATTCTTGTTGGTTTGTGCCTTGCATTATCCTCTATCTCCTGAAACAAAACCACACCTTCGATTAGTGAGTCACCTGTATGTAAAAATTTCTTTAAGCGCGAAACATGAAAAACCGGGTGCACCTTACACCCCTGTGGCAATTCTAATTTATAGGCTACCTTGCCTATTCTCTTTAGAATTAACCACGGCCCATAGTATCGAGGTGATAACTTAGCACACTCTGCTGATGTTAACGACTTCAAGTGCGAAGGAACTCTGAGAAAAACTTTTTCTCCTTCCTTAAATACTCTTATAGACCGGTTTTCATCCGCATACACCTTGGCTCTATCCATAGCCTGGCGCTTTTTTGTCTAAAAACTTGTCATTGTGCCGGATATTAGCTCTCGCAAGTGCTAGCATCTCCCGCATCTGAACCACAAAGTTCGCGGCACTAAGCACTTTCTGAGGTACTGCAACTATAGTTGGATTCGCTGGTCTATAACCATAGTTCAGCTCAAACGGACTGAACCCGGTAGAGGAATGTTTTCTATCATTGTAGGCAAACTCTAACAATGGCAACCACTTGTCCCATGTATGTTGCCTCGATGGCACATATGCCCTCAGCATATCCTCTAAAGTCTGGTTGACTCTCTCCGTTTGACCATCCGTCTCAGGATGATCCCCACTACCCATTTCCAACTCAGTCCTCAGTGTCTCAAATACCGCGGTCCAAAAATGACCGGTAAATCTGACATATCTGCCTGACACTATGGATCTAGGCAATCCATGCAGACGAAATATATGTCTAATAAACATATCCGCCACTTGTGGGGCACTCACAGACTCCCTAGTTGGAATGACGTGAGTCATCTTGGTTAGACAATCAACCACCACAAGGATAGAATCATACCCTCCTTGTGTTGTAGGCAGCCCTACAATAAAGTCCATGGAAATGCTCTCCCACTTAGTGGTATCTCCAAGGGCTGTAAAAGTCCGGGTGGCTTCACCCGCTCGGCCTTGCTTACCTGACACGAAAAATACTGTGTCACATATTCATGAACATGCTTTTTCATCTTTGGCCAAAAGAAATCTCGCTTCACGAGATCATATGTCTTCTCGACTCCTGGATGTCCCGCACACGGGCTATCATGGCACTGTCGAATGACTCTCTGTCTGAGATCATTCTGAAGAGGTACTACAACCTTGCCATTTCTTTTCAACATACCATCCCTTATGGTATATCTTGCATATGTTTGGCCTTTTCTGGACACCAGGTCATCCTTTTCGTTTTCCCCGGGTTTTAACACATGAGCCTTACGCCATAGACTCTGGACAAACTCGTCCAACTTTTGAGTTTCTCTGATCTCGGTCATTAGAGCACTCTCTAATACCGTGAAACTCATATTGTGCATAATGCGAGACAACGCATCAGCAACCTTATTATCTTTCCCTCTTCGGTACCGAACCGTTAAATTAAACTCCTGCATGAGCTCTGCCCACCTAGCTTGGCAGCCCCTCAAGTCAGGCTGTTTACAAAAATGTTTCAGAGTATCATGATCCACATCCACATAAAACTCTAAACCATATAAATAATGCCTCCATGTTTTCAAAGCATGGATAACAGCATACAACTCCAATTCATGAGTTGGCCAATTTCTTTAAGAGGGAGAAAGCTTCTTGCTTTCAAAGGCTACTGGCTTTCCCTCTTGAAGGAGAACTGCTCCTACCGCAATGCCACTTGCATCGGTTTCCAGGAACAACGGTTTCCGGGGATCAACTATTTTGAACACCGGTCTTGTGACCACCGCTTGTTTTATGGTGTTAAAACTTTCTTGTTGACTCTGTCCCCATATAAAAGGTACTTTATCTGAGGTCAGATCAGTCAATGGCGATACTATTTCGAAATATCCTTTGATATGCCTCCTATAAAATTGGACAAATCCCAAGAATGATCGCAACGCGGTCAGACTCTGAGGGATTGGCCAAGTTAGTATCGCAACTACTTTCTTCGGATCCATTTCTACCCCCTCTGGAGTAATTATGAATCCTAAATATTCAAGCCTGACCATACACAGTATAGTTTTCTTTTTATTTACATAAAGACTAGCTTTCCTCAAAGTACTTTCAGACAGTTTTTATCTCCGTCCAGTAAACTGCTCATATCTTTCCGACCGCTTCTCTGTTTCTTACGAAACTTATATCAGAGCGAAGCCCATTTCAAGGTGCATCTCAATATGTATTTGAATATTTGATATCATGTCTCTCCTAAAAGTTATGGGTCTCTGTGTCTTATGATATTTTGGAGAGTGTTTTGAGATAATTGTAAAGGTATTTGTGAAGCAGGTGCAATGTTTCCCCGGAACCTACCCATCCGACCCAATCATCCCCTTCAAACTCCTCGATATATATATCAGTTCTGTCATGTTGAGCCGCAAGATCTTCTCTCAACAACGTATCGCTCTTCTCTTTGGCGCAGACCGGGCTTGCTAAGATTATGGCCTCCGTTGATCCTTTCCTTCTCCCTATGCTTGAGCACATCACTTGGGATGTTCATTCTCATCTAAGGGAGGATAGTATGGTGTGGTCTCCTGGTATAAAAGGTTCTTTTTAATGTCCCTTTCCCAGTGATGAATATCTCTATCACTCAGTTCGAAAGCAGCAAGAAGTGAAGAGGTGCGTGAAGTTTATTACCCCTAAGTTCATGTCACATCTTTTGGTAGAGACGCCGGGTACGTTTGGTATTGGATTCATCCCACCTTACTAAACGGTCTCGGGTGTACTTGATTGCATGTTATGCCTAGTATAAGCATGTGTTTTCTGATGTGATAAAGAAGATGCCTGAAAGAACTCCGTTAGAAGAGATTATAGCCCATTTAAGAGAACTAGAAGATTGTGAAGGTGATGCTCAAGCTATTCGCACAGTCATCATGATCATATCCTTTATGTTTGCACTCTTGAATATGTTGGTGAATCGACAACGCCACCAGCAGGCACAATGATAGATTGGGGATTGTTTCATGCACTGGCAGCTTGATGTGAAGAAAAGTTGAGTCTTTGGGTAGTTTTTGACTATAACAGTGTAGTGGTGATTCTCAATGCTTTCAACTTCTTTTGCTATCCAAATGATGAAGAGTACAATATCTTGAAGCTGTTATGTGCACTTCCAATTATGACAAGGGTGATTCTTGAATGCATGTATACACAATGTTTTCATGGTGCTGGTTAGTCACTTATTTTTGAAGATTTTGTTGAGGATCACATTGTGGAGGGTTTTCAACAAGTCGTTATGCATAATAAGCTGGTCTTTGTATACTAAGGCTCTGTGGGATCTTATTTGGATCTTGTTTGGGATATTATTTGGATCTTGGTGTTTCACTTTTGTATTTCATCACGGTGAAGATTCCAGTGTTTCGAGGGACCCAAGGGGAAGACCCGGAGTCTTATCTTCAGGATTTTGTTCGAGGATGCCGGCTTTCTGGATGGTCCATGAAGGATCAGGTGGAGATTTTGCTTGATTTTCTTGAATGTAGCCTTGAGTTGGCGTAAGGCCTTGCCAGACTCTACCAAGGAGGACTGGGACCAAGTGGTGGCTGCAATGAAGCAGAGATTTAAGACAGTGGAATCGCCAAATGCTTTGATGTTGCAGTTGGACCGGTTCTATCAAGAAGAGGGTGAGATGGTCTCTGCGTTGGCAATCCGATATGAAACTTTATGGACAAAGTATGAAAGGGAAGCTTTGTGAGCTGTGGCATCTGCATCATCGGCCCCTCAAAGTCTCGTAGGGATGGAGCACTTAAAGATTAGCAAATTTGTTATGGCTTTGGAGCCTCGTCTTCACTCAAAAGTAATGAGTAAAGATCTAATAACATATGTAGAGGCACTTCGCATGGCGACCAAGAAAGAAGCTTCTCTAAAGATCGAATCCTCTTTTGTGTCTTCAACAGCTTCAACTTCTAAGGTGGAGATAATGGGCACTCCTCAGGTACCAAAGTCCTCTGAGTTAGATCATAATATCTCCCAATTGATGGCAGAGTTTGCTTATTTAAAATTGCATTTAATTAATGCACGACAACCTAGAGCACCAAAGAGCGAAGATAGGCCTCGAGATAAGAGTGGGGTCACTTGCTATGAATGTAATGAAAAAGGTCACTATCGCCCCAAGTGTCCTAGATTGAGAAAGAAAGAAAAAAAACAAGTATCCTTGTTAGAAGCTTCTTCAGGGGATGAGGAAAGAGAGGTAATGATTGCTAATGGGAGCGTGGTAAAGCAAAAGAAGAAGAAGAAAGCAAGGAAGAAGTAGATGAGGAACATCAGGAAGAAACGCCGTATTAAGAAAAAGAAGGCATCTAGAAAGAGAATTAGCCAGTCAAACTTTCCTTTAAGACAAGGCATTGCAAGCTATGACTTGTTGTCCGACCTTAAAGAAAATGAAGCTCATATCACCTTTGGTCAATTACTTGCTTTGTCTCCAAAACTACGGAAAGAGTGAGGAAAGCTAGCAAGCACAAGAGTATCAAAGAAGAAAAAGAAGAAAAGTATCATTCCTGTTGTTCAAAAGGTAGATATAGATGTTCGTGATGATGTACCTGTGGTTGATGTGATCATTGATGGTCAAGTGATTTCTAATTAGTACATTGATGGAGGTGCATCGATTAATGTCATGAGTGAAAAGACCATGATAGATGCTGATTTAAAATACTCTAGTACTACCTCTCCTTATCACATCAAATTGGTTGACAACACTAGGGTTAAGACCTTGGGAGTTGTGAAGAATCTAGAAGTGGATGTATGTGGAATTTTTGTGTCGACTACTTTTCAGGTGATCCCTACTAAGCCGGATGCACGTGCCTATCCATTGATTTTGGGAAGGCCTTCGCTACGGAAGGTAAAGGCTGTTCAAAAGTGGGATATTGAAGAATTGATTTTGCAGGGAAAGCATAAGAAGGTGCACTACAACATCAGAAGTCGCAAAAAGGAAGTTGTCAAGGAGGAGTCTTCAACATCAAAGAGTTCAGCTCTGACTTAACCGATGAAGAAGAAGAGGCAGGGTGTAGCTCCGAGGAGTCCAGCTCAGAGGGTAAGATGGAAGGAGTGGCCTTTGGTCTTTGTCTTGGTGCTAATCGGGATGAGTCAGGAGGGAACAAGGTAGTGATACAAGAAGATCCTGTAGAAACACTTCATGTGGAGAATGTGGAGCACACTAAACGACGCCAACACAATGAAGAGCTTTGGTGATTCTCTATCAGGTAGTAAGAAGCTCCACTACTTGGATATGTTAGATGATTTTCCATATCTCTTTGCAACAAGCTATTCACAGGTTCGACCAGTCTCTCTTGTGGAGCACAAGATTGAGTTGAAGCCAGAAAGCAAGCCAGTTGTGCAACGCTTAAGGCAATTGGGGGTGATCCAAGCTGAGGCACTAAAAAAAGAGAGAACACAACTACTTGAGACGGGATTCATCTTTCCTATTGATGATTCAAAATGGATATCTCCTGTAGTTGTCACACCAAAGAAAGTGTAGGCCATCTCCTGGTGGTTCTAGTGATGCCCTATAGGCCATGGTATGTGCCTTGTAAGCATAAATATAGGCACTTGTAGTGTTAGTGCCTTTTAGGCCACATAGGACACTTAGTCCTATGTGACACCTAGGACACTTAGTCCTAAGTCTAGGTACAAGTACTTTGTACTCTTTCTTTTCTATTATCCTAGTTTGACGTGACGGCGTTTCTCATTGACCCTTGCACCTTGTACGTGCTCTCTTTTGTCTCTGTGACCCTTCAGTGGTATCAAAGCCCAGATCTGCTTCCTACGCCACTTTTCCGTACCGTCCGTACACTTGATGGACGTGCGTACGGATACATACGGATCCCGTACGCTTCCTCCAACTGCTGTCCCAGGCTTCCTCCAACTGCTGTCCCAGGCTTCCAGCGCTCTTTCGTCGCCAAAAACGTGCCTCATGGCTGGTTCCAAGCTGAGGCGACTGCTCTAGGACCTTGCTCCAGTTTTTTCGTGGACCATATCAGCTCTTCGTGGTTAGTTCAAGGCCTTTCATTGCTGGAAATTACTTCGAACTGCTTCTACACTAGGCGCCTACCAGTCGCGACTTGTCTAGAGGCTGTTTCAAGGGTGCCTTGCAGCTCTACACTCAGTTCGAGGCTGATTTGAGGCATTTCCAGGCCTGCTGCTGCTGCCTTTTCATCTTGAGCTGCTGCTACAGCCCTTTATCCAGCTCCATTACACTTACAGGTGGCCCTCTGAACTGGGCGACTAACTTGGGATCCATTCCCACCAGATTTGAGCTTCAACCTTCAGTGGCACTGGAAGGTGGCGACTTACCTTCTCCAGAAGGCATCTCCTCTCCAACTACTCCCTTGAAGCTTCTATTGGCTGCTCCCATCTCGTGGAAGAGTGTACTTGCATTTGAGAACTTGTTCCAGAAGATTCAACTATCTTTTGCTATCCACAAGCTTCTTTGCTGATTTTTTACTGTTTTTTGACAGTTTTTACTGTCAAAACCTAATTTCCAACAGAAAATTTAGGGCTTTTTTGACATCTGGACCTTCAACCTGTCAACACAATACTTTGGACAAGGCTGACAACTCATCACGTCATCACTCAGGTCAACAAAAGTTGGGGCTTTTGTGTTGGAAGCTCAATTTCAACTGGTATTTGGGACAGTAACTCATACTTTTGCAGTTTCAAGCCTTGAGGCTATACATTGGGTCAGATTATCATACATTGGGTCACATTTGCAAAAACTATAATAATAATAATAATAAACATCAAAATTTGGGGCTTTTCTCCATTTGCCCTCTTTTTGGCCTATTTGCCCTCATTAAATTTGGGGCTTTTGCCAGATTTGCTGTCTTTGCAGTGAACATTGCCTACCACAGTCACATTTGGGTTAGATCTACATTTGCCCTTTGATAATAATAAAAAACAGCAAAATTTGGGGCTTTTGTCCATTTGTCCTCTTTTGGCCTATTTGCCCTCATTAAATTTGGGGCTTTTGCCAGATTTGCTGTTTTTGCAGTGAACATTGCCTACCACAGTCACATTTGGGTTAGATCTGCATTTGCCCTTTGATTTGGGTCAGAAATTTGCAGATATTTGCTGTCATCTTTGGACAGCCAGCTTTTTGCAGTGATAGCCTTGAGGCTTTTGGGTTTTCAAGCCGATGTGGTCTTATCTCATGAAACATATTCTTGTTGCAAAGCATTTGTGGAATATTGTTTCTGGGGTCGACCTGAGGCTAGCAAATGCTACAGTGGTTGCCTCTACTACTGGTCCCTCTGCAGGGCGTACTCCTCCTGATGCCTCATCCTCTAGCACTCCTGCTACTAGTCTTCCAACTCAGGAACAGACAAGATGGGATGCAAGAGATGCAAATGCACATTCATGTATTGCTTTACCATGCAAGAGAATCATTATTCCACACATCCGGTCTTGCAGGACAGCAAAGGATGCTTGGGACAAATTGGCTTCTCTCTATCAGATTCGCAATGAAGCACGTGTTGCATATTTGAGAAGGCAATTACAGGAAGTCAGTATGCATGAAGGTGACTCTATGGATGCATACCTTACAAAGGTCAAGGATCTCATGCAACAACTTGCCGACATTGATGAGGTGGTGCCAAATTCACAGCTTGTCAATACCACATTGAATGGACTACCAGATACATATCAAGAGTTTGCTACAACCCTTCGATTAGAGGCCATGGGTAATCCAGATCACTATTCTTTTGATCAGCTAGTTACTTTGCTTTTGCAAGAAGAGCAAAGTAGAGCTAATAGACAAGCCATTATTCCTGATCATGCATTTGCTTCACAGCAAACAGGAAGAGGCAAGGCTTCCAAGCCTATGGGTAAGCCAAAATATGTGCATAGCAGCTGCAATTCCTCCCATGCATCTAAAAATACAGCAGATAAGTCAAAGAAGAAAAGATGCAACTATTGTCACAGACATTTCAGAATGCAAGAAGCGCATTGCTTCGGAGAAAAAGAAAGCAGGATTGACTATTAATGCCTCACATGCTATTGAATCCCATCAGCCAGCAGATGCTTCACATGCACATGCTCCTCAGGATGATTGGGCATGGGCTGTCCATTGTTCATTTGATCCCTCCAAAGCTGATGCACTCTTTACTGCTGATGACACTCAGTCCTGGTACTTTGATAGTGGTGCTTCCAAGCATGTCACATCTTGCAGACAGTTGTTCCACTCTTTAGCTGATGCACCTCGAGGGGGGACTGTCACATGTGCTAATAATGCTTCATATGCTGTAAAAGGAATTGGAGATGTGCAGCTCACATCTATTTCAAGTCATCCTGTCGCTTTGACAAATGTTCTCTTTGTGCCTGGAATTGAAGACAACTTGATCTCAATTTCAGCAATTGTTACTTTAGGTTTCAGAGTGATTTTTGATGGCTACAGATGCCTAGTTTATGATCTTGGTGATGACAATGCCATAGTTCTCACTGGCACTTTGCAAAAGGGGCTTTATCACCTTGATCATCACTCAGCTGCACTTTCTATTGAAGCATTGGATATTTCAGATTCACAGCTTGCTGAAACTCATCTTTGGCATAAAAGAATGGGCCATCTCAATTCTAGACATCTTGCAAAGCTACATTCACAGCAGATGGCAAATGATGTACCTCAAACTCACACAGTTTTCAAACATGTGTGTGAGGGTTGTCTTTTGGGTAAGATGCATCGGTTTCCTTTTCAAAAGAATTATCCAAAACTCTCACAAAGGAAATTGCAGCTAGTACACAGTGATGTCTGTGGCCCAATGAGGACAAATGCTATTGGGGGGTATAAGTATTTCATGACTCTCATTGATGATTTTACAAGATATTGCTGGGTATATCCTTTAAAAGCCAAATCTGAAGTTTTCTCATGCTTTCAAAGGTGGCTGAACATGGTTGAGAATGAATCAAGATGCAAGCTTGTCACCCTCAACACAAATAGGGGGGGAGAGTATATGTCAAAGGAGTTTGATGCATTTCTGCCTTCAAGGGGCATTATTCACTCATGCACTACTCCTTACACTCCTCAGCAGAATCCTGTTTCTGAAAGAAAAAACAGGTCTACAATGGAGATGGCCCAGATGCATGCTTAAGGCCAAGTCCTTGCCCAATAAATTTTGGCTTGATGCAGTGATGTGTGCCAACTATGTGCTGAATAGATCACCTACACGGGCATTGAAGACTGTTACACCTTATGAAGCATGGAAATGCAGGAAGCCTTCACTTTCACACATGAGAGTTTTTGGGTCTCTTGCATATGTTCATGTACCATCTCAGCTGAGACATAAGCTTGATGACAAGGCAATCAAATCCATATTTATTGGTTATAGCCAGGAGAGCAAAGGGTATCGGTTATATCAACCAAATACTAGGAAGATTATTGTCTGTAGAGATGTAACCTTTGCTGAACATTCAGCTTCTCCTCTTGTGGACTGCAAAGCTAAGCCAGATGTTGACATGTTTGATGCCTTTGAATCTTGGTTACCTCTCCCATCCTCAAAAGAGGACTTTGACCAGCAACATGAGCCTCCTGCAGGCCCTCCACCAAGCAATAATCAGCCACTACCCCATGCTGATTTGCAGGTTTCTCTTCCAGCACAAAATGATCCCAACTATTTATGATGCAGTCATTGAAGAAAGAGCTGTCCATAGACAGCAAAGGCAAGTTCCCAGATGGCTTCTTGACACAGTGAGGGACAGCAAACAAGATCAGCCTTTTGCTGCCCGGACAAGATCAGGGAATAGACAACATAGTCACTTTCTTGAGTTTGCACTCCCTTGCTACAGCTTGCAATCAAGAGCCTCTGTGCCATAAAAATGCTTTTGACAGCAAAGAGTGCATGGATGCAATGAGAGCTCAGTTACATTCCATTGCTAAAAATGACACATGGGAATTAGTAAATCTCCCTCCCAGCAAGCATGCCATTGGAACCCGGTGGATCTACAAATTAAAAAGGAAATCTGATGGCAACATAGATCGATACAAAGCCCGTCTTGTTGCAAAAGGGTATGCCCAACAACAAGGCATTGACCTTGAGGAGACATTTGCTCCCACATCCAGGATTACTACCATTAGATATGTCATTGCCATTGCAGCCCATCATCATTGGCAAGTGCACCAACTTGACTTCATGGGGATCTACAGGAAGAAGTATATGTCACACAACCTCCTGGCTTTGAGGTTGTTAATTCTGAAAATAAGGTAAACCGGCTTAGAAAAGCCCTTTATGGTTTGAAGCAGGCACCCAGGGCATGGTATGCCAAAATTCATGCACCCTTACTATCCCTTGGTTTTCAGAATAGTCCCACAGAACCCACTCTTTATGTCCGTGGGAGTGGATCTGATTTTTTAGTGCTGATTTTATACGTGGATGATATGCTCATCACGGGCCCAGATGCTCAACAAATTGCAGCTTTCAAGGCTGATTTGCAACAGATTTTTGACATGTCAGACATGGGACAGCTCCATTGTTATTTGGGCATTCAGTTTGCTCATGTTGAGGGGGGTATCATGATGACACAGTCCAAGTATATTGGACAGCTCCTTGATCGTTTTTCAGTTCGAAGATTGCAAGCCAATCTCTACTCCAGTAGACCCTGGCTTTAAATTCTCAGCTCATGATGGGAGCCCACCATGTGATATCACTCTTTATCAACAGGCTGTTGGATGCCTTACTTATTTATGTCACACCAGACCTGACTTGTAGTATGCAGTATCTCAGCTCAGCAGATTCATGCACATGCCCAGTTCACGGCATTGGCAGGCAGTCAAGAGAGTCTTCCGATATCTCAGAGGCACTCAGGATTTAGCCCTCTTCTATGGTGATCCAGGTTCACTTACCATGCATGCTTACACGGATAGTGACTGAGCAGGATGTTCCGACACCAGAGTGTCACATACTGGCAATTGTTTTTTGCTTGGCAATTCATGTATGTCTTGGCTCAGCAAGAAGCAACCAACAATTGCCACATCTAGCTGTGAGGCTGAGTACAGGGCAGCTTTCACCGCTACAGTAGAGTATGTTTGGCTTCGACAGTTACTTACAGATCTTGGTATTCGCCAGACATCCTCCACTATTTTCTACACTGACAGCAGAGTGCTCTGGCCATCGTGTGTAACCCAATGTTTCATGCACGTACCAAGCATCCGAACCAGAATACTTTTCCGGCCTATAATTAGCAATATTAGGTACTTTAGCCTTCCTAGGCTCGACCGTATGGATACTAGACTCCGGTTCCATTGGAGCCTTTCCTTTCTCATCTCGAGAAGGTCTGGCAGACATACTGTGTATCACTCTTCTAAGTTCAGACTGCCCTGCATTTGCCTGTAACTATTGCGCTAATAACTGCTGCAAGGCATCCTCAAGTAATGCAATCTTGCCAGATAAGGTGTGAACTACTGGGCGCGACACCTGCTGGGTCAGCCGGACTCTTGATTCTACAGGGTCCATCCTGGAAGCTCCTTCTTTTGCTTCCATTCAAGTCAATGGGTGTTTTGCTTTTTTTTAATTTTTAAATAAACACCGCCAGAACATTGTATTTACAAACTGACACAATTCCCTATACTAGGGAATACCTGCAATATCTAACAACTATTCCGCTGTCCCCAATGAAACGATCTTTCTCTCTCTTGAATTTCGTCAATCACGGGCTATTCGCGTCGAAGGGCCTCCCCGTTTACGAGCCATAGTTAAGCCCACGAATAGTCACGCATCCCGTGCCTGCGCTCTGGTCTAGCCTCACGAACAGAGCCACCTAACAGACACGTCGTTCGCCTTCAATTTGGTTAGGTCCAGCATGCGCAGTAGCTTCAGATCATTGTCTGAAATGCAAAAAGCCGATCGCTGTCTGAAATCCTGCTTTCTGCCAGCTTGCTCTCTTCCTACGCAATCCCCTCGTTCAACCTTTATGCTCTAATACCAATTGATACGAACTTATCCTATTTACTACTGCAGATCACCGGAGTAGCACCATCTAAATTTCACCCAGCCAATTCCTGTTGAAGCGTAAGAACACACAGAGAAGTCGAAAATCCTCAATCCAAATCCATACGTGAAGCTCATCTTCTCTCTCTTACTTACCTCAACAGCCCCATCTCCCTAGTGGATCTAGATGCCACATGTCATCATCATAGGGCCTTTCCTAATGCATCTTTTCACCCCTCTCTTGGGATACTTTGATTTCCTTTGCCCCTAGGCACATTGCTTGCATTAGGCCCTTAGCCTTAGATCCACCTAGTCTGGTGCTATCAGCCCTCACCTAGGACCTTGACATTAATTCCCTTTCGATCATTTACATGAAGCGCAAATAGGTATATTACAAACGTAGATCCTTAAGGGAAATGTCGACTAATTCTTCCGAGGTCATGCCACCTCAGCTAGAGCGTTAACACTCAACCTACTAAAAAGAGGTTCAATGGATAATGGGTGAGTCCCTGCAACAACGGCTCCTCTGACAGTATACGGAGCGCAACCATGAGACATTCAATCTCTGACCTATCATGTGGGAAACCAGCATGTCCATCATCTGGCGTCTCATCTGAGGACAACAAGCATAAGGTCCTATTATTAAGCCCCTCTAGTTGGAAAATTCAGACCCCAAAAGGGGCAGGCTGCCGTCCCAGATGCCCCTACAATGTCACCCTTCAAAGGCTGAAGGATCATCATGGTGATCTCTACAGAGATTATCTCTAGGACCTGTGTGTAGTTCCACGCTAGAACTCTAAAAGAGCAGCTGTCCAAGATGTGGCTTAGGGCCCCCTTTGGAAGAAAGGTGTCATTGTAGATCAGGTTGCTGCAGAATCCAAACTCGAGGAGAGGCTCATGGATGGGATGGGGTGCAACAGGCAGGTCGTTTAGAGAGATGGGTGAAGGGGAGGGTCAGCTAAATAGGAGCTAGCTATGATGGGAGGGCTATGAAGGGCAAGGCAGGGGGTGGGGATCAGGGTGATGATGGAAGAGTTAGGAGGAGAAAGGGCTGAACACTGATCTGGGAGAGAGGGGAGCAAGGAGGCAATCAAAAGGGCAAAAGAACTTATCATAGAACTTAGTTCTGCCAGAGCATAGCCCAACCCCGCACTCACATAAAGTCTACCTATTTTCTGTCAAGCTTTGAAGTCTACCTCATTTTTTGATCATATTTTACAGAATAGACAGCCAGCTAATGATAACATACTTACCTGTTTAAAATCTGACTACAGGCAGCGTTGGATTTAGCATGAAGTCATTCAACTCCCAGGACATTGAAAATTATGTTTAACTTCCTTTCAAGCAATTTCGTTTGATGCCTTTCAAAATACATAGTAGCTCCTACAAAACACTATCCAGAAATTCTCTTGAAATTCAAGTATTCTCTAGCAGAATCTCCTTTAATTCAAACTGCCTACCTATTGAACTTTAACCTAACAATTGCTAAAAGCTATAAACTCGATAATTCAAACAAGGAAACACTATTTGCGCACACAAACATTTCATCAACATATATCACAACTTGTTTCTCCTTTTTTGAACTGCATGCATGATGCTCAGGAAAGCTCACAGAAAACATATTTTCTGTGACCAATGGCCTCAGAATAGTGCGATCGCCCGCAGCGAGACCAGCATTTATCTGTTAAAAGTAAGACATAATGCTATTAGAAATATTTTGCATGAAAAATGATATTTGGCTTTATAGTGTGATAAAACAATATGATATCTTGGTCAAACAAGTCATTCATTTCATTAGAGAAAATAAATCGCACAAGAGCATAGCTCAAATGTTCAATGCACTCATGAAACCTTATTTTAAACAGGACGAGAAAACTTGTATATGACCCTTATATAACCCACCCATATTTCCAAAAATAAAGACAAGTTTTGCTAGCTAAATCATTTTGAAGATTCACGTATAAATACCAATAACTTCACAAAACAAGCATTCAAAATCACCACATCTCAATCAATGCCTCATTGATCACTCTATGAGCCCTTGATTACAGAAAAATCTTTCATAGTGCAAGAGATGCTCCATCCTCTTTACACCTTGCCTTCTAGCAGTCCTGAGGACAGACTAGCATTCAAATGTAACATATCCTTAGAAGCTACTTCAACAAATCTAAAAGATGGTTTCTTCACTTTCTTGCTAGGATGTCTAATCTCGTAGAGGTTCTAATTTACATCCCAAGAGTTCCGTAATATGCAATTTTTTTTGCAGTTGCATTCAAATGCCTCATTTTGCAACAATTTGGAAAGGAAAACAAGACCAAGAATATCGGTAGGAAGAAAAGAACCCCATAGATACGGATCAGCCTACGGCACCACAACTAGACTTTGAGCTTGAAAGACCCTTGATCTGTAGGATTCCTCATCCACACTTCCCACTTTGGGGATGCCGATTAACCCGTCCCCCTTTTCATCAGCAAACATGCATCCAATACAGCCAGTTCAGCCTTCCTTGGATTCTCCTAGACTCGAGCAACTTAGCCTTCTTCAGATACCCCCTACTTGGGGCAGCTCCGCCGTCCCCCCACTGACCTGTTGAAACTCGAGAAGAGATTCCTCTTTGCAGATCCGTCTGGTAGAAAACAGCAGCCATTTCTTCTAGCAATCAGCTCAAACTGAAAGAGGAGGTAAGAGGAGAGAAACAAAGAAAGAAAGAAAGAAAGTTTATTAAAGTCTTTGGAAAACCGATGGGTCTATGAGACTGTGAGAATCCTGATACAAACAAACTGTGAGGTTGGAGCTACTAAATGAGCATCCACACCAATGCAGAATGCAAAAAGCTAGTGCTAAGTACTACATAGGCGTGTCAGAGTGATCGACTACACATCAATATCATCATCAGCAGCAGCAGCAGCAGTTCATCCAGGTGGATGAGACGGCAGGAGCATGAAGTCGGCGATAGAGTGATGTCGGCTGCTCAACGGTGTGGTCCTATGCCGTCTCCTGGTCATAGCTCTGCGCCTAACAAGGGCTACAGTGACCCCTATCAGTCGAGCTCCAACTCTAAACAGAGAGGGGATATCCCCAAGTGTAATCTGTGCGTCGATCCTTTGTCTGAGCTGTCTGTCGCTAGCTCTGGATCCCGATCATGTCGAGGCCTCGTAGTCTGGGGGTCCACCTCCTCTGGCTGGAAGAACTCCGTGATCGAGCAATGAGAAGGGTCTACCAAGGAGGAGGTCTGCTCCTGTCTCCATGATCGAAATAGACGCTCGCGGTGCCTGACTACCTCATGGATGAAAGCCGCCAAGCATCTCTGGTGTGGATAGGAGAGAAAGCGAGACAATACCCCAAAGTTGTCTCTGAAGAGGCAGTAGAAGCATCCTCGGATCTCATAATAGACTGGGCACCTGAAAATGAAATGCTCCTCCGACTCGACCTCCTGTGTGTCGCATAATGTGCATGTGTGCCTCTCCCAAGGTAGACCCTCTGCCCTACCACTCTCAATGCGTAGTCTATGTAAAGAGATCCAAAATTGCCTAGTAGAAATCCTCAGTTAGTGGGATAAGTGGATCTGCCTAGTGGAGCTTCACTGGAAGCTCGCTCGGTCCCAAGTCCGGAATGTATGTAGCTGTAAAAGATCCTCGCGGATGATCTGGTTGACCTCGTGTGACAAGAGAGGAGAGAACGGCGCGTCAATGCCAATCCTTGCCTCCGCACTCCTCCCACCTCTCCTACATTCTCCCTCTCCACCTACAAGACTTGCAAGAGCTCCCTCTCCACCTCAGGGCGACATGACATACGGAGGATTCCGCTCCGGGCTCCAGTCCTTTTCTTTTCATTGTTACATCCAGATCTATTTGACTATGTATGATCAGACTTAGGGTTCAGCATGGGTGATGATGCTCGTTTCAATAGCTCCACCCTTACTGTGATTTGTATCAAGTTTTCTTTCAGTCTCATAGACCCATCGGTCTTCCGAAGACTCTAATAAAATTTATGTCTTTCTTTCTTTCTTTCTCATCTATTTCTATTTCAAGTATCATGTGACAATCAGAGTTGCATGGCGATTGCAAAGAACCCTGTGTTCCACGCTCGCACAAAACACATTGAGATTCAATATCACTTTGTACGCGAGCTCATCATGGATGGAGAGGTTGACTTGGTGTACTATCCGACTACAGAGAATGCTGCGGATATCTTCACGAAGGCTCTTGGAAGAGACTTGCTGGAGAGGCATCTTCATCGACTTGGCATTGGCCCGAAAAAGTAAGTTCACTTGCAGGTGGACATTGAGGGAGGGTGTTAGATATCAATGCTCCACTCTCGTGTAACTATGCAGGAACCAGCTAACTGTACTTGTAAGCCCCCCATATGAGGAGAAGGCATTTGAGTAGCTCGGTTATCCGGTAGGTCCTAGTTTGGACACTAGATGGGGGCCATGTGTGGCCTGATGGCTGGACGGAGTTGGCACACTGCCAAGTATTTGGGCCTACATCCAAGAGGCAAATCAAGCATAGGCTGTCTACTAGGGCAACAAGGTGCTGAGATCTTTGGGCGAAAAGTCTACTTACGCTTGAGGTGGAGCACGCGGGCTCGAGTCTAGAGATAGCCGGCAGATAGGAGAAGGACCTTGTGGTAAGATCAGAGGACCATACCATTGGTGGGACTCTGGATCTCTCTCTTTCGTATTGTGTCCATAGCTTTGGACGGAAATATATTTTGGTGTCTTCTATATCCGGCTGGTTCATTGTCTATTGATGAGTCCGCACATCTATTCTATGCACTAAGTTTAAGAAGTCTGTGATTCCACACCCCACACCACACTATGTGAGCTCCTGGGCTATTCTATCATTCTTCCGCTGTGTGTACCCTCTGTTGGTCCATTTCTAACAAGTTCATGTTTTTGCTTCTAGGCTTCAGTTTATTAGTAGCTTTTTGACGGCTCCGGTTTCCCCAATGGGGGTATATTCTCATGACAAATATTGGTGTCTTGGGTCTCATAGGAGGCTTTTTCGGCGTTCCACAGACATTGATAAATCTTTCTTTCTTTGCATGTGTGTGTGTGTGTGTGTATGCATGTGCGTGCGTGTGCGCGTGTGTGCTCTTCAATGCAATAATAAACAGCCTATCATCAAGAATGCCAAAGATTTACCTGTTTGTATAGAGTACTAGCCACAGCATAAAATTTTCCTCGTGTATATCCTGCCTTTTGACGTAGCTTCGCAACTGCGTAGGCTGTCTTCAACTGCGAAAAACAGGTATAGGGACTCAATTGACCCTCAAGGAGCTCATAAACGTCATGTTATGCTTTAGATAAATAATAATTTCCAATTCATAGAGAGTTGTGTTTTTGTAAGACACCCCACAGCACAAGATATAAAAGAGTATCATATAATTCTGAAAGCAGTGAAGTAAAAGTCTACCAGGCTGGGCCAAAAGTAATAATTGTTGTAATCAAAAGTAATAATTGTTGTAACATTACAATCTGCTAGTAGCGTAAAATCAAAACTCATTAAAATCAAGGAATTGTGAGAGGAATTATTTTGATTCATTTCCCCACTCCCGTAGTATCATGTTAGATGTTTTTATTTGAACCTTACACACTCTGTGTGTGTGTGTGTGTGTGTGTGTGTGTGTGTGTGTGCGCGCGCATGCACGCAAGGCTTTTGACACCATTCAATGGGATTTCATTGTGTAGACTATGCAAGCTTTGGGTTTTGGCCATAAATTGCAGCATGTTATCTATTGGCTTTATAGTGATAGTAAAGCTGCATGCATATTGTCAGGAGATATTTCAGAATTTTGGACACTCTGTTGTTCAATCCGCCAGGGTTGATGACATGTTGGAGCGTTGTGCACCTGTGTGCGAACAAACAGTGCAAGCTGTGTTATGCCAACAGATGAAGCTATAGTTAAAAGCGCTGAACGCTTTTCCCTAGATTGACGATAGGCTATGCGTATGCTATAACTATTCCTAAAAGCAAGCGATGCACTTTGCATTGATTCCCTTTCGTAATGATTCCGAGATGCTTTCCTACAATGGTTGCATCAATCCTTTTCCCGATGTAAACATTTCTAGCTCGGAATGGTTGCTCAGGCTTATGCAGAGCCACGAAACACTAAAAGGGATCTCTCTAGGCTTATGCAGGCTCTTTCTCGATATGGACTGGTTATTGGCCTTCATGTGAATTTTCAGAAATCTCGCTTGTTGCCTTTGCATTCAAAAGGCTGGCATAGTCTTGTATGGCCCAGGGAAATTCTCCTGCCCAATCAGGTAGTCCGACAAAATCCTCTTGGGTGGATGATTACTCGTCGTCAACAGATTGATTGGGTCCTTGACAAAGTTTGAATATTAAAACATGTCTACTTGGCCGCTACATGTTCGGCTTCAAATTGCTCAATCTATCTTGGTGGCATATATCCAATTTTATTTGCCTTTGATCTTCTTTACCAAGGCAGATCTTACTTGCTTTATTGTGAGAAAACAAGAGAGAAAGAAAGAAAGAAAGAAAGATATATTAACGTCCACGGGAGGCCTCACGGGGACAAAGTACACAGAAAAGCGAACTCATACAAGCCTCAGTGGGCTGAAGCAAAGGGTACGCTAGGACCCTTGCTGAGTACTAACCTATGCTAACAGAATCATAATCATAGAAAAAAAAAAGTCAACTACAACTGCAGAATGGGCCATATCAATCAATCTATCTAGGCATTCGGGCGAAACGAAAGCCTGGTACAGTGATGGCTCTCTAGTGGGCTGCAAAGATGTCTCATATCTACGTCTGTCGAGCTATCTCGCATTGCGGTAGGGGACGCGGTCTCTAGACTCTCTGGGCTATGTTTAGGGTGACCCCTCGTCTTTGTCGGTCTCCCCTGAGAAAAGCTATGATAGGTTGGACCTCAATAGAGTGTACTCTTGGGGCTCTCTCTCGCACATGTGGCCTCTGCGTCCCTCTCTCGGTGGTACTGTGCTGGCTGCTCATCCAGACTACTCTCATATCAGCTAGCTCCTCCTCCACTCCACTGTGTCCAAGGGCTGACTCAAATGTATAGAACTCTGTGACGTGTCGCTGTGCCCGGTCACCCTCTGTTCTGTAGTGGTCTGACCATCCCCTGCTGCTCTCTGATCTGTCATAGAAGCGTCTCCTTGTGTCGCTGCATCTCCATCAGATAAAGCCCGATACAGACCTGGTCATGGAAATGGATCAGTCATGACAAAGGACCAAAGCCACTCCCCTCTAGGTAGAGACAGTGATAGCATCCCCGAATCTCGTAGTAGGCTGCGCAAACACAAAGAAAATGCTCCTCTGTCTCAACCGCCCCTAGCGTACATAGCGTGCAGACCCGCTGCTCTCTGGGTATACCTGCTGCTCTCCCTGCCTCAATCCTCAGCTAGTGGGATGAAACCTGCATCTGACCAATGGCAATCCTCAGTGCATGGGAGACTCCTCTATCCTCGAGATACTGGGGTCTAATGATGAATCCCTCCTCTAATACTCTCAGGAAGTGGTCGCGATAGAACTGGGTCGTGGTGGGGAGCTCCTGGTCCCCCCCCCAAGTCCGGGATATGTGAAGCTGGAGGAGGTCTAACCGTATGATACGATTGATCTCATCTCGTGGGATCGACTCAGGAGGTGCATCCATGCTGTACTAAAAGGGGGGAAGCCTGTCCATCTGGATACCGTGCCTGGCAAGCCATGTAGATATGCGTGCATACCATGTGTTTGCCCTGCTCTCTGCGAGTCGTCTAGATGACTCTAGGGCCAATCTCGAAAGTCTCCAATGGGGTAAGTCCTAGACTCTGTGGATGAAAGATAGCATCAACCTGGAGAGCTGTCATGGCGAACTCTACCTGTACTATCTCATGTGGAACTGAGGGCTTACATCCGATCATCCTAGATCCCATCATCACCTGTAGCTGCTCGAAGCTTCTCCAGTCTAACCACAGAAGATCGCACCCCCAGAAAGGTGCTACATACATGATAGTCAGCCGCAATAGTGTGTCGAAAATCCAGCCCTTTGTCGGTGGATCTTGGAAGTGTGCCTAGAAACACTGCCGCTCTAGTGTAGCCAAAGCACTACACCCTCGTGTGAGCTGTGCCTGGGCTGCATGTTTCATCCTGAAGATGGGTCCTGTGAAGACTGCTCTCAAATATGTGTATGACTGCACTATCTCCACTGGCTCACCACGATAGGTGAAACTAAGTCGGTTAGTCACTGCTCATGAGGTGTTGAAGATCATAACCTTAGTTTTCCCAAGGTTGACCGTCAAATCTCTCTCTCTGCAAAACACCTCTAATGCCTCCAAATCTCTTTGCAGCCCCTCCACTGAAGAGGATATAATGACTATATCATCGGCATATAACAATATATGTATGAGGAGATCCCCTAGTAATGAGCCCTCGCCATCTAGGTGATCTATGAAAGTATGTGATCTCATCAATGTAGAGTCCAAAGAGAGTCGGTGAGAGAGGGCAGCCCTGCTTCACCCCAATGGTGCTCTCGACCCAATCCGAGAGACCACATGGGACACCGACCCTGCCTCTGACTAATTCATATAAGCTCATCACATCCCAAATCAACATCTCTGGGATCTACATCTCCTATATACAGTCTCCTAATCATGCGGGATCATGGAACAGTGTCGAAGGCCTTTCGAAAATCTACGAAGCATGTGAAGATTCTCTGATGTATGGACCACGCCTCCTCAATGATAGCCCTCAGAGTGAAAATGTGGTCCAGAGTAGAGTGCTGCCTCCTGAATCCTGCCTGCCCTAGTGCTTGCTGCCCTCGTGCCTCTGTATGATTGCTGATCTCTCTCTCTAGTATCGATCCATAGATCTTGGCCAGTGTGTGGCCAATCATGAGGGTGCGATAGTTCCCGGTGTCCATGAGGTCTCCTGCTTTGCGTATCGGTACGATAGTAGTGGTGCTCCATGTTGGTGGGAAGCCGTGACAAACTGCAAGGTTAAACATATGTGCAAGGATTGGTGCTAGGACCTTCTGCCAATGTGCGAAGTGCTCCATCTGAAGGACCTCGTGAGCCTGTGCTTTCCGGTTGTGAAGCCAGCTAAGTGCAGCCTGCACATTCTGCATAGTGAATAGATGACAGGTGGTGGGCCTGAGCTTAGAGGACATGTCTGGCGGTGTTTGCCTCGGGACATCATATAAGGAGCATGCATAAGTGTGCCACACGCCTGGATTAGTGATGGGGATGGGTGGCTTCCCCTCGGAGAGGAATCCCCACCGAGTGGTTGGGTCTCCCCCGCGAAATGATCTGATGATCTCATCCATCCTATGTGTGAGGAAGGCTCGTCGCTTGCAGCGTGTCAACCGCTGAAAGATCATGTGACGTCAACTAACCCAAGGCTCGCTCCCGTGTGAGGTGGGCTCGCATCTCTCTGCACTCATCATCAAACCAAGGGTTTTGAGGCATCTTCCCATCTCGTACCCGTGAAGATTAGGTCGTAGGAAAGGATCTGGTGGCAACATCCTGTATTACTGTGACAAGGTTGGGTGAGGCATGGGTGAGGTCTAAATCAGCCTCCAATAAGGCCGGAAGCTCTCTGGCTAAGTGACACACATACACTCAATCGAGGGCACGGTCAAAGTGGATCTGGGTACGGGTAGTGGTAGGAGCTCTCCCTGTGCTTGGTGCAATAGCAAGAACATCCAAGGCCAGATATGAGTGGTCAGTTCCAAGTGGGGGAGGGGGGGGGGGGGGGGTATGGTGAGGTCATGTATTCGTGAGACAAAAGCCAAAGGGCCCAGTAGGTAGTCCACTGTGCTAGTCCCGCCTCCATGTGGGAAGCATGTGAATCCCTCAGATGATGGCCATCTCTGAAGGCCATTGTAGATGATGAGGTCGTGGACAGCTCCCAACTCAAGCAGGTGTCGCCCGTATGCTGTCACATGTGAAGTATCTGCGGAAAGTCTCTGAATCCCAAGTTCTACTGCATCTAACTCTGGCATCATGTGGGGGTCTCTCCCACATGTGAAGTCAAGTAAGCCCACTTGCCTATCCCTCGTCCTTGCATTGAAATCCCCCAAGAGGAGGGTGTCTCCCTGTCTGGAGAACTCTATGATATCATCATGTATCGTCTCATAAGGATTGTGCCCCTCTGTAGTGACATCATGGGCATATGATGACGTGTGTGGAGGGAAATAGCATACTGCAATGAAGATCGGTCGGGCATCTAGTAGCTGCACTGGTATCCACATGTGAAGTGCATGTTCCTCTCTCCGTACCACAGATATGAGTGGTCTCAAGTGTGTTTTGGAAAGGACAGCTCCACCTCCAGAGCCTCGTTACTCCACTGTCTCTCCTCATTTCTCTCCTATGAGCAGACTCCCAGATGAATCCTGTCACTGTGGGCAGCCCTCTCTCTGGGCTCTCATGTGTCTCAGTGTAGAAGATGATGTCTCTGCCTGTGTATGTCTCCGAGAAGCCACCTAGGTTGGACCAAAGTGTACCATTAAAATTCCATACAGCCATACTCAGCTTGTTTTGTGCACTCTTCTCCCGGCTCCGACACCGTCATAGTTCACCCTCTTCCTTCTCCCCTTCTCCCTTGTCCCCTCTGTCAACTCTTTCTCGAATAATCACTTTGCTATCCCTGTAGGCAGCCCATTTCCCTGCTTCCCTTGCTGCCATGGCCCATGTCATGCCTCTTCTTCTATGTTCCAGCTGTAGAAGGGTGAGGTCATCATCCAAGTAGATCTTGGTCCCCTTCAAGGATGCTCGCATGCTCATAAGGTTGTACCTATCAATTGCAGTCCGAAGTTTCAGCACTAACGGTCCTGTTTGTATCTCCGTCTTCCCAACCCTCCAAGCTACTTCACATGTGAGGTTGACTCCCATCTTTGCAAATAGGGCTTGAGCATCTGCCATTGGGGTGTCTCCCACTATGAAACCTCTAACGAGAACATTCATTGCCTCACTAGCCCGTTTCTTCTCTCCCTCTAGTGTCTCAGAGATGAGTTATTTTTGGGAGCTGCTGATCCCTTTTTAACAACTTCTATCCATTCAAGCATCATTTCTTTCCCCTTGTTGAGCTGTTGTGCAAATTCAGCATCCTTACCATTCATGGTAGTCTGCATGGCCTCCATCTCTTTCTTAAGAGCTGCATTTTCTGCTTTGAGCTCATCTATAACTTTGCAGCCACCAACTGATATTGGTGGTTCGCCCTTCATTTGTTGTAACTCAGCCCCCAATGTGTATAATTGGTCTTGTAGCTTGGTCTTCTCATTTTCCCATTCTACTCTCTCCTTCTCCCATTCTTCTTTCTTGGCTTTCTCCTTTCTCCATTCCTCTTGTACCTTCCCACCTTGTTTCTGAATCTCAGCCAGTGTTTTGTCCACATGTGTTTTCTCAGCCAATAGGGCCACATTGGTGGCCTCCAAGCTGTCTATTTTTTCTATCAACACGAGGCAGATTTTGTTGAGGCATGTGAGTACTTTTGTAGTGCCTTTGTGAGCTGTCCCTGTAGAGAGGGCTGCCATGGCGGTCTCCAAAGCTAGTTTGCCCCTCTGTCTTCTACTCCCACTCTTGTAGGCATGGTGCTTCAATCAAATAGTGCTTTTCTGCACTTCCTTCACGTCCCCATCCCTATCTCCACTTTCATTGTAGTGTGGCTGAGGCCTTCTTCCCCTTGTTTTTTTTTTTGCAGCTTGAGGTCAAGATGTGGAGGCGTAGCGAATGGAGCTGAGGGCCCACGGAGCTGTCCGAGGGCTGGTGAAGCGGGTTGAGGGCCGAGGTCTAGAGAGGCAAGCTGAGGCAGTGAATTAGAGCAAGGCGCGGAGGCAAGGCGAAGGGGGAAGCACCAAGGGATGGGGCAATGGTGCAGCAGAGCGAGGCAATGGAGCAACAGAGCCGGGCAATAGAGTGGGGCAATGGCACAGCAGAGTAGGGCAGAGGAGCAGAGCAGCAATGTCGCCCAAGGCAACAGCAACAACAGCAGCGTCGATGTGACGGGGCAGCAGCACAGAGAGAGAGAGAGAGAGAGAGAGAAGTAGAGGTAGAAGTAGAATTTATTAGCGTCCTCGGGGGCCCAAAAAATGACCCATGGGACCCGTCTCGATACAATGTAAAAAGAGTCTCCTCAAGGAGAGGGGTCAGGAGTCTGAGTTCCTGACGACAGGTAAAAAGACGAGTGACAAAAGATCCCAATGCTGCCGGAGAGACAGTGAAGAGAACTGATGTCAACTGAGCTAAGTCCCCCAGTATCTGCTGGTAGTCCTTCCTGATATGTGCATATCGGGAGCATTGTAGAGCTACATGTGCCTCCGTCTCAACTGTCTGCATGTCACAAAGGGTACAGACTCTAGCATGTCTGGGCTGGTGTATCCAAGCTCCCTGCTCAATGGCAAATGTATGAGATCTGGTACGGAACCTGGCGATGTTTCTGCGATATAGAAGGGGGATAGGTGTGCTAATATAAGACTGAGATTAAGTCTCTATGGACATGTATGTAGACCAACATGTGGGATTTATGTTGTCTTGGTAATATTCCAGCTTTACCCTCTTTTCACTTGTCAACCAGTGATTCTGCAAAGTGCTCAGTAAAGACAGTTGAAACTCTTGCATGTTGACCTTTTCAGGCAGCATGGTCAACTATGCTTCCACTTTCCATCTGTTGAACCATTTTCTTATGTCGGTTGCCCATCCTGTGCAGATGACCTTACTTTTGTAGTTCTTTTGAAGCTTTGTGCTCGCATTCCATGCTTTATGAGGCAGCCTATCAGGTTGCATTTGCTGCACCTCTATTAGGTATTGCATAACTCTGATCAATGCATGAAATTCAATCGGTCTCCTTCCCATTTCCAACAGAAGTATTGAGTATGGAGTAGTGGGTTTGACACCAAGGTGTCTCCTTAAGAAAGCTTTTTGCATTTTCTCAATATCATTCCATGTAGAGGAAAGGCTGAAATGCTGCCTCCCCATACTTCCACTCCATATAATATTGTCTGCACTACATATGCATCAAACAATACATTTCGAATTTTCCAGTTCCTAGTGTCGGTGTGCATGCAATCATTCTCAAGCTGGTAGTACTTCCCCCAACCAGTGTCCATCCTTCTATGTATACATTACTGTAGCACCTCTCCCCCCAGGGGCTGATCACACATACCTTTTCTTTCGCATCTCCACCTCCCCTCACACAGCACCTTCCACCCCACTCAGGGCTTACTCCACCTACCACGATATACGCTTTGATCGGGATCACTCACCTTCTTACTCTGGCCGTCTGTACATACTTCTCGCTTATATTGACTTCATACCCCTTTTAGAGGATCGTGCTGCCCTTGTCACCCGCTCACTACACGAGGCTGCCATTCACGCCTTTCCCCACACCACTTGCTCCACCCGCCCACCACCCCCTGGAACCGTACCCTGTAATAGTTGGTACGATGATGAGTGTAAGGCCTTACGCCATCAACTCAGATTCAAAACCAAAAACAGTCTTCCGAGTGCACCAGATACGCTACGTGAATACCGTAGATTGGTACGAAGGAAGAAACTAGACTTCGTTCGTCGAAACAAGGAGGAGCTACTGAACATTTTGTTTAGTAACAACTCTAAGGACTTCTGGCGGAGATTTCTAGAAGGACGGTCCCCTTCGCCACTCACTGACACCCAGATCTGGTTTGATTATGCACGCACACTTTATGACATCCCAAATCAGCCAGTCCCTAGCCTCTCACACATGCCTCGTCCCACATCCTGCACCCTCTTCACTAGAGGAGGGGTAAAGGATGCTGTAATGAAACTTCATAATGGCCGAGCGAAGGATCATGAGGGACTATGTACTGAGTTCATTGCATATGGGATTAACCTCCTAGCCCCGATCTTAGCAAAGCTTTTTAATGAAGCGGTTTGTTTGGGATTTCCACACACTTGGACCATTAACACTATCTCACCCATCCACAAGGCAGGGGATCCCATGAGCCCGGAGACCTATAGGACCATTATGATTGGACATGTCATGTCCAAGATTTATGCATCAATACTTGACTCCGAGGTTAGCAGACTTGCAGAGTGTCGAGGACTCAGAGCAGCAGGACAGGCCGGATTCCGGCGTGATCATGGAACCATGGACCACATTCTGACGCTCAGATGTATCATCGAGGAGGCGAGATCACGGAAGCAGAGGGTTTATTGTTGCTTTGTGGATTTTCGCAAGGCATTTGACACAGTCCCGAGAGCCCGCCTCATATGGCATCTACAGGACTTGGGCTATGACCAGGAGATCATTTGGGCTGTCATGGCACTTTACGAGAGAGTTTCTGCCAGAGTTCGGGTAGGATCCGGGTGGACAGACGAGATCACGAGTACCATCGGGGTCAAACAAGGGTGTCCTTTATCGCCTACCTTGTTTGGCCTCTACATTGACGAGCTTGAGACAGTGAGGCTCTCTTGTCTTCCTCAGCAGAGGGGCTTCAGAGACACCTAGACGCACTACAATCCTTTTGTGAGTCTCATGATTTGAAGGTCAACCTGGGTAAAACCAAGGTCATGATCTTCAATACATCTCGAGCCATCATGCGTCAGGAGCAGTTCACATTCGCGGGGTCATCTGTTGAGATAGTTTCATCATACACTTATCTTGGGGTTATCTTCTTCGGACCGAGCTTCACTATGAGACCCGCGATGCATGCACGCTTGAGTAGAGGGTATGCCTCATTGGCCAGGCTAGAGAGGCAGTGCTTCCGCTCACACTTTCAGGATCCACGCACCAAGGGGTTGCTTTTTGACTCCTTGGCTCGCCCAGCGGGGATGTACGGCAGTCCTTGTTGGGGACCAGACTTGTCGGATACAGAGTGGGCCCGTGTGGAGCGGCTACAGGTTCTCATGCTATCACGGATGATTCATGGTAAGTCATCCGTTCCTCACCAGATCATTCAGGCTGAGTTTGGGTCACCCCCTTTACAGCTAGATGCTGCATTTCAGGTCATCACATATCTGTACCGAGTTAGGGAATATAGGGATTATACCTCGGGGCATAGCAGGCTACCATGGATAGCTTTATCCTCTTCTATGGCACTTGCAGCAGGAGGAGATCAGAGGTACTGGTATGCACGTACAGAGAGATGGTTTGAGCGACTAGGGCTCCACATGGATATCCCTTCCAGTATAGCATGGATGCTCCATTCTCTCCCCTCTTATCACATGAGGTCAACCAGGTTATCCGTGAGGATCTACTGCAGCTACACACTTTTCGGACCTGGTTGGAACCGAGTGAACTCCCAGTGAAGCTTAGCTTCTACTGAGATCACTTCTTAATATCACAGCGGAGGGTTTCATTGACCCACCAGGATACACACAGATTCACCTACCCCACTCGATGAGGATCTCTCTTGGGCAGTTCCGGGTCTCTTCACACAGACTTCGCATCGAGAGCGGCAGAGCAGAGCGACTACCCAGGGAGCGGCGCATATGCACACTATGTGACACACAGGAGGTTGAGACAGAGGAGCATTTCATCTTCAGGTGTCCTGTGTACTATGAGATCCGAGGACGTTTCCACTGCCTCTTCAGAGAGAGTTATGGGATTTTAGCCCATTTCCTCTCCTACCCAGACCAGCGGTGTTTGGCAGGTTTCATTCATGAGGCACTTAGACACCGCGAGAGGATACTCCGAGCATGGAGACAGGAGCAGACTTCCTCCTCAGTTGATCCCTCTCAGAGCTCTATCACGGAGTTCTTTCAGCTAAATCACATGGATCCCAACGAGACGAGGCCTCGACATGACAGTGACCCGGAACCCGTGACCCGACAACTCAGACAGAGGGTCGACGCACAGATCACACTTGGAGACATCCCCTCCTTGTTTAGAGTTGAAACCCGACCGACGGGGGTCACAGTAGCCCTGGTTAGACGTAGAGCTACGACCAAGAGACGTGCCAGGACCGCACCTCTGAGTGGCCGACAGCACTCTATTGCCGACTTCATGCCTCCACTGCCTCATCCATCCTGATATCTTGCTGTTGCTAGGGATGATGATGATGATGATATTGATGATGATGCTGAGATTGATATATAGTCGACCACCGACATCACTATGTTGTACTTAGGACTTAGTACTGCCACTCTGCATTTTTGGCATTTCTCATTTTCCATTGGTATGGACGCTCGTTTAGTAGCTCCACTACCACAGCTCGTTGTATCAGGATTTTCACAGTCTCATAGACCCATCGGTCTTCCGAAGACTTTAATAAACTTTCTTTCTTTCTTTCTTTCTCAGCTTTGCATCCAAAGTGTCTGCATAAACTTGGTGTTTGTCTGGGTCTACTTTGAAACCTCCTGCATGTGCTGAAAATTTCTGCTCCCTATGTTCAAGGTGTATGTTAAGATCCATCCATATTGGGAGATGGTCCGCGATTCCGGATATTTCATCCCTATGTTGAAGCTTTTGATAATGGGTATAGTATCCACATGTACCAAGGCATAATCTAGCACACTCTGTCCTCCGCTGGCTGAGAGACACGTCATCTTGTGGGTGTTAGGGAATAATTGCATTCCATTCAAGACTGGCATGTGCAGCCCATTAATCATGCATCGGAGTGCTCTGCCTTGTGTGTTGATGGTGTCGTCCTCGGATCCTCTCTGCCACATGATGTCCGCTTCTGTGACTGCTTCTTTATCCATTTCATCATGCGTAATGGGCTGAAACTGTAGTTGACCAATTCTTGCGTTAAGGTCTCCCATCACTATGACTTGGCCCTTTTGTCTGAGTTCAGCCACATCAAGACAATGTGCTTCAAACGCAGCACTAGGGTCCACTCCGTGTCTACTGTAAAAGGGTGACTCATGGTGAGGTATGTAGCAAGAAAGACGGGGCATTTGCCAAGTTCTATTTTCAGCCACATGTATCTTTTGTATTTGTCCACTTTATGAAGGCTGAATTTTTCTGCCATGTGTTCCTGTATCATGCATGCAACACCTCCTTGCCCTCTTTTCCCCACTTGCCGTTGGTATATTGAGTGCACCACATATCCCGGTATCTCTGGGATCCTGCATGTTTCACTTTCCCAAGTTTCTCCTAAAAGGATGATGTCTGCATCGTGAATGAAGGCATTTATGCTTATCCCTTTATGCCAAGGGAAGCCCCTACAATTCCAAAACATGACTTGTAAGCATTTGTGTGTCCCATGGGTTGCGAGCCCCTATTTCACATTTTGATCCCCATCTTGTGTTTGGGGCAGGTTTCCTTGTCTCAGTAGAGAGAGAGAGAGAGAGCAACCAAAGGCTTGAATAGAAGAAAAAAGAGGAAACCAACAAGTGGAGAAGGTTTTGTCTAAGTGACAAAACCTTATCCTATCCACTAACCGTAGTTAGGGATCCTAACTATGGTTAGGGGAAAAAACCTCTAAAAGGGAAAAAGTGGCCCTAACCCACTTATTGACTATACATTGGTCACCGCCATGAATTATGGCGATAATTCCAACACCCCCCCTGCCTAGTGTCATAATCTCCAGCCCAATCTGAGTCACTGTAAGCATGCATCTACAATTCACCCCCCCGGGAAACATCAAGCCATAAGACTTTGTGCCTTGCAAGTAACGAAAGATGCATTTTACAGCTTGCCAATGTGCTGTCTTTGGGCTGTGCATATACCTGCTCACCTGTGATACTGCAAACTGAATATCGGGCCGTGTATTGCACAAATAAATGAGGCATCCAATACCTTGGCTGTAGAGTGTGGCATCTACTGATTCACCTGCATCATACATAGTAAGCTTCAGCCCTGGCTCCATGGGAGTAGCTGTAGGCTTACAGTCTTGCATGTTGAACCGATCCAAGAGTTTTGGCACATATATGGATTGAGACATAATAATGCCATGTCTCTCTTGTACAAACTGGATCCCCAAATAAAAATGTAACATGCCAAAATCTGACATGTCAAATTCAGCTTTGAAATCTGCAATTTTTTCTTCATGTACTTTCGAAAAGTTCTTCTGGCTTTTTGGGATTTATCCTCGCCGACCGGAGTTTGACTTGTTCTTTTCCTGGGTTCGTTATTAGGCACTTTGGACTCTCTGGAAAGATAGGAACCATAGAGTCTATGGTGATCCTAGTTTTTCTACTTTTGTTTTCTTTCGTCACTCTTTCCAGCAATCTCTATTTGATTGCCTGCAAACTCACTACATAGAGTATGATGTATATTTGTCCTACATTGAGATTTTCTCTTAATGTATTTTCCAGCTATCTAGTTTGGGACTTATGTACTTTGACATATCCCATCTTGGGATAGTTACTTTGTAATATAATCCAAAAAAGTTCTCACCGAAAAGAAAAATTGTGCGCGCACGGCACACACCTGTGATTTCTTGGATTTCCTTCTGCAACATTTGACAGCTAGATTTCCTACTGCTACATTTGGGAAGCATTGCGCGCACACATCTGTGATTTCTTGGATTTTCTTCTGCAACATTTGACAGCTAGATTTCCTACTGCTACATTTGGGAAGCATCTCTGGCTTTTTGGGATTCCCCCACGTAGAAAGGGATATGAGTTGTTCTTCACTTGGGTTCGTTACTGGGCACTCTGGACTCTATGGAAGGATAGAAATCATAGTCTTTGGTGATTGTCTGCAAACCAATTGCAGAGACTATAATGTATACTTGTCATATAGTGAGGTCTTTAGTTGATGTACTTTTGAGCTCTCCTTTTAGGGGAAGCTATTACGTAATATAAAGCATCAAAAATTTCATCCAAAAAAAAAATATGTGTGTGTGATGTGACATGTCTGATGCCAAAGAGTCTCTGCTTCATCTTTTTTGGCTTTGCCCTGTGACCTTTCTGCAGTACTGTCTCCGAGCCTGGTTTCCAACTGCTTGCTTTGGCAAGCTTTTTTGGCTCTTTGGGGTTTACCCACAGAGGCCTGAGTTTGATCTTTTCTTCACTTGGGTTCAATATTGGGCACTCTAGACTCTGAGGAAATCATGGAGATTCCACCTTTTCCATGTCCGGATGTCGCTTAGTCAATCCTTCTATGATTGCCTCTCCGTTCGTCAGATAGATTACTCTGTTTATGTGTCTTACATTGAAATCTCCTCATTTTGTAATTGCATGTCTCCTCTTTGGAGACTGCTTTTGGTAATATAATCATATGAAATACATGGATTTCAACCCCAAAAAAAAGGGTGTGGGCGCGTGTGTTTTCATTAGATAGATTCTGTGTCTTATAATGAAATATTCTAATGTTTGTAATTGCATGTTCCCTCTATGGCAATGGCTTCTTGTATTATAGAAATACATGGATTCGTCCCCCCCCCCAAAAAAAAGTGTGCGTGTGCATGTGCGTGTGCGTGTGTCATGGCCTTGCTATTCCATACATGACCCTGTTTTGGGCCCTCAACAACACCTAGCATCCTATTCTTTCTCCATTTTGAAGCCACAATTCCATCCTATAACACTACCTGCTACCACATCCCCCACGCTCACTCCTAGAGTTCCCTAGGGTACGGGTGTGTTCCCTTCTACAACTCCTCCAAACCTCCTTCCCCATCCATGGTGCTCCCCCCAAGTTCAATGCTTGGAAGTTTCCTTGAATGCAGTATGTTCCTTTTACATCATATTCATACCACATCCTGCTTTCCTTCCGCTTCCTTATTTTTACCCAATTGCACGAGCGAACCCTCGCTTTGCCTCTCCACTATGCATATCCAAATTCTTTCATAGGAAATCCATATCAAGTAACCGTTTAAGTGGCATGCACTTCAGATGTGCATACATTGATATGTCCTCTGTACTGTTTTCAGATTTTCCTTCTCTTGGTGGTGCAGCTATTTTCATAAGACTCTGAATATATCAAAAACATATTAACATTTTTGTAAAACAAGTGAAAGAACAGAGGAAAGAAAATTGTAAATGTATAAATGTTGGTGGTAACCAAGCATAAGTTACCATGATTAGGGAAACTCTATCCAAAAGCAAGAAATTTTTTACCTCATGCAAAAGCAGCTCCTTTGTTTGCTTCCAACCTTCCTTTGTGAACCATCTAGAAAAACGTATGACATCACAAATCACTCTTTGTTTATGTAGTCATATGAAATAAAACATAGGTAGTACCGCACATAAAAACATTTTACAAAGAGTAGTATAAGTTTGTCTACACTATGCATTTAACACAACAAGCACACCTAACTTCTAAAGGAGACACCATCAGTTGTGATCAGAAAGCCTTGACTATGAGATCAATCGCATATTTGTACCCAACTTTAGTGCAAAGATGTATGTATAAAAAGGAAAATATAGCTGGACTGAAAAGTTCTTCAATATCACTTCCCTGTGGCTCATATAACAGTATTTGGTAAAACACTACAAAATAAGTGTCATCTTGGCTGTTAGCTTGAAGTTAATCTACTAAGGTACCAGCCGAAGCTGTGTCACACATGCAATCTGATGCAATGCCTTCTTGGCAATCAGTAGGGTCATGATCCATAGTGTTTTTTAGATCCACAGGCACAAAGGTCTATTCATAATTCATGCATTCTTTGTGTATTGTTGTCTTGGGACGCAGCTTGGCCACATCACCATTTGAGGGGTATTGTTCCCAACAAACCCATTTACAGCCTATCAGAGACTTAAAAGTGTGTGGCAGTAGGGATCCAATGCTATAAATATTGCTCTGCAAATAATAAGCATGGGGTTTGAATGACAACCATAAAAAAGGGATATGCATTGGCTGCACCTTACAGGTGACAATTAAACCATGTAAATCTCAACTCCTCTTTTGTAAATGAAGTCTTGGAGGATGAGATTTTAGGAATCAAGTGGTTTTGAAAACAAAGGGTATGCAAACTCAGGCATGTACTTTTCATGGTCACTCTGTAAATGGATGATTTAGTGATCACTGGTCAGAATGAGCGGAAAATTACAGACATCATACCGAATTGACCTAATGCCTTTGAGATGAAAGATCCATAACTGTCTTGGCATCAAGGTTTGATAAAAATAAAACAGCATACTTATGACAAAAAGCAAGGACCTTTGAGAAATATAAGATCAACAATAAAAAGATTGACAGTCTCAACAGAAGCAGGGATCACATTGAGCCCACAGGATTACCAATTGAGGAAGTTGTAGTTGGTTGACACTCATAAATCTTACAATCAGACACCTTATACTATAACAGTAATGAGTCAGTTCATGCCACAGTCCTAAAGCAGACACACCAGCAAGGAGCCAAGACGATACTCTGGTAGCTAGAGGTCAGTATACATTTCAGCTTGGAGCGCATAAGAGCTTCATCCCTTTCACTTTAATGCTGTTGCGACTCCTATTGGTCTGATGACATTGATCAGAGAGGGACTTTATCCAGTTACTCTTCACCAATGACTCAGCCTCCATCACTTGGATGAGTGAGAAGCAGCATTTTGTGCATTCAAATGCCACATAGCAAATCCTCCAATATAATGGGGTCTGCTATGCTCTTCCATGAGACAAAACTAGCCCTTCTAACGAGGGCTCTTTACTATGCTTCAACCAATGACATAATAGTGATCCAACTTACATAGACCTTGTCAATGACTCATATTAGGACCCCAAATCCTTTAATCTTCTCAAACGTCCACCTTGATTGCACAATTTAGGCCTCAAACTATAGCAACCTAAGGGGATCCATGAAAACACAAAGTATGGCAATTGCCTTATTACAATGAGATATAATGTGACCCAAATGTCATCTTTTAACACCAATTACAAAACCAGTTCGGAGCATGCTATATTGATCATGCTTGACAGACAACATTCAATAGCTATATCCAAGAATAATGTTTAAAAATATGGAACAAGTGTGTAGAAGTGCATTATCGTTTTATCATCTGAAGATACACAACCCAAAGGACTACAAATTGTTTATTGTTCCACTGCTGAGATAATGCCCTCGTTGGTTCTAATCCTTTTCATTTCATTTAGTTGCCAAACACTAGCTTACTTTGGTCACTATGACCAAGACCTGTGTAATTACTGCTGAAGATTCTGTAGCTCTATCTCAAGGTATTTGATTTAAAATTTGTCGTCAGTCATATATCAAGAAACTCCTCTAGCTTGTTGGTCAACAAAAATTTTAGGACTGTCCATGTGGCACGCAAAGGTGTCATGCTAGGATTTAATCTGAGCTAAGGTTAAGGCTTTCTAACAAAACCCCTTATATATATTAGAAAAGTTTGAAAAACAATAAAGATCAGCAATCCATGGAATGCTTGACCAATAGAAAAGACAGCTAGCTGCCCTGTAGCCTACTTCACAAGATCCTAGCTCATTGCTCAAAGTATCCCAAGAATAGGTGCCAACAACTAGGGTGGAAGGCTATACAACTAGCAGATTCCTTGATCCAAGAGAAGGAAAAAAGTGCCTACAAGACATGCCTCGCAGAAACGCTCCTGCATTTTGCCGGGCTTCCTGGACCCCTCCATACACTGCTCCCACGTAACTTGCAAGGTATAGATGATATCATGTCATATTGACGGGGTTGGCTGCATGCTGAGTCTGCTTCCCCCCCATCACTAAACTGCAGCTGTGCTACCCAGATATTCCAAGCAGTGAGGCTGGCAACCATCTCCCAACTCCATCCTCTTGAGAGAACTCGGGTCTTTGTCAAGAGGGAGGGAAAGACCGAGCCCTAAATGTCCATGTTGGTGACAGTTAGTCCATCTATCTTGTACGCGAGAGAGAGCATCTGGATGGGGAAAGTATGATGTTCCTCTGTCTCCGGGTGAAGTCCAACCGGATCCGTCACATCCTGGCCACAATCCAAAGAGACCATTGCCAGCTCCTTTCAGCCACTAGGCAGCTCCACATACAATGAGCAATCATCTCAAGGTCTCTAGCAGGAGGTAGTCATCTCCACGATGTCATGTGCATCCAACTACATCTGTCCTCCCTCAACTCTCAACCATTGTAACTGAGACTCTACGGACCTGGGCCCCACGGTTTAGAAGAAATTCCGTGATATGCCATCTCCATGCTGCACCTACCTTGCTCTGGATGAGTCACAGGACTATTATGCGTGACAAATCTTCGTCACCTATAGGTCAATTCTGGCACTCTCATATCTTTCTACTAGCCATTAAGAGGTCAGCTCTTGCTCCATTAGGCTCTGGATAAATGCTAGGTCCTCTCTCTCTTCCGAACGATCCAGCTACACTGAAGTGGGTGAGATTCAAGCTCTACATTACTACTTTGAATTGCATTGGCCACCCATCCTAAAAGAGAGCATCCTCTACCCGCCAAATCTGTGCGATGGCCTGCTAGACCTCCTCCTCTTTAAACAACACATCTAGAATCCTCATCCCTTTCTTGGGTGCCCCTGCCATGCTGTTCCAGATGTAAATACACTGGGAGAGTGGTCTAACATCGTCATGCCATGCTTGTTCCAGATACAAATACACTAGGAGAGTGGTCTGACATCATCATGCCAAGCAAAATGCTAGTAGATCCCCCAGCGCCCCCCCCCCCCCCTCCCTGCATGACCTAGTTACTGTTCTAAAGCTGTTCACTCTCTCCAAAAATCCATTGTGCAAGTGCTGCCCAAAGGACAGCCTGAGACTCCTTTGCACTTTGGAGAATGCCAAGAATCCCAACCACTTGACAGTGAAGATAAACTACTCCCATGTGTCCTACTCTATGGAAGGCATGGCAGCAAAAGGAAGGCCCCCTGAGCTTGTCCTCTGCAAACTCCAGATTGTCGAACTCACCCCAACAATCCAAGTGTCTATGCCTGATAAACTCTCTATAAGCTAGTGCCAAAAGGACACTCTCCATGGACGGCATGCATGTGCATATACGTTGAGGATCCCTACTTGGATATCTACCATCCTCAAACCATGTCCACATTGCATGTCCACTATAAGCTCATCTTCATCAAACACCTTCAAGGCTAGGGCCTACCACACTTAGATGTAAACACCCCTGCTCCGTCCCATTGTCAAGGACCAGATATCCATGCGCCTTCTTGAAAGATGGCATCTATGAGAATATTGACTAACTACCCAGCAAGGGCTCTTTGTAACTCCTACCATGACATTATGTGTTGTGATTGCTAACGTGCCTGATCATGGAAACCCTGCACATTCTAACGTCCTAGTGTTCAACATTTGGAGGAGATCGAGACTGCCCTAAAGGTCCGAGACAGGCCCCTCCCCCACATCTGCAGGTTCATCTGGACAGCAGTGTGCGCCATAGGAAGAGAGACCTCAGTGTGCACATAGGCAGCAGCACCAACATCAGCAGAGGTGCAATCCCCATATGCCTTGACTCGGTGTAGGTAGGTGATGACCTGAAATGCTGCATCGAGCTGCAATCGAGATGATCCAAATTCAGCCTAGATGATCTGATGAGAGATGCTAGTTTGCACACCCAGTCAGGTGGTTTGAGCAACTAGGGCTCCACATGGACAGACTTTCTCCCTTCCAATACAGCATTGACGCACCGTTTTCCCCAATCCGATATCATGAGGTTAACCAGGTCATACGTGAGGATCTTTTGCAAGTACACACATTTCGGACATGGTTGGAACCGAATGAGCTCAAGGGAAGCTCAGCTTCTATAGAGATCATTGCCTACATGTCTCAGATGAGGGGTTTATTGACCCACCAGGATATACACGGATTCATTTATCCCATTCACTAAGGATCTCTATTGGGCAGTTTCGGATCTCTTCACTATAGGCTCAAGGAACCGGAAGCAAGTACAAACGTGGAGCAAAACGTTGAAAGCCGTCACATCAACAACTATGAAATGAAACTACAAAGTACAAAATAAAGGAAAACCCTAGGACAGTGTCCTAGTGGTACCACTAGTACTAGGTGTCATAAGACACTAAAAGTACTAGGTTAACGAAGTGCCAATAACTAAAGCTACATGGCACATACCACGGCCCAGAGGGTATCAATACGACCGGGAGATGATGGCCTACAAACCCCCCTCCATGGTATGGGCTGAAGTATTCTGGAAACGTCTCAGAATACCTGGTATTTTATGGTCATGGTGGCACATGTTCATCCCAAAGGATATAGCCATCTATGAATGTACAAGGTAGCCAGATCATGTAACAAAGGGAGCCAAGTGTAAAGCCTATCGAAAGACTTCAAACTTGGAACGAGGACGTGCCTTTGTAAACATATCTGCTATGTTGTCCTCTGTGGGAAGATAGGACAACTCTATGTCTCCTGCTGACAACCGCTCTCGAACATAATGATAGTGAACCTCAATGTGCTTGGTACGAGCATGAAACACTGGATTACACACAATAGCCAAAGCACTCTGACTGTCAATGTAGACCATAGTGGAGGATGTCTAGCGGATACCAAGATCTGCAAGTAACTGTGGAAGCCAGACACACACTACTATAGCAGTGAAGGCTGCCCTGTACTCAGCCTCCAACTCGATGTGGCAACAGTTGGTTGCTTCTTGCTGAGCCAAGAGATACATGAAAAAATGCGGAAAGAAGCACTTCTGTCGCGAAGAAATGGGAGTTCTTGGGCTCAAAAGAAGCATGCTTCATAGAGAAATGCATTGAGAAGGTTTTGGAGAAGTTTCATCGCCGGAAAGTCCTCCAAAACTAAGAAAAACCAGTCAACCAGCGCGTGGGACCACTCGAAATTCAACAGAAAGCTGTAGCTTTGCAAGAGGAGAGGCCCAGGAGGCGGTAGAAGCAAAAAGGTCCAGAAAAAGCCACTTTTGCAAATTCGACCAGCAAAAGAAGTGCTCAGCTCTGCCCGTTCTACCAAACGCACGGAGGGAAAAGCATATCACTACCAAAGGGAGGCAGAGGGGAAGCCATCGGGCCAAATGGAAGTCGAGGAATCCAAACGGGTGAGGAGTTATGAAGAAAAATGGAATTCAGCTGAAGGAGGCTGAAAAACTGTTGAAACGCTGAAAGGAAAGAGTAGAGTTGACACAAAATCAGAATACTTGCATATAGAATGAAGAAGAAATGGAAGTCGAGGAATCCAAACGGGTGAGGAGTTATGAAGAAAAATGGAATTCAGCTGAAGGAGGCTGAAAAACTGTTGGAACACTGAAAGGAAAGAGTAGAGTTGACACAAAATCAGAATACTTGCATATAGAATGAAGAAGAAAGAGATCCTTAAGTAGGCACCTCATACAAGGTCACTGACATCACTGATGACCTCAAAGCTCCACAATCATCTCCTCAATCTGCTCCTAGATTCTCTCAATCATCCTATGTGGCTTTTCCACCACCTAACTGTGCTTGTGGGCACCTAACTGTGTCTCTAGCACTCACACATAGAAACATAAGGTGTGCCTGAGGCATACACCTTGAGATATCCCAACAAACCCCCCCTCAAGGAGATGCCTCAGGCTATGTCAAGGATACATCTAGTCTCATAGTTTCTCATGCCATCTCATGGTGGTCAAGGATAAATCTATGGCTAGGTTCTCATGCTAGCAAGGGTTTCCTTGGGTGTAAGGTAAACAGAAAGGGATACAAACAGACCTTCCAATGGTTATCTCCCCTGCATGTACATGCACACAATGTCTGCAGGAGGTACCATGGAACAAAACATACACATGGCCTACATCATAAGGTGACCAGAGGTGTTTACAAAACACACAAAACACAATAGTTTATTTTCATTCATTTTGGAGGACTATCCAGGCTGAGTACCTTGACATAAAAAGAGAGATCTGGAGCATACATAGAGATGATTTAAAATGCATAATCTTCATGGGATGCCTCATCTTGTGGAGGCAAAATATCCATGTCAAGGCAAGGTCTTACCACATGGGCAGTGTCTAGTGCCTTATAAGATGGTACTATGATAGAACAAGTGGATCTGAAAGTCATATCCTTCATGAGAACAATTATCTTGTCATCTCCATAGTTGTGTAGAGAAGCATATCTTAGGTATCTGACCTTCATCTTTTTCTTGTACTTGAAGTCAAATAAAAGTGCCATGAGAGGGTAGATCTCTGTATTTGCTTCCTTTTTGGCAACCATTGTTTTGGCAATCTTCAACAAGGAAGTCAGGTTGGCATTTTCATCCTTTGTAGCATAACAAGATATTGTTTTATGTTTTGGCTTTTCACATATTTTGCATAAACAAGCCATGAGAGGCTCTAACCCAGGTATTGGGTAGTGTCTTCTCTCTTACAAGGTAAAAAGAACTGAAATACTTCCAAAGTATAGCCACTTGATGTAGCAAATAGTAGTGACTAGTTTTCAAACAATGATGCTACTTTTGCATGCTTCATAGGAGTGAATGAAATAAGCACTTTCCAATCACATCCAAGTCTAGCAAGTCAAAACAAAGCTGAAGCAACACTTGTAGTGAAGTTATTAAAAACTTCAAAAGACCAGAAATGCTAGAGTAGCATTTTATGTAGCATCATTTTCAAAAGTATGTCAAAACTGTCAAAACTAGAGAGCTGAACTTGGAGGGCTCATATCACACTCTTCAAAGCAAAAGAAAGAGGGCTTTCTGAGGCAAAAGAAAGCTGGTATACCACAGTAGATCCTCTGGGAACAAGCTCAAGCAAAATTTTGGGAGAAGAGGGAGAGATGGTGAAGAAGAAGAAGAAGAAGATGATGATGATGTGGCAGAAATGGGCTCAAGGAGGATCAAATGGCTCTGATACCATGTTGGAACACTGAAAGGAAAGAGTAGAGTTGACACAAAATCAGAATACTTGCATATAGAATGAAGAAGAAAGAGGTCCTTAAGTAGGCACCTCATACAAGGTCACTGACATCACTGATGACCTCAAAGCTCCACAATCATCTCCTCAATCTGCTCCTAGATTCTCTCAATCATCCTATGTGGCTTTTCCACCACCTAACTGTGCTTGTGGGCACCTAACTGTGTCTCTAGCACTCACACATAGAAACATAAGGTGTGCCTGAGGCATACACCTTGAGATATCCCAACAAAAACCAGTCCAAAATCTCAACAAAGGGAGAAGATGAGAGAGAAAACCACACATGTGAAGTTTAGAAGGCCCAGGAAGGTCCAGGAATGGCAAAGGAGCATGTAGAAGGCACTAGAGCCACCTGGAACTCTAGGGGGGCCACTGAAGGTACATGGCCATCTAGGGGGCCCATTAAAAATGCCACATCATCATTTCCCAACAACCACTCTTTTAATTCCTTGGAATGCCTTTGGGCCTAGGGATTAATTACGCTTATGTGCTAGGCACCATGCCGTGTTTGATTACACATTATTAAGCCCATGCTTGGACTTTTAAAACCAAAGTTGTCACGGTCTTGTAGTACATTAGAATTTCACGCCCCCGTGACACGTACAGTCTATACGACTGTACGGATTCTTTACTGTCTGCCCATACTAGATTGTGATGAGACTAAACAAATAGTCCACAGCCTTGACCACATAGGTCACAGAAAACTAGCTCCATAATAATAGAGATTATATCACTTGTGTACTATAACTTGGAATCCTTCAAAACTGAAATATAGCACAGAATAGCTAGCTTGTCCCATCAAGGAATACTTTAAGACCACATATGTATGTATAAGCAATCTTGTGTGCTTAGCTTTTGATTCCTGAAACAATCAAGGAAATAACACACTTCTTTCCTTGTAAGGGTTAGATCTTTAAATATAGATAAATCAAACTTCATAATCATGAAAGAAATACTTAGCTTAAATTTTCCATAATAGCTATGAAAGCACTTTGTCCAAAGACGATATTTCACTAAGAAGTGGTTCTTTCTTGCTTTTGCCAATTCAACCAATAGTTCTCGATAGGAATCCCTGGGACCTTCTTCCCTTCATCTCGCAATCTTGCTTAGGTGCTTAACTAAGAGGCCGCATCCATGATGAGAAAAACGAAATAGCAACTGCTGTCTTTTGCTATTTTTACTACTTTTCTTATGCCACTTTGGAGAAAAGAAGGCCACGTGTGCACAAAAAGCGGTTGCTTTTTGTGAAAAGCAGGTGCTTTTTCTTGAGAGAAGCAGATGCTTTTCGTGAAAAGCAAGTGCTTTTTGCTACGATAATTCTGAGCAAGAGATTGGAAGCATGTCCCCAAGGATGACGGCAGGATGTATGTCTTTCTCACTTGATAGATCATAGAGAAGAGAAGAAAACAACCCAAGAGATAGGGCGATAGAGAGAGAAGAGATGTCTGGCCAAGACGAATTTATGCCTCCTGAAAGATGCGCCTCAGCTCTAGTGCTGCAACGAGCCTCCAAACAAGAGTGCCCCACGTTCCCGACCGTGTATTAGATCACAAACAAGAGCGCTCCGCCTTCTCAAGCAAGAATCAGGTCACAATTAGTGCGCCTCACCTTGATTCACAGCTGTGTGCTAGCCGTGGACCGTTTCCACCAAGGAAAGTAAAAATCCTATGCTCAAAAACCATTGAAACCTGACCAGAAACCCTAAAACAAATCTATATTCAGCTTTGAAACCCTAAAAACGAACCACTGCTGGTAGAAACGCGGCCTGGATCTTCGATTCGCAACAGATAATAACCAGATAGATTTCGAATTTCATAGATAACAAGAAAAAACAACATCTAATAGCTTCATCTGACGAGGAACAGCAGCAGATTTCTTCTAGAAATCAAAACAAACTGAGAGATGGAGAGAAAGAACAGAGATTGTCACTTCCACATAATTTTTTTGCGATATTTCACAAGAACTTTGCGATAGAAACTGGAGAACACAAACTGAAATCTGAAAACTTATCTCAAAGATTCTTCGCGAGAGAACAGAGGGCTAGAAGAAGGAGACGCAGCACACGCAACACTAGGGCCCAGAAATAAGGACTGGACCCACTCCCTCGAAGGTCTTTATTGCAATAGAATAATACTTTGTAAGCTGAATACAACTCTTGAATGAATCTAGGAGGCCTACTTACTTTTACAAAAAAAACCAAGCTTTTTAGGCTTTCTTTTTAAATCAGGTGCTTTTGGTGCCTTTTTTAATCCCGTGGGCCCTCTTTTTAAAGAGACACCCTCCCTTGTTCATGCTTTTAGGCCTTGTGGGACTTGCTTTTTGTGCTTTTACTCAAGATGGCCAAAAACTCCTCAAAAAGAGGTAGGAAAAATCCAAGACTAGGGCGGAATATGCCACAGGAGTACAGTTTGCAACTCGCATTTGCATTGCACAAGAAATTGGGGCATTTTCTGTGCTTTGATAGATATTGGAGTAAGATTGCCAATTTGCATCAATGTTTGGGGATTGCAATTTGCCCTTTAAAAATTGGGGCTTTTGACATTGAGCTTCAATTGTGCAAAAGACAAGTCTTTTGGCAAATTTACAAGGACTTTTATACTCAGTTGCAGACATTTGTTATATTCAACAATCTAAATTAGGTAGATTTTGGGGATTTTTGAGGCTAGGGTGTAGACATTACATGCAGGAGCATTGACATTGGCTTGAAATTGGAGCACATTGAGTCACATTTGCAGGTTACAGCATAAATTTGGGGATTTTCTAATTTGTCCCCTCAAAATTTGGGCTATTGCTAGATTTGCTGTTATTTGCAGTGACCTTTGCTTGATACAGCCAACTTTGGGTTTGATTTGCATTAACCCTTTCATTTGGGTACTTTGCCTTCAGAAATTTGGAGCTTTTGCCACATGTGTATTCCACTTGGCATGCCCTGAAAGTTGCTTTGCAGGGGCATTTATCCACTATTTAAGGAAACATTGTACTCATATTTGCATTGGACAGATTTATAGGTATTTTCCCTTTGATTTGGGCTAGTCAATTTTGCAGGACAAGCTTTTGCAGGCCAATGTTTTCTTGGACAGATTCTTGCAGCAGATTTCGGGGATAGCGTGTGCATTTTCAGTTGCAAAGCTTTTGTTGTTTATTTTGGGTTGGCATTTGCAGATTTGCAGTCAGTTTTGGAGTAGCCAGCTCATTGCCTTGTAGCCTTGAGGCGTTGACATTTGCAGGACACTCTTCTTTTTGGGGATTTTCGTTTGCAAGGCACATCATCATTCTCTTGGAATTCTTGCCCATAAAGACAAGCTTGATGGTACTCGCTATCCCATGTGGTCATACTTGGTGCGCCACCTGTTGGTATCCCGTATTGTCAATGGATCAGAGACTAGACCTGTCTAGCCACCACATGCACTTGCTGCCACCAGAGCCACTTCTCGCTTATCTACCACTACTCGCACAGTGCTTACCACAGCCCTCCAACACCCAACATGTTAAGATGAATGAAGGGGATAGCATAGATGCCTATCCCACCAAGATTAAGGATTTTAGAGAGCAGCACATCAATGTTGATGAGATTGTCTCATATTCAGAAGCAATATCTACGACACTTGATGGGCTCCCTAACTAATACCAGGGATTTGCTACAACATTGAGGCTAGTGGCCATGGGTAACCCCAACCACTGTAGCTTCAATCAGCTTGTTGACCTACTACTGTAGAAGGACCAAGCCTTTTCCACCGATCATCAGGGCAAAGGCAAAAGCGGGGGGAGGGGGGGAGGGGGATTACAGCAAACCCAAACCTTCATCGGGTACCTCATTATCTTCTTCTCTTGTTGATCGGAAGAAAAGAATAAGTGCTGCAATTATTGCAGGATGCCCGACCATGACACCTTTCAATGTCGCAAGAATAAGTGCTGCAATTATTGCAGGATGCCCGACCATGACACCTTTCAATGCCCAACCATGACACCTTTCACTGATTTGGAGAAGGAAAACGACAGATCTTGCAATTGTACATGCTCCTGCTGCCCGATGATCATCCTCATGAGGCAGCAAACTTGCCTCTCAGGATGAGTGAGCATTTATTGTGACTTGTCGCTACAATTCAGAGATGCATGTTTCAGCTTTATCTATTTCAGATTCGAAGTCAGCCTAGTATTTTGACAGCGGTGCTTCTAAGCACATTACCTCCTGCAAATCTCTATTTTAGTCCTTGAGTGATGCTCCAGACGGAGACATTGTCACACAATGCAGCTTATCCCATGAAAGGGATTGGTGAGGTGCTGGTCACATCAATGTCAGGTGATACAGTGCCCCTTTTAGAAGTTTTGTATGTTCCAGGTATCAAGAAGAATCTGATTTCTTATCTCCACAAATGACTTCAAAGTTCAATTTGACAGTCATCGTTGTGCTGTGTATAATAATCGGTACGATAACTGTATTGTACTCACTAGGATACTTGACAGCAGGCTGTATCACCTTGATACCTTTGAAAAAATAGGCTCTTATAGAAGCTAACGCCATTGCTGAATCTGTGATTTCCGATACTCACTTATGGCATGAGAGACTAGGGCATCTGACCTTTAATAGTTTGGTGAAAATGCATGGGTGTAGATCTCCCACCCATGCATGCCATTACGAAACCTGTATGTGAGAGTTGCTTGCTGGGGAAAATGCTTCGATTCCCATTTCCAACCGGACCCTTGGTGCATCTAGGAAGTTGCACCTCCTACATAGTGATGTATGTGGGCCGATGCAAATAGCATCACTTAGAGGATACTACTACTTTGTTACTTTTGTGGATGACTTCACCAGGTTCACTTGGATTTATCCCATGAAATTGAAGTCAGATGCCTTCTCTAGCTTCAAGCATTTTCTTGCCTTAGGAAAAAATGAGAGTGGGGAAACACTCTCCACTCTCCGCACTGACACGAGAGATGAGTACTTATCTTTGAAATTTTTTTATTTTTTAGCAGCCCGGGGTCTCATACATCAATGCACAGTGCCATATACTCCACAACAAAATGGGCTTGAACGATGGAAAAATAGAACAAAATGGAAAATGGGCAGGTGCATGCTTAAGGGCAAGTCTTTGCCAAACAAATTCTTGTTGGATGCCGTTATGTGTGCCAACTGTGTGCTCCACCGAGCACCCACTTGGGCATTGAAGATGATGACCCCTTGTGAAGCATGGATAGGCCGTAAGCCTATAATTGCTCACATGCGGGTGTTTAGATCTCTTGCATATGCATATGTACCCTCTCAGCTGAGGCATATGCTTGATAATAAGGACATTGAATGCATTTTCATTAGCTACAATTCACAGAGCAAAGGTTACAGGTTGTTTCAGCCTGCATAGTCAAGGTAATTGTCAGTAGAAATGTGGTTTTTGTTGAGCATGCTCCTTTTACATTGAGTGGACTGTAAAAAGCAGCAATCAATAGAAGCCTCTAATGTATTTGATGCCATACTGCCCTTCACAAATTCAGATGGCACTATACAGGATCCAGCTCCAAATTCTTCTAGCAGCTCACAGCGTCCTCCTATTGCCAATGTTCAGCCTGATTTGCAGCCACACTATGATCATGCTATTGAACATGCAGTTACAGTGGGACAAGCTGTTATTAGACAGCAAAAACAAGTTTCAAGGTGGCTCTTGGATACTCTTCGGGATAGTGAGCAAGCTGAGCCCTTGGCTGCCCACACAAGAGGCATTCAAAAACAAATGGATGCTGATTTGCTTCATGTTGCTTTGATTCCTACTGCCTGCAATGAGGAACATATATGTCATTTGATAGTAGAGAATGGATGGATGCCATGAAAGCTAAACTTGATCCATTCATGCAAATGGCACATGGGAATTGTGTGACTAAGTAGGTCTACAAATTGAAGCGGAAAGCGAATGGCAGTGTTGACAGCCCTCCTTGTTGCCAAAGGCTATGCCCAACAACATGGCATTGACTTTGAGAAGACATTCACTCCCACTTCACGCATCACAACCATTCGGTGCGTCATTGCTCTTGCATCCCATAGGCATTGAGAGGTCCACCAGCTGGACATTAAGACCACTTTCCTTCATGGGGATTGACCAAAAGACGTCTATGTCACCCAACCTCCAAGCTTTAGGTTGAACATTTTGAAAATCAGGTATGCAGGCTGAAAAAGGCCCTCTATGGGAAGCAGGCACCGTAGGCATGGTATGCGAAGATACATTCCTTTTTGCTATGTCTGGATTTAGAAACAGCCCTACAGAGGCCACTCTTTATGTCCGCAAGAGTGAATTTCTGATTTTAATTCTTTATATGGATGACATTCGCCAGACACTCATAAAATTGCAGACTTCAAGGCAGATTTGCAGAAATCCTTTGCAATGTCAGATATGGGCCGGTTGCACTACTATTTGGGCATCCAGTTTGCTAATGTCGAGAGGGGCATAATGATGAGACAATCAAAATATATTGGACAACGCTTGTAGCGCTTACGATTCGAGGATTGTAACTTCTACTCCATTGGAACCTGCCTTTCATTTCTCCCCCAAAGATAAGAGTGCCCTATTTAATGCCAATCTTTATAAGCACGCTGTGGGCTGCCTAATTTACTCATGTCATACCCAACTTGATTTGCAATATGTCGTTCCCAATTCAGCAAGTACATGCACAAGCCCAGCACACAACATTGGCAGGCAGTCAAGCAAGTCTTTCGTTACTTGAAGGCCACAAAGCATTGGGACTGATCTATAGTGATCGATCTTCACTGGATTTGCATGCATTCACGGACAGTGATTGGGCAGGTTGTTATGATACCCGCATGTCACACAGAGGCAACTATTTCATGCTTGACTCTTCATGCATCTCTTAGTTCAGTAAGAAGCAGCCTATGTTGGAAAGTGGAAGTAAAGGAGGACATCATGGAAGAGAGTGTGGGAGCCAAATGGAAAAATGTCCCATTGAGTTGAGAGGAAGTCCTCTCTTTTATAGAATGGGAGAGAGGGTGGCCTAAATCAATGGCACCACTCCTACATCAAAGGAGATAACTCCTAAATCATAGGAACTCCACAATCATAGGCACCACCCCATGTGGGGGCCTTTGCATTACATCATCACCTGTGTCATGATCTATGGCACTAAGTGTGCCTCTCCTACACACACACACATAACTATATGACTGCTAATGGATGCACACATGCACCTAGCAAGCCCTTAATCACACATATCCCAACATACCCCCCCTCTCAAGGGTTTGCCTCTTGCTATGTCAAGGATACATCTAGTCACATAGTTTCTCATGCCATCTTATGGTGGTCAAGGATAAATCTATGGCTAGGATCTCATGCTAGCAAAGGTGCCCAAGGGTCAAGGTTTATAGAAATGGGATAGACCAAACACATATCATGTTATGCTCTAGACAAGATAGCATGACCTCGGAAAGATCGGTGGGCATTTTCTCTTAGATGACCGACTTCTGTAATATTTAATGTGCGTAAATAAAATGGTCAAGAGAAGTAACTGCCAAGGTCCTAGGTGAGTGTGAAATGGCATTGACTAGGTGGTTCTGTGTGCTAAGGCCTAGGTGCACCTAAATGTGCAATAATGCCAAGGGGCAAATGGTTTTAATGTGCCCCAAGAGAGGGGTAAATGGTGCACCAAGTGAAAAGGGCTAAAATGATGACATGTGGCAGAGGGAACCATCTAGGGAGTTGTGGGTCTTGTGGATAGGCATGAGCAAGAAGAAATAACGTATCTGACGAAATGCGATTCACGAGAGTAAGGCTGGGTGGAATAACCAGTGCCATCGCCCGTGATAGAAAATACGAGACATGAGAATTAGCTTAGGTTTGTTTCATTTGGTATCAGAGCGCAAGGGAAGAGAGACGATCTGGGTGACGGAAGAAAGGCTTGGAGCGCAGAGGTGACGCAAGGTGGAGCGTTGTTTGACAAGCAGCTGGCCGTGATTCAGAACTTGGACAGCGAGGGTGAGGCAGGAGATAATCCAAGGCTGTGACGAAAGCTACGAACGGACAGCAGGCGTGGAAGAAGGAATACGGCTGTTCGTGACGTGCGATGGATGGGAGGATCGTTGGCCGTGACAAAGACTTCTGTGGCGGTTGAATTCGATGTGCGGGAACCTTCGTGGTGGCTGAGAGCTGGCTGGCTGACGTGCTGCGTAGGCCTGGACGATCCCAGGTGGATTGACGACGCGACAGATTTGGGCACATAGAGAAAAAACCAGACAGTCCGAAAAGGAGGGCCTCGAAGTTTCGATACTTGTCCCTGAGGTCCAAACCTAGCGCAACATGGTTCAACAGGAGGGGTGACGAATTGTTCCAGGGAGCAGTTCTTTTCCTTTTTTTTGTCAAAATCTGAGTTTGCAGTCGAGTCATTCTGTACAGCAGAGGCTGTCGTTTATTTTTCCTGCATAACAAAAGGAAAATCTGAAGAGAGAAATAATAATAATAATAATGATAATAATAATAATAGTAATCTTTTTTCCCTTGTGAAACTATGGAGGTAGAGGGACAAAATTCTAGAGTGAATCCTAGTGAGTCTAGAGCACGGTCTACACAACAAATGTCACATCACAGCAAATTATGAACCAGCAGCTTCAAGTGAATGCTGGTCAGAATGAGATTAGGGAGATGGTGCAAGCCTTGTCGGCTAGGCCATCTAGAATTGATAAGGGCAAAGCTCCAACAGAGCCAGAGCCCAGTATACATTCATCACAGCGTGCGAGGGTCAAGGTGCCCAATATTGCCAACTATAGACTGGAGAAGTATGCTGGTCGGATGACCGAGCGCAGTTCTGATGTGATCGAGGTTTGGTTACACAAGTGGGAAGAAGCCTTCGCCATTTGTGAAATCAGATCTGATCTAAAGAAAATCCGTGAGGCCACTCACCTGTTTATTGAGGCAGCGGATAGATGGTGGATAAAGCAACAGAAGGATCAAGTTGCTCCTACCACCTGGGAAGGGTTTAAAGCTAAATTGAAGAAACACTTTCTTCCACCTGATGAAGAGTCCCGAGCTTGGGATGCTTATAGAAACCTTCGTCAGAGGAGTCTGTCGGAGGCAGAGTACACTGACAAATTCAGGGAATGTGTCATGAAAATAACAGACCCTCTCCCTATGTCGGTTCAGTTAAAAGACTATATCTATGGACTGAATGACAAAATTAAAATGGAAGTTCCGGCTAAATATGTGACTACATTAGATGAATCTATTGCAGTAGCCCTGAACTATGAGGATGCCAGAGGCAGATCTAGTGGATTTGTGCAGGCAGGGACTCAGTATGAGTACCCGAGAAAAGGGGGATTTCAGAGGAAATGGACTTCAAAGACAAGTGTCTCGCAGCCAAGTGGCCAAACCAAGCAGGTGAAGCCAATTGAGGGACCAGCAAGAACAAGTACCACCGTTGGGGTGAAAAGGAAAATAACTCCAATGGCAACCCGGGCTTGGTCAAAGTCCTCGTTGACCCCTGAACAAAAAGAGAAAGCTAGAAAAGAAGGATTGTGCTTCGGCTGCCTTCAGCGACATCAGTGGAAAGATTGTCCACTGAATAAAGACCGTCGCACGGCTAATATGATAATATCTGAATGCGACGCAGAAATGCAAGAGAGTCCCAATGCGGAACATATGCAGATGCAATTGGCGGGACCTTCTCAGAGGTTAGTACCTGTGTTGTTAAGTGTGTCTGTTACTAAGTTAGTAAGCGGTGCACCTGATAACATCCTTTCTAAGCCCGCAGCAACGGGGTATACGGTTTTCGATGAGCTTGAGTTGATTAAAATGAAAGGGCAAGTAGCCAGTCATGATGTGATTGTGTTGTTTGACTCAACGTCAACACACAATGTAATCAACTCAAAGCTTATTAAGAGGCTCAAGTTGAAAACTAGTCCGTCTGACTATGCTTATACGGTCAGGATGGTGGACGGAAGTTCAACTGAAGTATGGGACCAAAGGGTTACCCAATTGGAACTTCGAATTCAGGACTATGTTGAGAAGCTGGACTTTGAATTGACCAGACTTGCTCACACAGATATAGCCCTAGGCATGGCTTGGCATTTTCGAAAAAATCCAGCCATTGATTGGAAGAAGCATATTTACCAGTTCAAGATGAACGGGGTAGAATATGTTTTGCGAGATGAGAAGGATTTACCTCAAGGACCACTGATTTCAGCCATGGAAATTCGGAGGACTCCGAAAGATTTTCTGTGTCTGTGTATAGCATCGGTAGAGTCGATTGATGATGCATCGACTAGCACTGAGGCTACCCAAGATGGGAAGATGGCCGAGTTGGCTAAAGAAATATCAGAGAAGTTCTCTGAATGTTTTAGGGATGAACTACCTTATGGGTTACCTCCAAAGCGGAAAGTTCAGCATAAGATTGAACTGATCCCGCGGGCAGAACCTGTAAATAGACCTCCCTATAGAATCAGTTTTACTGAAGAGGCGGAGGTGCGTACACAACTGGAAGGATACCTCAAGTTGGGGCAGATTCAACCAAGTTTCTCACCTTTTGCTTCGCCAGTGATATTAAAGAAGAAAAAGGATGATACGTTTTGCCTCTGTATAGATTACAGAGCATTGAATAATATCACTGTTAAGCACAGGTATTCGATGGCTTGGATTGATGATTTGCTAGATGCATTATATGGAGCCGTGATTTTCAGCAAGATAGATCTTAAGTGTGGCTACCATCAGATCCGGATTAGAGCCGAGGATGTGCATCATAGTCACATGAAAACGCATTTCGTCCTGTCGAAACAGGACGAAACGTTTCGTCACGAAACGTTTCGAAACAATACGAAACGCTCCCAACGAAGCGCATGTTTCGTTCAAATCTCAAAAAGGCGTTTTTGCCCGTTTTTTCATTTCTGCCCTTCGCGAATCAATTGCGATCCTCCCGCCTGATTTCGTTGCTAGTCCGCAGCCCGCTTCTGCTCCCTATGCTTCCTACACTGAGCGCTCACGTGAGCTTGTGGCTCGTGACGCTGCTCCGTTGACCAGCAACCTAGCACTGCCGCTGCTCCTTTGACCTGCAAGCTGCTTGCAAGGCTCAAGCTAGCTGTTGCTAGCCACCACTAACACAAGGCCTGCAATCGGCTCCCACGCTCTGACGCCATCAACGACCTGCAGGCTGCAATCGAGATTCGACTCCCACCGATGACCGTCCACGCCTATGGCCTGCAGCCTGCTGCCATCGACAGTCTTGCCCACCATCCCCTTTGTTGCTGCTGTTTCTTGGTTCTGCTCAAGGAGCAACACCTGGATCAAGGAGCAACAGCCCAATTTGCCCCAATTCTCTGTTTCTTCCCAAATTTCAAGGCCGCCTCCATCATGCCTCCTCGCAAGTCTCCCACTCAGCGTGATGTTTGGCAAGATTCAGTTCTCATTAGCAAATATGGTACTTCTGGCACAAAATGTGTGGTTTGCAAGTATTGTGGGGAAACAATTCGAGGAGCATCAAACCGGGTGAAGGCACATTACATTTGGGAGAGAGCACAAGGAACACATGGCTGCACTCATGTTCCAGAAGGTATTTTTTTGGCCCATGGTGGATTGCCATCAAAGTTTGAAGAGGTCCGGTCATTGCTCCTTCTACCTTTGCCTTCGGAGATAATTGATGGGAAGGTGCAAGAAGCCAAGGAAAGTGAAGCGCTCAAAAGAGGGGCCTCTACTTCAACAAGAACCTCAGTTCAAGTGTCTTCTCAAAGTAATACTGGGGCTTCTTCCCAAGTTCATATCACCCCGAAGTCTTCTAACATTGGTGAGTCTTTACCCAATGTCAATGCAGATGAAGCTCCCTCGCATGTTGTGGCTTCTCCACATTCAGCAAGCTTTGTTAGTGTTGCTGTGGGTCATGAGAGGATCCCAACATCCTCCCATATTCATCTCAAGGCTGCAACAACAAGAAAGAGGGGAAGAGACCTGCCAAGGCGCCAAATCACCCTTGATGCTAGCTTTGCTCCAAAGTTGAAGCAAGAGGCTCAAATAGCTGAGCATCGTTTCTTCTATCAATGCAACCTTGCTTTCAACATAGCTCGATGCCCAACATACCAAAAGTTCCATCGTGCACTTGTGGCAGCAGCCGCAGCAGGAGCTACAGGTCTACAACCAGCAAATTCTGAGTCCTTGAGAACTACCCACTTGACAAACCAAGTGAGGCAGATTCAAGAGGAGCTTGAGGGTTTGAGAGCTTGTTGGGAGCGATATGGTTGTAGCATCGTGTCAAATGGATGGAGTGACACTATAAGTTATAAGTACAACCCTTCACTCTTGACTCTTGAGTCTTTGGTAAGATTTGTGGTGGCTGATTTTAGTATTAACAACAAATGTATGATTTACTTATGGATCTTGATTCTTGTGACTTGCCATATGTGGCCAGCAGCGGCGCCACATGATAAATATCTTGGTCTCATCTTGTGCTGGCACTACATTACTTCGTGTAGTTGATGCCTCCACCCCTGGCTTGAGTATCACTAGGGAATGGATTTATGGACACATTAAAAATGCCATTGAGGAGGTTGGGCCACAAAATGTGGTCCAAATTATTACTGACAATGGCTCCAATTGTGCCAAGATGGGAGAATTGGTTGAGAGAGATTATAAAAGCATTGTTTGGACTCCATGTGCTTCTCACTCGATGGACTTGATGATGGAGGACATTGCCAAGTTGGATTGGGTGCAATCTACTCTTAATAAAGCAAGCCAAATCATCAAGTTCATAACAAGAAAGAGCATTGCATTAGCTCTTTTCAGAGCAGTATGCAAGTATGATCTTGTGAAGCCATCTAAGACAAGATTTGGCTATCTCTTTCTTGTTCTTCAAAGGTAAGTCAACATCCTTTTTTAGCTAGCCAATTGAGAGTTAATTTCAATTTTCAATTCTTAATACTTATGTATTCAAATCTTGATTCTTAACTTGTCCTAAACTTGTAGGATGACACAAACGAAAGATGCGCTTAGGCGTCTCGTTTGTAGTGAAGAGTGGGAAGCTTGGAGAGGAAGCCGCAAAGCGGAGGCGTGTACAATCACTTCATACATCTTGGACAGTATGTTTTGGGAAGAAGCTCCAGCCATAAAGGCTGCCATTGCACCTTTGTACTTCATTTTAAGATTATTTGACCATGAGGGAAGTACAATGAGTCATCTTTATCACTACATGCAAAAGCTTAAAGAGAGTATGCTCAATTGTAGATCTCTCTCAAGTCATAGGTATCTCTCAAGTCATAGGTATGCAAACTCTTTAGTGATTCTATCATGACTCATGAGCTGCAGCCTGCTACATAGAATTTAGAGAATGTTTATTTATACAAGTATTGAAATTTAATATATTGCAATTTACAGGGTGGATGATCTTCATGCCATATGGACAAAAAGATGGAACTGGTTTCATAAACCAATCCATATTGTTTCCTACATGGTGCATCCATTGTACAAGCAGGAAAGTCATTGGTTCGATATTGTTCTTATGAATGGATGGACATCCTATGTGGATACAGTTATCCCCTCTGAAGAGCAAGGAATGTGAGTACTAACTTCTAAGTATCTTGATTCTTGATTCTAGACTCTCGTATATTGTACGATCAATTAGCTTTTACTTGCAACCTCTTTTGACTCTAGCATGCATGCCTTTAAAGTCTACTTCATGAATCATTATCCTAATTCCTATCTAACACTAAAGCAATGTCCATGACTCATCTTATAGGATTGAAAGAGAGTCTGGCCTCTATGTTCATGACCGTAGCCAATTCAGGCGAGATGTGGCTATGAGTCTAGAGCAAAGGAAATTTGTTGTATCATGGTGGGAGATAAATCGGCGACTTACTCCCACTTTGCAAAGATTAGCTCTTCGAGTTTTATCACAGGATTGTACTAGTGGATCAGCTAAGCGCATATGGAGCATATGTGCGGACATCCATACTAAGATAGGTAATCCAACTTATAAGTTATGAATGGTTGGATGCATTTCTTGAGTCTTGAGTCTTCTCCAATTTTACGAATCATGACTAATTAGAATCTAGATTCTAGATGCATTTTCAATCTTGTTTTAGTTCAAAATATTTACGTTTTGTGTGATGTATCATGTTACACATTAAGCACATCACAGCTTGATAGGTTGGTCTATGTAAATGCCAACCTTCGTCTCTTGGAGCGGTTCAAAGACAAAGAAAGTACCAGTGGGGCTGAAGAGGCTGAAGTGTTACATTGGAAGGTGAAAGAGGTTGATCCTGAAGTTCTAAGAAAGCTTGAGCAAGGCTTGGCTCGAGGGAAGAATATTGATATATCATTCATCCAAAGGCACAGCGATGAGGATATAGCATATGATTTCCTTCGAGAGGATGAGGCACGCTTTCGACGCGTCACACATTTGCAATCAAGGGTTATTGCACAAGCATCTACTAGTGCGCCACCCTTGATTGCAAGCATTGGCACTTCATCTTCACCACGCTGTTATAGACGCCGATGAGATCGTGGTCGTACCCTTGCTACTAGTGGTCATAGTAGTGATTCCTTTGAGGAGATGGTAGCAAGGGTAGAGGAGGAAGAGAGTTCCGATGGCACAGAATCCACAGATGAAGATGCAGATAGTGATAGTGAACTTGGTAGAGAGAGTAGTGAGCACTGAGTAGTTTCAAATTATGATTTGTTATCACTCATGCTACTAATTTTGGAACTTTGAAGTTTGAGCTTACAACTCGTCACTTTGGGAACTTATTATTTCATATGTCTATTTTGGGAACTTATATTTACTTGACATTTTGGAAAGTAATGACTCATATATCTAGATTCAAATTTCAATGAATCAATGATGTTCATATCTCTAGAGTCTAGATGCTAGAATCCAATGTCCAATGTCAATATGCTTTTAAGTTTTGACTCCATAAATATTAATTGGTCTAAATTTGAAACTTGAGAAAGGAGACTTGAATTCTGAATGTGTTTGTGTTTTGGATTACCTAGAGGCTAGACATTGGGTGTCTTGACTAAGGACTTGTCACTTGACACTTGTATTTCTCTTTGTTCACTCTAAACTTGAATATAACATGTCTTATCTGCCCCTATCCTTGTATTTATCAAGTATCATTTCGAAACCTATCCGTTTCGTCTGAAGATTCGAAACGAAACGAAACAAAACCTGTCGAAACCTCGAAACAACGAAACGGACGAAACGTTTCTTGTGACTATGATGTGCATAAAACCGCTTTCAGAAGCAGGTTTGGTCATTACGAGTTTTTTGTTATGCCCTTTGGACTTACCAATGCTCCAGCGACCTTCGTCATGCTTATGAACGATTTACTACGTCCGTATATCGGAAAGTTCGTAGTACATTTTATTGACAATATCTTGATATTAAGTAAAAGTATTACTGAGCATCGTGAACACTTAAGAATAGTGTTCAGTACTTTGAGGAAAGCCAGTCTTTATGTAAATAAAAAGAAAACTATACTGTGTATGGTTAGGCTTGAATATTTAGGATTCATAATTACTCCACAGGGGGTAGAAATGGATCCGAAGAAAGTGGCTGTGATACTAACTTGGCCAATCCCTCAGAGTCTGACCGTGTTGCGATCATTCTTGGGATTTGTCCAGTTTTATAGAAGGCATATCAAAGGATATTCCGGAATAGTATCGCCATTGACTGATCTGACCTCAGATAAAGTACCCTTTATTTGGGGACAGAATCAACAAGAAAGTTTTAACACCATAAAACAAGCTGTGGTCTCAGGACCGGTGTTAAAAATAGTTGATCCCCAGAAACCGTTGTTCCTAAAAACCGATGCAAGTGGCATTGCGGTAGGAGCAGTTCTCCTTCAAGAGGGAAGGCCAGTAGCCTTTGAAAGCAAGAAGCTTTCCCCCTCTCAAAGGAATTGGCCAACTCATGAGTTGGAGTTGTATGCTGTTATCCATGCTTTCAAAACATGGAGGCATTATTTGTATGGTTCAGAGTTTTATGTGGATGTGGATCATGATACTCTGAAGCATTTTAGTAAACAGCCTGACTTGAGGGGCCGCCAAGCTAGGTGGGCATAGCTCATGCAGGAGTTTAATCTAACGATTCGGTACCGAAGAGGAAAAGATAATAAGGTGGCTGATGCGTTGTCTCACATTATGCACAACCTGAGTTTCACGGTATTAGAGAGTGCTCTAATGACCGAGATCAGAGAAACTCAAAAGATGGACGAGTTTGTCCAGAGCTTATGGCCTAAGGCTCATGTGTTAAAACCCGGGGAAAATGAAAAGGATGACCTGGCATCCAAAAAAGGCCAAACTTATGCAAGATATACCATAAGGGATGGTATGCTAAAAAGAAATGGCAAGGTCGTAGTACCTAGTCAGAATGATCTCAGGCAGAGAGTCATTCGACAGTGCCATGATAGCCCGTTTGCAGGACATCCAGGAGTCGAGAAGACATATGATCTCGTGAAGCGAGATTTCTTTTGGCCAAAGATGAAAAAGCATATTCATGAATATGTGACACGGTGTTTCTCGTGTCAGGTAAGCAAGGCCGAGCGGGTGAAGCCACCTGAACTTTTACAGCCCTTGGAGATACCACTAAGTAAGTGGGAGAGCATTTCCATGGACTTTATTGTAGGGCTGCCTACGACACAAGGAGGGTATGATTCTATCCTTGTGGTGTTTGATCGTCTAACCAAGATGACTCACGTCATTCCAACTAGGGAGTCTGTTAGTGCCCCGCAAGTAGCGGATTTGTTTATTAGACATATATTTCGTCTGCATGGATTGCCTAGATCCATAGTGCAGACAGAGATGTCAAATTTACCGATCATTTTTGGACAGCGGTATTTGAGACACTAAGGACTAAGTTGGGAATGAGTAGTGGGGATCATCCTGAGACGAATGATCAGACGGAGAGAGTCAACCAGACTTTAGAGGATATGCTGAGGGCATATGTGTCATTGAGGCAACATACATGGGACAAGTGGTTGCCATTGTTGGAGTTTGCCTACAATGATAGAAAACATTCCTCTACAGGGTTCAGTCCGTTTGAGCTGAACTATGGTTATAGACCAGCAAATCCAACTATAGTTGGAGTACCTCAGAAAGTGCCTAGTGCCGTGAACTTTGTAGTTCAGATGCGGGAGATGCTAGCACTTGTGAGAGCTAATATCCGCCAGGATATGGATAGAGCCAAGGTGTATGCGGATGAAAACCGGTCTATAAGAGTATTTAAGGAAAGAGAAAAAGTTTTTCTCAGAGTTCCTTCACACTCGAAGTCGTTGACTTCAGGAGAGTGTGCTAAGTTATCACCTCGATACTGTGGGCCGTGGTTAATTCTAAAAAGAATAGGCAAGGTAGCCTATGAATTAGAAATACCACCAAGGTGAAGGTGCACCCAGTGTTTCATGTTTCTCGTTTAAAGAAATTTTTGCATATTGGTGACTCACTAATCGAAGGTGTGGTTTTGTTTCAAGAGATAGAGGATAATGCAAGACGCAAACCAACAAGAATGCAAAAACGAAATCGGAAGATACCCACCGTGTTGGTCGCATGGCATGGTCAGCCTCTATCGGAAGCTACCTGGGAATCCGTATACCAGCTACGGAGAGTGTTCCTAGATTTCATCATCGAGGACGCTGATGCTTGAAGAGGGAAGGAATGTTATGCTCTAGCCAAGATAGCATGACCTCGGAAAGATCGGTGGGCATTTTCTCTTAGATAACCGACTTCTATAATATTTAATGTGCGTAAATAAAATGGTCAAGAGAAGTAACTGCCAAGGTCCTAGGTGAGGGTGAAATGGCATTGACTAGGTGGTTCTGTGTGCTAAGGCCTAGGTGCACCTAAATGTGCAATAATGCCAAGGGGCAAATGGTTTTAATGTGCCCCAAGAGAGGGGTAAATGGTGCACCAAGTGAAAAGGGCTAAAATGATGACATGTGGCAGAGGAAACCATCTAGGGAGTTGTGGGTCTTGTGGATAGGCATGAGCAAGAAGAAATAACGTATCCGACGAAATGCGATCCACGAGAGTAAGGCTGGGTGGAATAACCAGTGCCATCGCCCGTGATAGAAAATACGAGACATGAGAATTAGCTTAGGTTTGTTTCATATCACATGGCCTACATCATATGGTAACCAAAGGTGATTTACAAAAGACAAAACACACAGCATTCTTTTTGGAGTACTATTCCAAGCAGAGAACCTCAAAAATTGACCACGTGAGGATAAATAAAGTTCAAAAGACAAAGTGCTAAAAAGGCATAGTCTTTATCTTCTACCATAAAGTTTGATTCTTCATTTGTTGATGGAGTTCTCTCTTCAACCACATTTGCAATGTTTTTCTTCTTCTCATTGCAAAACTTCTATGAATGATTATTCTTGCCACAATAAGGGCAAGGATGGATCTTGTAACAATCTTTTTCAAGATGATTGGTCTTCCCACAATGCTTGCATGCCTTGTACTTACTCTTTCATGAAAACTTTACTGCAAGTGCTTGTGTGTGCACTTCATCCATTCTTGAAGAGTTCTTTCTCTCTTCCTCTTGTACAGCACTGATGATGCCCTCCAGTGTGGGTTGGGGAAGATTCTTCAAGGTAGTCACAACATAATCATAGTCTTGAGGCATACTCTTCAAGAGCACAACCATAGCATCATCTTCAGTAACAGGAGAGTTGATTGAGGCCAACTGTGTCACAAGACTCCTCAAAGTATTAACATGAGCTGCAACATTGTCTCCATCCATCTTAAGTTCAAAGAACTTAATTTTCAAATTCAACTTAGAAGTATGAGAGCTAGCACCAAATAACACATCTAACTTATGCCAGGCCTCAAAAGGGGATTCCAAATCTGAAATATGATGCACATAATCATCTCCCAAACCTAATGCAATAATTGCATAAGCTTTCTCTAGCCTTTTAGCATCTGCACGTGTAGTTGAAAAAGAGTCACTTGCCTTCTCTTTACCTTTGGTTGTGGTGGATTCACCTTCTTGAGTGATTGATTTCTTGACTTGACCAAGTCCCACAAATTTGATTTTCATTTGCCAAGTGTGAAAACCTTGGCCATTGAACTTGTCTATCTTAAAGGTAGCCATGAGAGGGTCTTACCTTTATCAGGCAGTGTCTACTCTCTTACAAAATGACTAATCTTGCTGAACAAAGAAATCTCCCTCACCATATAAATATAGATTGCTAGAGACAAACTCTGAAAAGCCTAGTTGTTTAGCATAAGTATAACCAGTTGGCTTTTCCCAAAGCCTCTTAACTGGAGTCTTCTTGACCTAAAGCTTTGACTTCTTCTTGGGCTTGTCTTTCTTCACATGAGCTTCATTTAAAGAACAACAAGATGAAGGCATATTCACTTCACAAATATATCATAAATGCATCATGAGCTTTCCAAAAACTGTCAAATTCAGGACAATGCCCCAAAGGTGAAGCTGAAAAATGCTTTAGATCACTTCAAATGAGCAAGCATCCAAAAGCCCAAAGATTACTGACATAATAATGAAACTTTTTAGCACTTAACCATGTTCAATGGTTCACAGTAGAAGCAAAGATCACTGTTACCCCCGAATTGAACAGTTTGAAGTTGGAGGCCTCAATTGAAGACTTCAAGAGCATCAAACAAAGGGCTTTCTGGTGGAATGGAAGCCCCTACTTCCAACATGAAGTAAAGGCGCAATTGCACGTGTCATTGTCTGTGGGAAGCTTGTCAATTCCAACTGGCTTTTTGCGAAATCCTCTACATCCAATGGACCAAATGGGCTGAGATTTGGACACAGCACTCCTCTAGTAGTCGCCCAGCTTGTGCTCAAAGGGATTAAGCTGATTTGCTCTGCACAAGTCGTATTGAATGAAAAGTCGCTGAACAGAGGAAGTGTCAGCACGGGCTGTAGAGGGCATTGGGGCTGGAAGGTCATCTATATGCAAGGAGTTTATGGCTGAAAGGGCTCTGGGAATGGTCGCTTAATGGAGGAGAACGGAGCTAAGCAAAATTTGGAGAGAAAGAGGGCAAAAATGAAGAAGAAGGTGGAGGGTGGAGAAGAAGATGATGAGGTGGCATATTGAAGCTACAATGGGCTAAGGACTCAAGGAGGCTATGATACCAAATGTTGGAAAGTGGGAGTGAAGGAGGACATCATGGAAGAGAGTGTGGGAACCAAATGGCAAAATGTTCCATTGAGTTGAGAGGAAGTCCTCTCTTTTATAACTCCACAATCATAGGCACCACCCCATGTGGGAGCCTTTGCATTACATCATCACTTGTGTCATGGTCTATGGCACTAAATGTGCCTCTCCTACACACACACACAACCATATGACTGCTAATGGATGCACACATGCACCTAGCAAGCCCTTGATCACACATATCCCAACAGCCTACAGCTGCTACTTTTAGTTTTGAAGCTGACTACAGGGCAGCCTTCACAGCTATAGTAGAAAGTGTGTTTAGCTCCGTAAGTTACTCTTAGATCTTCATGTCAACCAGGACACTTCTATGATCATCTACACTTACAACCAAAGTGCTTTAGCCATTGCGCTCAATCTACTGTTTCACGCGCTTACGAAGCACATTGAGGTGCACTATCATTATGTTCCAGAGCGATGGTCAGCTGGGATATTCAGTTGTCCTCGTTCCCACGGAGTACAACTTAGCAAATCTCTTCATGAAGGCTCTACCATGGAGATGGAATATGAGGGAGCAAACAACAAGCTGAAGAAAACAAGAGTACTTGCAAATGGATGATGAGAAAGTATTATTACTGGCCCAATATAGGCCCCAAAGTCAACCACAAGTGTTGACCAATGACGTCGACCTGAGGGTTGAGACTGATTCTAACTAGCCTATAAGGCCATACTAGGGCTAAGTGCTAACAAACACCCCCTCCATGGTATGGCTGAAGTATCTTGGATACATCTCAGGTATACCTGGAAACTATATCATGGTGGCACATGTTCGTCCAATATGGATATATTATATTGCTCCCCATACCCAACAGGAATGTATGCAGCAAGAAGGGCGCCTGTTTGGAGGTGTTCTTAGGCTAGAAAGAGGGCGAGGACAGGTCGATTTATGGGCATGACTACCTGGGCCAATGGCAGGCTGCCACGTGGCCAGGTAGGACTTCCAAAGGGCCTTAAGAAGAGTGCCCTACAGGTCAGCTTGACAAACCAGCAAGGTCTGCCACTAGGGGGGACTGTTTGGTCAGCCTATTTGCCCCTACTAGGTAGGTTGGCTGAGGGGCTTCCAACCCTATATAAAGGGAGCCCTTGAGGCTCATTTCTAATCATCTGGAGCAGCATTTCAAGAGCCAATTGAGCAGTACACAACCAGCCAGAAGGGTTTCCACAAGTCAAGGGAGGTGGCAAGGACCTGCAGACATAGCTCACAGGAAGGTCCACACCACCGCTAACAGTTAGGGCAGCAAAGTGTAGAGATCAAGGCACAGAGACTAACGTATACAGAAGCTCAGCAAGGAGCACGTGGGCTCAGGGATCTAGAAGCGCCACGGAGGTAGTAGGCTAACACCTTTTAGGGGGGTAAGGACAATTTGGTGGGATCTAGAAGTGCCACGGAGGTAGTAGGCCAACACTTTTCAGGGTAAGGACAATTTGGTGGGACTCTGGACTTCTTTTGTATTGTGTCCAGTCGGATGGGAATATATTTTAATTGGTTCATATTTCTTGTGAAGCATTGTCTACTTACTGGCTTGCACATACACATGTTTGTTGAGTACACACAAGTAAAGAGGTTTTGGATTCCGTAATTAAACACTTCTGCGTGAGCTCCTGGGACACTCTATCAATCTTCACGGGGGAGGGGGGGGGTACCCTCTGTTTGGTTCATTTCTAACACATTAGTTACATTACAGCTATGTTTCGGGAGGACAATGTTTATGACACCATTACAGCCTGGAACATTTAGAAAGCACAATCCAGCCTCGTGATGGGGAGACAGTGGATTTCACCAGCTGCCACTCTGGTCAACATTGGCTGGATAACATGTACACTATGCCCTCGGTTTGGGAGTGAGCTACGGAGGGTTCCAAGATGACCATCGAGCAGCATCAGCTTTCCTGCAAGGCTTGGCCTGCAGGCATCTTTTCTATCCAGGAATCCATTAGCTGTATAGGCCTTCTGGCACCTGCTCCCAAGTTACCAAATGTTTCCGATGGTGTGGCTGCAAGGCAGCCAGTTTCTCCTTTTATTATCAACACCTCATAGACAGCTAATTTGTATTATTTCAAAGCATGTAATAGAAGGAACTTTTATTTTTGGGTGGTTTTTTTCGGGGGGGGGGGGGGGGGGGGGGGGGGGGGGGGGGCGGGACGGCTCCAATTGGATGAAAGTGAGTTTACCTGATCAAATACCATGCAAATGAAAGTGCTCTGGTTGCCAAAAACTTGTTCAGGGCAATGCAATTATAGTGCGAAAACCTTTGCCCCTGAGGCAAAGACGACAACCGCTCCTCTCTCTCTCTTTGAATTTAGTTACCTGAGCATTGTAGGTAAAGCTCTAAATTTTGACAGTTATGCAACACAAAACTCCATAATATATATGATCGAATAATATAGTGCAAAAAGTTCCATATGCAACTGAAGAGTCATACAAAGAGCTTGAGAAATAGTGAGTCCTACAAGTATTGTAATTCTCAAAATCAGCACTTGCAAACCTCAGTATAAAAAGTTTCAGAATCAGATTCTCAACAGGATGCACATACCGCTTTATAAAAGGAAGTCGAGCACGTTCTTTATATGGCTCAAGAAGTACTCCAGCACTTTCGCGATAAAGTTTCATGCCAATCTGTTCCCATTACACTAGCTCTTATTTTACACTTCAATTAATTTCACATTCAAGCACTAATGACATAAAGATGGCACCGATTGTACAAACTTAAGAGTATGTATAATCCCAAGTGTGTGGTATGGAAGGAAAACATATCCAGCAACCTTGAATTACCTTTTGAAAGATACAAATGGTGAAATCTGACACCATTGAGTGATACAACATTGACACACACACACACACACAGAGTTAAAATGTTTTACACAATAAGAACACAGAATTAACCTTGTAGCAACAGCTGCATTCAAAAATTTAGCAATTATAATATAGGAATATAATCCATGTAACAGCTAAAACAGGATCAACAACATATGGCTTTAGAGAGCTGGCTGCTGGGCAGACATTAATAAGCATGATCTTTACAAATTTATAGCCTTACTTGGCGCTGCATGTGTGGTGGCAGGACCACTTTGGAAAAACTCCGATCTTTTATCACGAAAGGCATTGACTTGAATATCTGCGAATGAATAAAACATTGTCACCGTTATAGATCGAGACACTCCTTTTCCAGAATCAAACATGAAACAAATGATACACCCATTATAAATAAAGAAACAATTATAAGCTTAGCTTTGATGGTCAAAAACATTTTGAATGCTTAAAGAAAAATGCATTTTGGCAAGCAATGGTACCACCTATAACAACAATCAATGTTAGACCAAAACCACACAAAAAATCATCAATAAGTGAATTAAGTCACGCTTGTCAAACCAAAATGTAGCTTCACCATGGGTTAATACATCCATCTGTACAATTGTAATCAAAACGTTGTGAAGGATATCAGTATCTGGAGCATAAAATTTCTCTTTCTGAAGTATGAAGTGACTCAAAGTTGCCAACTTAATTTGTTCTTGGACCTCACCAACTATAGCACTTGGATATAAACTCCAAATATAAACTCCTTATACTCCAACACTGAGAATGTAATATGTCAATGGTATAATCACAATCCACTTGTCAAAGCAAAATGGGACAAGAAAGACCATAATCCACATCGTTTCATAAAAACTCAATATTGAAGATACTATGCTTGGACAAATTGGCACAGTGAAAAATAAAAAAATTAATGGGATATGTTTGCGACACTGTACAAGGAAAGAAAATTTTGTAACTTTAGACACTAAGGAATTAAAGAAACATAACATCAGGTAAACTCAATCCTTGAAGACATCCAAAGAGACATGGAATACGTTTGCTACAAATTTTGAAGCAAAGAAAACTTCCAAAATTCTGACACTAAGAAATCAAAGAAACCAAAGCTTCCAAAAAGCAATTAGAAAGAATATGTTTATCCAAGAATAAAAAGGTACAACATTTAGCTAGAAACACTTGGGGGACCATGAGGCTTTAAAACATCACTCAAGCCATCCTAAATGGATTAGGTGAAGGTTGATGGCAACCTAGTGCACCCTTAGTGCTTGCAGGATATTTTCATGGTGGTTCTATGTTTCAAGCAATGGCTGGCCAAGTTGGGAATGGTCAAGGAATGCTTGGAAATCACCCTATTGGTTTTCAGCTTGGAATGCAAGGTATGCAAGAGTTTATGCTTGGGGCTATGCAAGTCGGAATGCAGAAAGAAAGAAAGAAAGAAAATTTATTAAAGTCTTTCGGGAGACCGATGGGTCTATGAGACTGTGAAAATCCTGGTACAGGTTTTGCTGGATCCTTGGAGGAGCTCCCGTCTGCAGCTGCCCGCCACCGCCCGTCGCCATCACCCAGCCCCTTGGCAGCGCCTTGCTCCCTTGGCCGCGCCCTGCTCCCTTGGCAGCGCCCTGCTGCCTTGGCCGCGCAAGCTCCCTTGGCAGCGCCCTGCTCAGGTCGCCCCCCCTTCAGCCCGTCTGGCCGCGCGTCGCGCCCCCCTTCAGCCCGCCATCTGGCCGCGCCCTGCTGGTCGCGCTCCTTTGCCCTTCAGGTCGCCCCTTCAGGCCGCCTTTCAGGCCGCCAGTCGCTGTTGCCCGCCCCTCCCTTGCATTTGAGGCTGGGCTGCTTCAGGGCCCTCCGGGGCTGTTTTGCTTGTGTTCCGAGGAGCTGAGTTCCTGGGCTGTTTCCAGGCATTGGCGGAGCTTTCTGCTTCAGCATTGAGCGGCCTGTTTTCATCCCACGCAGGCTGAAGTTTGGGGCATTCATTATCCAGGTTTTTGGGGATTTACTTGTGGTTGGTTGCGAGTTCTTGGTGGGTATTTTCAGCAGAGGTAGCTCCTCCCCTCAGGACAGCGCAAGCTGAGACAATGGAGGACACTAATGCCACTCCCGTCGCCGAACCTGAGGAGATTGAAGTCACAGTTTCTTTTCCTCCCGACATTGTGCAGATGATTGAGGTAGCAGAGGAGGGTTTTCGTTTGACGCACATCATTGGCTTTCTACCTGGTAGAGGCCAACAGTTATGTGATTGGGTGTACACCAGCATGGCCTCATTGGGTGTCTCAGTTACGGTTTTCCGATTGCTTGGCAGAGGGTACTTTTCTTTTGGCCTTCAGTCTGCAGAGCAGGCTCAAAGAGTACTTATGAGCTCACCGATTCAGTTTCAGAGCAGAGTCATCCATTTGTGGCCTTGGCGGAAGCACTTCAGTTCTACTTTCCCGGGACCGCGACAGGTCTCTTTTTGGATGCTTTTCCCTGGACTTCCTAATGAGGTCAGCTCTTGTTGCAGAGCTGTGGAGCATATGGCTAGTGTGGCAAGTACAGTCATCCCATCAGGTGCTAGCCTTTCCTATGCTCAGTCACTTGCTGGTACAGGTGTTACGAGGGTCAAACTCACTTCAAAGTTCCCCCCTCCTCGACCTTTGTCTACTTTGATTTCGTACTCCACGGGAGATGGGGTCCAGATGCAGCAGAGGGTTTTGTACAAGGGTCTTCCTGATCAGTGTCTTTTCTGTCGAAAGAGAGGTCACTTTATTAGGGATTGCCCTAGTCGTCAGCCTCGATCAGAGACTCCGGATCCATCTCATCCTACGAGTGACCCAAACCTACAGCTCAACCTCCAGGGGTCTCTGAGCCTGCTTCGACTCATTCAGCAGAGCGAGAGGAGACTCCTCCGGGGGAGACTCCAGTGGACTCAGAGGACTTGGAGATGCCTCCAACTGAACAGCTTTCACGAAGAGCTCGGAGGAGACGGAGACAGAGGGAGAGTCAGCAGTACGAGCAGCCCCAGGTACGAGCTCACATATGGCAAAGAGTTGAGACACATGTGCACGAAACCCCGGAAAGGGGAGATGCAGAGGACCATCCGCAGGCAGGTCTTGACACTGTGCAGGAGATGGTAGCTCAGGGAGTCAAGACACATGTGCAGGAGACCCTAGAAAGGGGAGATGCGGAGGACCATCTGCAAGCAAGTCTTCACACTGTGCAGGAGACAGTAGCTCAGGATTTGATGACTCTTGACACTACTACCACGGAGGTTCAGATATTGGTTACTGAGACAGTTATCCAGCAGGACACTGCTCAGGCTGCAGTTACTGTGATGGATGCCTCTTCCCAGCAGTCCATTGACAGAGTGGTATTTTACGACAAAGGTAAGAGTCAGAGCCCGTCCCAAGATCTCATGCGCCTATATGAGGTTCCCTCGAGACCTCTTTCTCTTCCCCGTCGCACAGTACCTTCTTTTGTTGCTATGCGGAGCGTCCTTTTAGACACCCCTCCCAGTACAGCCTCATCCTCGCAGCTTTTCACTCCTGGTTTATCCAGATCTTTTGCGAGTGCGGTCACAGATTTCGCTCACTACAGTCTCAAAACGGGCCAACCAACCATTTCTACAAAAAAGAGGTTATGAAGGACTGTGTGTCTAGTCCTGATACAAAAAATATGTGTCTACCTCCAGATGATACAAAGAAGAAGGGGGGGCACCAAAAATGGGGCAGAGGGGGGAGATACAGTATACATGTCCAGGTGGTGATCGTCAGAGACCAATCATAGAGGGGCTGTCAAATGGGAGGTCGAAAAAACCCTGCGATAGATGATTGGCCTCTGACGTCACGCGGCCTAGTCGAGCTCGGTCGTCGGGGGCAACGGGTGGCCCTGTGGATGAGGGCAACGGTAACCCTGGTGGGGCGGGCAGAGAGCAGAGACGAGATGTCATGGACCTGGATGTGTGAGTCTGTCCGCTGACGCAGCTGTCGTGGCTCTGGCTCTCGCTCACGTCCACGTCGTCGGCTAGACTGAGAAGAGGTATCCTGTGACTCAAAGAAGTCAGTGATAGGCCGCTAGGTGTCCTCACGCTGTGTGTGCTGCTCGTGTCGCCGTGCTCGGAGAGAGGTATCTCGGTGGCGAGTCATCTCATGTAAGAAAGCAGCTAGGCATCACTGATCCGGGAACTGCAGCATGTGTGGGAGGGAGCCGAATCCGTTGCAGAAGAGGCAGTGGTATCGGCCTCAAATGGCATAATAGATAGGACATCTGAAAGCAAAGTGCTCCTCCGACTCGATCTCCTGCAAGTCGCAAAGTGGGCAAAGGCAGTCCTCTCGTGGGATACCCTCTGCGCGTCCGCTCTCGATCCGTAATCGGTGTGACGAGACCCTAAACTGACCGAGGGCTGGATCCATGGGATCTCCTGCTTTGTGGATGGGTGTGATAGTGTTCAGGGTCCAGGCTCTGGGGAACCCATGGCAAACAGCTTCATTGAACAGCGTTGCCAGGATGGGGGCTAGAGTTTTGATGCCATAGGCAACAAACTCTGTGCATAGGCCCTCATGATCCTTAGCTCGACCGTTATGAAGCTTATGCGCTGCGTGGGTGACTCCCTGGGTTGTGAAGAGGATACAAGAATTGGGGCGGGGGGTGGCTGAGAGGTCGGGAGGAGGCTGATCAGGGATATCATAGAGTGTGCGTGCGTAGGTGTTGCAAGAGCAGGAGAGATCTTGGCTGGAGGTTTGAGTGATTCATTCCCTCTGTTTTCTAACACTAATATATCATGAAGTTCCTCAATTCTAGCTCCACACAGAAGGCATATCCTCTGACACATCTATTGGAAAGGTTTAAGAAGATTCACATTTCAAGCATTATGAATCCTTCAAAGATCCGGTAGCTTCAAACAGTAAGCTACATCACTAATTTGCTAACATACGATGCAAATCCCTACAAAAGCATCCATCTCTTGTCACAAAGCTGGCCAAAGCTAGGATATCAACCCTGTATGCAACAAAGTCAGTGCATAAACCCTCGTGATCTTTTGCTCGGCCATTATGAAGCTTCATTACTATGTCCTTGACACCGCCCTTAGTGAATAGGGTGCAAGAGGTAGGTCATGGTGTGTGTGAGAGGTCAGGAGTGGAGCTCATATAATGTGCGGGCGTAGCTGTGCCAAATCTAAGTATCTGTGAGTGGTGAGGGGGACCGCCGTCCAAGGAACCTCAGCCAAAAGTCCTTGGAGTTGTTACTAGACAAAATGTTCAATAATGCATGCTCGTTTCGACGAACGAAGGCTTGTTTCTTCTGCAAACTAGACAATGGTACTCGTGTATTGTGTCCGGTTCGCTCGGGAGGCCATGCTTGGTCTCGAACCGGAGTTGTCGGCGAAGAGCCTTACACTTGTCATTGTACCAGCTATTGCATGGTACAAACCCTAGAGACGGTGGACGAGTAGATGGTGTGGTGTACGGGAAACGTGAAGGGCAGCCTCGTGCAACGAACGACTAAACAGAGGGGCAAGGTCCTCTAGGAGGGTTACGTGGGCATTCGCAACCTATGTCGAGCAACATACACCATCTGTTGCGCCAAAGCCTTCTATGCAATTCTACATCCTTGCCTCCAACCCTAACGGACCACAATTATCAAATCACAATTGCACGATGTTTGCTACTATTGATCACGACTTGTCGTTGAACTGGCCATAAAAAAGATTTCTACAATCCCCAAGCCTCAACTCAGATTGGCCTCCCCAATGACCATCGCACAACCAAACCACACCCCCAAATGGAGCGTAACACACTTTGCTTCGATGCTCCACAATCCCTGGGACCCAAATGCATCTTAATTCAACCTAGACAATCTTCAAGTATTGCCTGTTGTAGTACCGAGCTCCAAGTGACGTTAACGAATCCTTGCAACGCACTGCTCTACTGAATCCCATCGTTATCAATCTAGCTCAGCGCAACTACCATCTGACAAATCCTCCACGGTAAACAATTGCTAATTCAACAGCTTAGAAACAAAGCTACTTCCTATAGGTCTGTCACACAGCATACTACCTCACTCAACTGTAGTTGACAATCGTCGTTGAAATTTTGATGCAAATCGTTTACTTATTCCATCGATCAACTATGCAATTGCAACCTACTTCAAAACAGTATCACTCACTCAGATTCCGTGCCCTGGCCTCCTCGATGATATATCTAAGTGTGAGTATATGATCCATCATCCCATGGTCACGTCGGAACCCGGCTTGCCCCTCTGCTCTGAGCCCCTGCATCTCTGCAAACTGGCTAACTTCGGTGTCAAGTACTGATGCATAGATCTTGAACGTAACATGCCCCATCATGATGGTCCTATAGTTCTCTGGATTCATGGGATCCCCTGCCTTGTGAATAGGGTCCAAATGCGTGGAAAGCCAAGGCAAATAGCTTCATTAAAGAGCTTTGCTAGGATCACGGCTAGGATCTTAATCCCATATGCAATGAATTCAGTGCATAAACCCTCATGACCTCTTTGCTCGGCCATTCTGAAGCTTCATCACGGCGTCCTTAACACCACCCTTAGTGAAAAGAGTGCAGAGGTGAATGTGAGAGGTCAGGGGCGGGCTGACCTATAATGTCATGTAACGTGTGCTAATAGGCGTGCCAAACCTGAGTACCTAACAAAAGCCTTACACTGTACTACAGACCAGGAGATTGTCCATGTGTAAACAGTAAGCATCTGCTATTGTAATCTTAAAATGGACAACTATCAAGCACCTCAGCCAGAAGTACTAATACATTCTAACTTTGGGACTCATTCAGTCAATCAATGACACTTTTCCTGCATGCTAACTGTATATGTAAAGAGATGCCTTTTTCCTCATGTTTTGGATACCATTAGGCAGTGCAGATTAGCCATATGTCAAGCGAAATTGCTACATCCTAGTCACAGCAGAATAGTTTCCTCAACAACTACACTGTACTTCAGACCAGGAGATTGTCCATGTGTACACAGTAACTATGTGCTATTGTAATATAAAAATGGATGACTATCAAGACGTGTGTCTGCCAGATTTTCTCTTTGACAGAAGTCAATCATAGGAAGGTCTCCATCAATGCAATCCAAGAGTCGATGAAGGCATTCACTTACAAGAAAGATACTAGTGTGCCTAAAAGGGACATCAGATATACATGTACAATAAAAAATCAGGGGAGCAGAGAGAGAGAGAGAGAGAGAGAGAGTGTGTGTGTGTGTGTGTGTGTGAGAGAGAGAGAGAGAGAACCTCCCACAAATAACAGACACCAAACATGCAACATTTGAGTCCATGAAGCTGAAATAAACTTACACAGCTTTCTGTCAACTGAGATGTCCTTGAGTTTTTACCCAACACAGTCCATGCTGCTGATTCACAGAGACCTGCATAAATTTGACTCATCACTATCGCACATGTAATTTTCAGTTATAAGCTCTTTTATAATGATCAAAACATTATGCCTACATTCACTGCATTGGTCTCGGTTCCTGATGTCTATCTATAAAACCGAGTGTCTCTATGAACCACGTTTTAAGCAGCTTTGGTATGCAGCTGTTCCATAATGATGCCTTTATTTTCCAGATTTTATATTAATGCTTTGGAAAAACCAACCATACAAATCAGTAATCCTTGTGGCGCAAATCGTGGGAGAATCGAAAGGGGAAAACCAGGCTGTCAACCAGGCTGTTTTCAGAGAACCCAACTAAATGCCTGGGGAGTCTCTGAAACAGGACCAACAACCAAAGTGGGGGACTATACATCCAGCAAGTACCTCACTCTATGAATACATAAAAGACACCTGCAGGCCAAGCCTTGCTTGGTCGCTCTGGATACCCACGTCTCACGCTCCCAAACGGCGTGCAGGCTGCAGATGTAGATGTTCTGCCAAACGGCAATGAGGGTGGCCCATCACCAAGCTGCAGAATGTCCCAAGCATCATGCAACACCGTCTCCCAAACACTATCCTCTGAGGAAGAAACAGGACGAAGTCGAGAAGGGGGAGTTGCATCCTGTATCATGATTAGAAAGACCCGCTGATCCTGAATCCTATAAGCTAGGATGACCATGTCAACGGAGAAGGAGTGGCCCCTCTGTCAACCAAGCTTCCATACCCCAAGTGAAGTCCCGCCGCATCCTTTGCATCCTAGACACTATCCAGAGGGCCCCCTACCATATCCTCTACTCCATAGGCAGTGTGGGATCGTTTCTAGGTCCTCATACGATGGCATCTCCCATCAATGCACATCTACTCCAACCAAAGGTCAATGGGAAGATCCCCATGGGCAACCAAAAGAAGTATGTAATCTTATGTGGCCAACGGCTAGTCCACATGCATAACCAAAATCTGGAGATGACCTCCAGAGGCACCTATTGTTCAATCCGATGCTGCTCTCTCGAAGGACTCCAGGTGGCCACCTCCAACTGAAGGCAATGCCAGATGCGTGTCATGTTCAAGAAGGACACCTCCACATATCTCTCCAAGTGCGCTACTCTAGATACCCAGAACTACTTGCGTGGGAACCACTATACCTCTTGAATGGGCTGGCGCTCCCACAACCACAAGCACAACTCTAACCCATCCTATGACTAGTGTTGGGTCAATGGTCCAATCCTTGCCCAAGCGGCCCACTACTCTAATCCTCTGCCACTCAAGTATATGGTTACATCCATCTCTAGGCCTACATCAAACTCTAGCTGGAGAAGCCCCCGGCCCCACTCAATAATGCCCGAAGCAAAAGGATCCAAGGGCTCGATATAGATACTAGATTCTGTCAGGCACCCCTGTCTTGGAGCCCATACCAACACGGGGGAGCTGAGGGTCTACGAAGCCCATTTCTCCAAGACTCAAGGATTGTTGAGTCTATCTCAAGTTTCTACGTGCCTGCCCCTCTCATGTGAGGAGAGGGCTCTCACATGTGCCTCTGTCTTAATGGGGAGACGGCTCCAAGCTCTACAAGACCATTATCCCACTGCGCCCAACCAACATGTGTCGATTGCCCCAACATGGGTGCTCAAACTACTTTCAGCATCAAGGGCGGTCCCAAATAAGTCCTCCTAATAGCCGTTGCCACACCCTATGTAGACTCATCACGGGTGAGTGGAGCCTCTGAGAGGATCCACCAATGAGCCTGCTGCAATTGACCACCTATGGACCTACTTTGCATCTCCCGATTCGATGATGCTCTATCTGGAGCAAAATCATCGTCGGCCAAGCAACCCTGGCTCTAGTCTTCCTCGTGCCATTCGATCTTAGCCACAAGAACATGTGCATCAAGCACCTGAGCTATCCCATACATCCTCTGTGAAACACCAGCATGAGGCTATGTACCAGGCCATGGTCAACAAGACCTAGTTGGCTATGAGGGTCCGCCCTACTAGGGAGACTTTGGGCAAGCTTCAGTATAAAAGGTTGCCCCGCACACTCTCTAACACAGGGGCAATCTACTGCTCTGTTGAAATGTCAATGTCCACCTAGCACTCGCTATCTGACCTCGCGAGATCCAACAACCTCATGAGGAACCCGCCTGATTTGGTCCAGTTAACCCTGACCCCAGATGCACATTGAGGGTACTCCAGACACCCTCTAGGCTCTCTATTGTGCCCTTGACAAAAAGGATCGTATTGTCTGCAAACTCTGAGTGTAGAAGCTCGTCCTCCGGGTAGATCGATAAGTGCATCCCTGTGAGGCAAGCCGTATGGGAGTGCCACAAGTTTCCCAGAGCCTTTGCTACCACGAAGAGAGATAACAAAACTCTGATATATTCTTCCACAACAGTGGGTTGACAAAAGCTCAAGAGGTGAGCGTATAAAACAGCAAGGAGATGCTGTCCCAATATCTGAAGCTAATCCTCTCCCTACGCGCTTGCCTGTGCAATGCTTGTCTATGCAAGTGGTGAGGAATGAGGGGGGGCCTTTTATAGGCCCATTGCTGGGCTCTGAAAACCGACCAGCAGGGGGTTAGCTCCCTGCTGCAGCACCGACCTGCTGGGCTCCACCACCGACCAGGCTGATCTGGCCGGCTTGGGCCAGGCCTATATAAAGGCACATCACCGACCTGCTGGGCTCCACCACTGACCAGGCTGGTCAGCCTCTTAGGCTGATCTGGCCGGCCTGGGCCAGGCCTATATAAAGGCCCATGTGCCCAGCACATGGGCTGCTGATGCAGTCCGCAGGCCCCGCCTTTTGCTGCTCCAAGAGGCGCCTAGGATGCAGCGTTGTGCGGGTTCCAGGCCAAGTAGGTGCTCTGCCCTTTTCTTCCCCTACCGCCCTATAGTCTTCTGTCCCCTTGTCCCCTCAAATCAAGGGCTCACAAGTGGGGCGGTGATTTTCTAACATGGCTTGTATTGCTTCATAAGGTGTCATACCTTGAATTGGTTCGCTCGGAAGCCGATTAAGCAAGTAGTTTGCAATGGAAATTGCTTCTACCCAATACTGATTAAGAAGATGCTTCTCACTGAGCATTGCTCTAGCACTGTTTGTGAAAGTACCGTTCTTCCTTTTAGCTCTTGCACTCTACTAAGGAGTATCTGCACAAGTGAATTGTCTTCCAATGCCATGACTTCTGCAAAAGTTCATGAATGTTGAAGACATGTATTCACCTCCTCTGTCTGATCTCATGACTTTGATCTTTCTGCCTGTCTGGTTCTCAACCATGGCTTTTTTTTTTTCAAAAAGATTACTTTATTAAGTATGAAGGAAAACCGCAAGAGCAAGCTCTAATGCAAGGGTACATCATGCCATGCATGAGGAAAAAACCAGCTCAAAAAGAGCTAACAAAAATCCAAGGTGGAGGCTGAAAATGCCACCTCAACCCTGAAGGGTGATCGGCATGTCATCTGTATCTATCCACTCTGTTGGTATGGTTGCCTCTATCTGCTGCATCCTGACTGCACTCCCTCTAAGGTGGCCAACTAACAAGAGTCTCTGATCCTCTGGAAGCTTCCTAGAAGCCTTCCATGCACCTACTGTGGAAGCACGTCCCCTCTCCCATCTAGACCACTGCGTGTAATGGGACACTCCTAGTGATCTGCCATGCTCATCCAATATAGAGTCATTCCACAAGATTGCCTGCTTGTCAATTTCTTCGCGAGAGAAGGGTGGAACTCTCCAAAGAGTACCTCTGAGGCAGCTCCAAGCCTTCAAAATGGCAGCCATGAGAGGGGAAGAGGGAGATCTAAGATGGGCTGAAGTAAAGGTCCATCTCGAGCTGTCCATCCAATCCCCCCCATGAGATGGTGTACAAGACTGAATGCGGTGTAAGAAAAATTCTTTCCAAGGCTTCTGTCCAGGCATCAATCCTCTCACTACAAACTTGTAGAGCAAGGCCATACACTGCAAGTTCGGATCAATAATATTGAGACCTCCTTCCACTGTGGGGAGAATGAGGGTCTCCCAAGCCCCCCTAGCTACAACATCTAAGGTGCCATCTAACCCAGTCCATAGGAAGTTCCTGATAGGTCTCATGAGCTGAGAGATACAACCTCTAGATCTGCAACAACATGAGCAAACGAACCAAGCAGTAGCCAAAAATACATCACTACTCTAGATGCAAGGTCAAGTCTGGCAGAACTCTAAAACAAGAGTTTCCTCCTGATGCTCTCCAACACGGGAGCAAACTGTTGTGCTGTAGAGATGCCCACCCCGACCTAGCATCCTAGGTACTTGATGGAAACACCCCTCTGAATCCAAGTAAATCCGATGTCATTCCCCCAGCCTGGAGTGTCCTCATTACTAATCCAAAAGGCATTGGATTTGTTCCGATTAATATGAGCCCCTTCTACAGTGCAAAACAAATCCAAGGTTGTCCTGAACGAGGTGATTGTCTGTGGTGTGGCATCCAAAAAAACAGCCATGTCATCTGCCAACTCACTATCCAAGAGCTCATCCTCATGCCTCAACAGAAGCCTCATTTCTATAATATCAGCTTGAGCTCTAAGGTAATAGCTCATAGCTTCGGCCACAAATAAAAAGAGAAAGGGGGCTAAATGATGAATATATACAAACCTCTTTAGGGTTAGGGTTAGAGTTGCCAACCCTTTCCTTTTTAGCACTCTTTTGGGTTAGTGCTATGCACATATGATCACAAATAATGTTGAGATGAATCCTCAACAGAGCCCTAGTCCAAGGATTATTTAGGCAGAGCAATTTGAGCTGCCTCGTTTAATTATGTCATACCCGGCCTGATCTATAGTATGCCATTTCCCAGTTAAGTGTTGGAAAGGTCACCTCCCCATCTGTAAGCCCCCATATGAGGAGAGCATGGGGGAGGGAGACCTAGGGCAGTACCCAACAGGAAATGAGAGAAAGGGGCTGCCACATAGACAGCATCATGGCTGGCATGAGGGCAGCACATCTAGAACTGTTAAGGGCAGGACACAGGGCCAGGAAAGTACGGAGCAGAAGCAAGACAGTCTGGGACAGATTGCGGAGGATCTACGACATGGAGGCGCACTGTTTGCAGAGGCGCAGACATGGCAGGGAGTGCAGGCTCAGATCTGCAGCAAGGAATGTGACTGTCAGTGGGCAGGTGGCAGGCCTTTTATAGGCTGCATATTTGCCTTGAATGGAGGGCCAAAAGCCCTGGAAGTTTGGGCCATAAAAGGCCTGACTTGTGAGCCCTTTAAGGGCGGTTTTTTACAGACTGGTCAGTTTTTACAGACTGGTCGGTTTTTTGGTGCAGGCCTTGGGGCCTATATAAGGAGGCCATTCAGGCCTCATTTCAGCATCACTTGCAGCAGCAGATCCAAAGCAGAAAGGATCAGCAGGTAGCCACCCTCTGGACCTACTTTCAGGAGGATAGAGAGGTGCTAGCAAGGCTGCAGACTTAGCCACAAAGCTGCCCACCTAGGCTGGTTCCCAGACAGCAAGGTGGAGAGGATCATCCTAGACGGAAAGTCTACTTACGCTCGAGGTGGAGCACGCGGACTCTAGTCTAAAGATAGCCAGCAGATAGGAGAAGGACTTTGTGGTAAGATCAGAGGACCACACCATTGGTGGGACTCTGGATCTGTCTCTTTTGTATTGTGTCCATAGTTGTGGACGGAAATATATATTTTGGTGGTTTCTCTATCTGATTGGTTCATTGTCTATTGATGAGTCTGCACACCTATTGAATGCACATAAGTAAAGAAGTCTGTGATTCCACACCCACACCGCACACTGTGTGAGCTCCTGGGCATTACTATAAGTCTTCCGCTACATGTACCCTCTGTTGGGTATTTTCTAACATGGTATCAGAGCCCAAGTAGGAGGCTCACTGGTGTGGGAGCCTGAAGGCAAGGACCTTGCTGAAGGACGACCCTGATTCAGAAGCTCTAGGGAATCGACTTCCACGACTGGAGGATTGTGCCCTTGCGAGAAGGAGGGTGACTCAGGTCTAGTCAGGTGCGTTCAGAGTTCTGATTTACTGCATTTGAGTTTGGTTGACTTTGCTGTGCGGTATATACAGCAGAGATGTCGACAGCCTCTTCAGCCCTTGCTATTCCTTCCTCCTCCTCCAGTTTTCTCTCTTTCACTATCCCCAACTTTGGAGAGTCTGGGAACCTGGACGGGACTAATTACCCGATCTGGAAAGTGAAGATCCGGAGTCATTTAGTGGCTCGGAAGTTGTGGAGCTGACCACGGGAGAGGAGTCGAAGCCGGCAGACATGGTGGACAGTAAAGGGAAGGTACTCATGGCAGTAGACAGAGAAGAGCTTGAAGCTTGGGAAGAAAGAGATGCCCATGCCCTGGCAATAATCATAGGGACTACGGCGGACTCTGTTCTTCCGCATATCCAGCTGGCCGAGACGTCAGTAGAGGCGTGGGCCACACTTTAGTGCGGAAGCGGAACCGGACCTGGTGGAGCAGGAGCCACTGGATGCAAAGCCAGGAAAAGATTTCGACACCGAAAGGTTCCAGAGGACTACGACCAGGGAGTTACTGGAGCATCTTCATCAACGTGTTGGCATTGGGCTGAGATGTGTCGGTGAGAGGGGGTGTTGGAAAGGTCACCTCCCCATCTGTAAGCCCCCATATGAGGAGAGCATGGGGGAGGGAGACCTAGGGCAGTACCCAACAGGAAATGAGAGAAAGGGGCTGCCACATAGACAGCATCATGGCTGGCATGAGGGCAGCACATCTAGGACTGTTAAGGGCAGGACACAGGGCCAGGAAAGTACGGAGCAGAAGCAAGACAGTCTGGGACAGATAACGGAGGATCTACGACATGGAGGCGCACTGTTTGCAGAGGTGCAGACATGGCAGGGAGTGCAGGCTCAGATCTGCAGCAAGGAATGTGACTGTCAGTGGGCAGGTGGCAGGCCTTTTATAGGCTGCATATTTGCCTTGAATGGAGGGCCAAAAGCCCTGGAAGTTTGGGCCATAAAAGGCCTGACTTGTGAGCCCTTTAAGGGCGGTTTTTTACAGACTGGTCGGTTTTTTGGTGCAGGCCTTGGGGCCTATATAAGGAGGCCATTCAGGCCTCATTTCAGCATCACTTGCAGCAGCAGATCCAGAGCAGAAAGGATCAGCAGGTAGCCACCCTCTGGACCTACTTTCAGGAGGATAGAGAGGTGCTAGCAGGGCTGCAGACTTAGCCAGGAAGCTGCCCACCTAGGCTGGTTCCCAGACAGCAAGGTGGAGAGGATCATCCTAGACGGAAAGTCTACTTACGCTCGAGGTGGAGCACGTGGACTCTAGTCTAGAGATAGCCAGCAGATAGGAGAAGGACTTTGTGGTAAGATCAGAGGACCACACCATTGGTGGGACTCTGGATCTGTCTCTTTTGTATTGTGTCCATAGTTGTGGACGGAAATATATATTTTGGTGGTTTCTCTATCTGATTGGTTCATTGTCTATTGATGAGTCTGCACACCTATTGAATGCACATAAGTAAAGAAGTCTGTGATTCCACACCCACACCGCACACTGTGTGAGCTCCTGGGCATTACTATAAGTCTTCCGCTACGTGTACCCTCTGTTGGGTATTTTCTAACATTAAGCAGGTACATGCATAAGCCCAATACTCACCATTGGCAAGCTATGAAGTGGGTGTTCCATTACTTGAAGGCCACACAACATTTGGGACTGTTCTATGGTGATGAGTCTTCACTTGTTTTACATGCTTTCATAGGACAATGATTGGGCAGGTTGTTACGACACGAGTGTCTCACAATGGCAGCTGTTTCATACCTGGATCTTCATGCATTTCATGGTTCAGCAAGAAGCAACCTACAATTGCTACTTCCAGCTGTGAAGCTGAGTACACGGCAACCTTCACAACTACAGTAGAGTGTGTCTGGCTCCGCAAGTTGCTCACAGATCTTGACATTAGCCAACCATCTTCTACTATCATCTACACTGACAGCCAGAGTGCTTTAGCCAGTCAGAGTGCTTTAGCTGCTACTCTCACTATGTTCGAGAGCGACTGCTAATTGGAGATATACAGTTGTCCTACATTCCCGCTAAGGATAACTTAGTAGATCTCTTCACGAAGGCTCTACCACAACCCAAGTTTGAGGCTTTCGTAATGCCTTATACTTGGCACCATTTATTACGTGATGTTGATCTCCATGTACTATCATAGGTTGCTATATCCATCTTGGACGAACATGTGTAACCATGATCTAGTTTCCAGATATATCTAAGACGTTTCTAGGATACTTCAGCCATACCATTGGAGGGGGCTTTGTTAGCATTTAGCCCTAGTATGTGCCTTGTAGGATCAGTCAACCCTTAGGTTGACTTTGTTTTTCAACTCCTATGGTTGTCTTCAAGGCCTATATTGGCCACCACCTTGTACTTTCTCATTATCCATTTGCAAGTACTTCATTTTCCCTCAGCTGTTGTCTGCTCCTTGCAATCCTTTTGCACTCCATTGCTCCCCGCACCCAACATGATGGACATTCCATAGTCAAGTTTGGAGGGGAGGAATTCTCATCGAGTGTCGAAAAACCCCACCGTGAACTATGATTTAGTCACTGAGATTGCAGAGCAAAAGTCTTTTAAAGAGGCACAAGATATACTTGAATGGTGGGTTGCCAGAGATGAATGCCATTCTGAACAATCACGTTTAAGGTGGACAGACCCCTCAAGCGGAAGGTAAAGGTTGAGGGACTCTTGATGAAGGAGCTCACAATGACAATCTTAGGATTTCTAGAAGTAAGGAAGCGAAATCATAATATCTTCATTTTCCAAGAGAAACATTGCCGTGAGATCTTGAAGGAGTTCTAGATGGAGAACTGCATCGAGGGCAGTGACACCAATGGAGGTTCGGCTGAAGCTCAGCAATGAGATACTTCTCAATTGGTGGATGCCAGTAGGTATTGACAGTTTGTGGGCTCTTTGCTTTATCTGACTAACACTCGACCAAACATATCTTTGGTTGTTGGTGTTCTTTGTCAGTTCTCTTGGAAACCAAGGGAGGATCCTTGGAAAGCAGAATTGCGGATGCTTAGGCACTTGACGGATACAAGCATATACGGGATCACTTACAGCACATTGTGGAGCTCGGGGGATTTTGTTTTTTTTTAAGACGGGCCACGTTTTTTGGATACTCGTCTGCCACATACTTCCTAAATAGTAAAGGAATATTTTTATTGAAAAAACTGTACGACTATTAAATAACAAAGGCCACTTCTTACTAGCTCAAAAGTTCATCCACCCTGTTATGCGGCGCTTTGGATAAATTCAAACCAAAGACGTCTCTTCTATTATCCGTGTGTAGAAGTTATTTTTCTACATAGATGCAACGATTACATAAAAGGGCTCCAAACTGGCAATTGAATAGCTCCAAAGAATGGAATATTTGCTTTAAAAGAATGGTTAGACGATACATCTGGACAAGTCGACACACATGCATTCAACGAAAACCAAAGCTCACTTGCTATAAAACATCTTGAAACAGCATTGTGAGGAGTCGGATATGTCGATTCTGTGGAGGCGACACGTAGCAGTTTTCCTGCCGATCGAGGCGACCGTAACAAAGCCATGATCAGGGAAGCAGCAATGCCAATCCACTGTTATCTCCAAGCCTTCTTGGCAAAACCATGAGGTCTAACTCATTGTGATTATCTGATGAGCTTCATCTGTCAAACTGATTTAGTGAACTCTTCCAGCGAAAACAGCGAAACTACTAATTCCCTTGTTTTGAGTGCACATGTACTAACAGAGTTGCCCATGCGATGTTCGGACTTGGTTTCGAGGTTTTGGGCAATTGTAAAATCCGAAGCATCTTACATCATTGTTGGTGCTTAACTTGGTGTCTATATAGAAGTCTATTCCTAAGCACCTTGCAGTTTCTTATAAATGTTTGTTAAGTTGAGTTTGGTATGCTTCGCTTAGTGTTTATTAAGTTTAATCACCTTTTTAGCTTTCTCATTTGCTTCGCTAGTAGACAATTCACATTAATTTTGTTGGAAATTTGCACACTATTCTCACATTGTTCACATAACATTTTAAACACATTGAAGAGACTTGAATTGTTTGCCACTGATGTAAGTAGATGGTAGAGTTATTGTTTTCAAGTTGTGTTTCCTCCCCTTTTAAGCTATGCCACTATGTAAGTAGGTGGTACAATTATTGTTTGTCAAGTTCTCGCAATAATCACATGTGTTGCCTCCCCTTTTAAGTTATGCCACTATGTAAGGTCGGTGTTATGTTTAGCCAAATATGTAGCTTAACAAGCACTTGTTAGTATAAGTAGTGGTTAGACAAGTTAGTATAAGCACTTGTTAGTATGAATAGTGGTTAGATTTAAGTTGTATGAGAACTTTGATGTTGCACACAGTGGAAAGACTTGCCTTTTTCATGTTAAATAAAGTAGATTGTTAATGTAATTAAATGTTATATATATTATCAATGTAATTAAATGGTAGATATATTATTGTGAGTTTTCTTACGTTAGAGCTATGATGCCATGTCTAATTTTCTCGACTTTAGGGCTATGATTCTCAACTTTAGAGCTATGATGCCATACCTAATTTTCTTTGAAAACCTAAAACAACTCAAAGGGTGCACATGGAACGTAGGTAGCAAAGTCCTATGGCAGAGAGGGTGTGTTTTTAATTTTGGGCCTCTCCCTTCCCCCTTCAAGTAAACATGGTGGATAATAATGATGCAAATATGTTGTTACATTTGGAGTGGTTGTGTAGTACAAATAGAATTTTGCAGCCGAAAATCATATGTCCCCATGTCCCCACAACATCATAAATCTAGCAGTAAACATAACCCTCAGTGCATGGATGATATGATTAGAGTGAAAAGGAAGGATAAATTTAATGTGTAAGCAAGATAGAGTTTAAGATGGATTTTTATAGACTTTAACAAAAAACCTATGTGTTCTTTTTTGGGCCCTACCTTCGAGGGATAAAAATGATGCTAATTTGTTTTAACCTTTTGAGGGGTTTTGTAGTACAAGTGAATTTTGCACCCAAAAGTATTATGTCCCAATGTCACCGCAAAATCAATCAAAAACCTAGTTAAAAACTCAATCAATAGTGAACAGAAGATCCCCCCCCCCCCCCTCTCTCTCTCTCTCTCTCTCTCTCAACACATAGTCCTGAGTCACAAAGCAAGAGACCTTATGCATAGTGGCAACTATTGCACCATCATGGTATATCATCCAATGGCCAAGGTGTACGAATTAGCACGTGAGATACACATTGCTTACCCAAATGAGTGGGCAGGTATATGTGCACATGGTCTGGCATGATTAACACAAGATCAATCCACCCTAGCCCACATCTTTACCTCAAAGCTCTCATTGAGGAGGCTAACCATTCAGAAGCAAAATGTCTACTTTTGCTTTTTTGAAGTTCTACAAGACATTCAACTCAATCCCGTGGGCTCCTTCTCATTTTATGGCCTTAGAGTTTGGGCAATCGTGCTAGTATATGAGTCACTGGCTTAGTGTGAATCACACACAAGGCATGCCAAAGGAGATAAGTAGTACCATGGGTGTTAAGCAATGGTACACTTTGTCCACCACCCTCTTCGGTCTCTATAAGGAGGAGTTAGCCTCCTTCGTGGACACATTTGTGGCTGGGCAGGGTTCAACACTAGTAGATGTTTGTCTACCTATATCTTGGTTTATGCGCCAACATTGTGATATTGATCTTAAGAAGAGCTATTGGCCTACAAAATCACTAGTAGTCCTAAGAGCATTTTATGATAGTCATGACACGAATGTCAATCTGAGCAAGACCAAGATTATGATCTTCAAAAAAAGTGATGCTCGACTCTAGTAGGAGTCATTCGTGTTTGCAAGTGCACAAGTTGGGATTGTTACACGAACATGTACTTGCTGTGAATTTTATAGGCCCTTAATTTAGCATGAAACCGAGAGCTTGAGCTAGATTAACTAGAGGAGATGCTTCACTCGCAAGATTGGAAAGAGTGTTTTCAAGGCAGCTACACACACTCCTAGTTATATTAGCATTGTTATATGTAGAAGCTTTATAGCGGGTGTATCTCACAAAGCATCAAGTGAGTTTGATGTAAAAAGCTACAATTCATGATGCTTTCTTGCATTATCTATGGAAATAGCATTCCACAAGATACCAAGATACCATACATTTGGAGTTTGGAACACATAGATATCACATATTGTATTATGACACACATCGGAACAAGGCTTGAGAGTATGGCATGAAGCATACATAAGCTATAGGCACTTTTATCATCTATAAATCTTGTGATGATGAGAAATGTTGTATTCACCATAGGCTATCGCATGGTCTCCATTATTGAGGCATATATGTTGATCACCTTCCCCCCTACAAGTATTCCCCCCTACAAGTATTCCTTAGATGCTCTCATTCTTTACCTGAAACAATAAGAGTTCCACCTTGTCATCTAAAATTAGCTTATGATGCTCATTACTCATCAGTGTTTGTTGCTAGCACAGTGATAAGTTGAAATAGACATTGGGAGAACGGTGCTTGGTTGGTGGAGCAATGTCCTTGGTTTATGAGGGGAACAACTAGATGAGCCTACTAGATATTCTTGTATTGCTCAAGATTGTTAGCTCATTATCAAGGAGAGTGATGATATGGGCAATGGGTATTAATGGATGGTACCTATGCTCTAGCATGGCTTACTTGTACAGAGCCAAACTTAAAGGAAAAGTAGATATAGGTCAAGGATGTCTTTACTTGCTCCTAAGATCTTTCCATGGAAATTCATGGGACAATCTAGATTGATGATCAGTGAGAGGGGGTGTTTAAATATAGATGTCAACTCCCCACCCGTGAGCCTCCATGTGACAAAGGCATGGGGGAGGATGACTCAAAATATGTATGGGGGTCTTGGAGAGGGCACATGGGGGAGGATGACTAGAAATAGGTATGGGTTCCTAGAGAGAAGCGATGTGGCTATGGATGCCATGTGGGTAGCAATCTAGGCTACCACACGAGGTGCACAATGAAGCCTAGGAATCACTGTGGGTTGCAGCCTAGGCTACCACACAAGGAGCACAATGAAGCCTAGGCTTCCACATGGGGAAAACAATGAATCCTTCATTAGGCTACATGAACGGACCACACTCAAGGAAATAGAATCCCTCTATATGACATGGAAGATGGCCATTTATGGGCTCACAAGTGATCAACACTCTATAACAACAGTCTAGGGTAGTCAAGTCGATAGACAAGGGAAAAATATAAGTTGGATAGTAGTTTGAACTAGTAAAGATTGGTATCTGTAGCCATACAAACTATATATTCAGTTGTTCATTTTGTTGGAGGATGAGACTGGTTGATTGGTCAATCAATTCTTGGGGGCATTCCATGCCCTATATAAAGGCCCCATTTGTGGGTGGTCTTGGTGTTCATTATATACCTCACACATTTGCTACACATAAAAGCAGTAGGGAGGTCTAGGGATCCATTGTAAAATAACATACTTGGCAATAGACCTTGCTAGGAAGGAGCACAGCAAGGAGGTGTGTTAGGGCAACATGTTGGCTGCCCACCACTAAATGTCCATTGGATCATATAGGTAGACATATGTTGGATATTTTCTATGAGGTCAAAAGCAACAAATGGAGGCTCCTAGAGATCTACATAGGACACAATCTTCTAGATAGATGAGCACACCATTTTGTATTAGAGTTGCCTTTTTTGTACTAGGGTTTGCCTATTTTTTGTAGCCTATACATAATTAGGTGGTGATTCTACTCCTTGTACATGATATCAGTATGTTTCTTTGAGCTCTTCGGTATTCCTTGTGTGCACAAGAGATGGTGTGAGAATTTTTTATGCATTGTATGAAACCTAGGTGAAAGTACTATGTGAACCATGGGTTAAAGTCTTCCACTGCAAGGAGTTTTCAATAGCAAGAGCCTCTTTATTTTCTAGCATGGTATGTGAGCCAAGGAGGTTACTCCCTTGGCATTAGATCCCCAACGAGTCCTCACAACTGTGTTGATGCCTAGAGGAGAGAACCTTTGCTTTAGAAAAGTGATCTCAACTCAGGATTGCATAATTCATTTTGACTTTATCATTTGAAGGACATGTCCCTTTGTGAGAAGGAAGGTGACCTAGATTTAGATAAGTGTGCCTTTGTCAGTAGGGATTGTAGAGTTTATACCAATTTCATGCTTGGCGTCAGCTTTGTTCTATGGTCTTCATTCCAATGATTCACTGATTCCTTTTAGAAACCTTGAAGATGAGGACAAACAAGATGGGGACAATTAATGATCTAGAAGTTGAAGCTATGGAGCCACATGGTGGTCAGAAAGTGACAAAAAGAGAGGAGATGAAACCCTAAGACAAGGATGTGATCAAAAAGTAAGTTAAACTTGAAAATTCAAATTAGGTAGACGAGTGGGAGGTAAAGGATGCCAAGGAATTATTTATGATTCATTGAAATGATAGCATATGCAATGATCCCACACATTCGATTCCTCAAAAGTATCATGAGACACCTTGAAGGACCTATAAGGTAGATTAAAAGGATCCAAGTAAGAGTCAAAGGACTCAAAATCATCAGCAAAGGTGGTAATAGCAAAGGTAGAGCTTTACTTTGTAAAATGACTTTAAGTGTTGTTGTTATTAGGTATGCGAATCTAGGTGAAACTTTCTTGATGAGAAACAATACAATGATACAAAGATACCACGAACCTTTGTGAAGTTGATTGCTTAGGGTGTGAACAAGGTTGACACCACTTCCATGGAGGAAGTGTCTTTGGAGGACATCCAAGATCAAGGTTAGATGAGTGTAGGCACATTGAAGGTTGCAATGCAGTGCTACAATGTGATGTCACCAAGTAACACTTTTTCTCTGATGAAGTGCTCTTTGACATCAATGTGCTTTGTCCTACTATATTCTTGGCTAATGCTTGAGCTGATTGATTATCATAGGATATTGTTGTTGGTATTCATTCATCAAAGTAATTTATTTTTGACAATAGTCTTCTGAGCCATATAGCCTCACATGCACTTGTTGTGAGTGCCCTGTATTTTTTCTATTGAAGACAAAGAAACAGTGGGCTATTTGTTTGACAACCATGATATAGCACCTTTACCAAGGAAAAATTCATATCCTTCTGTGGATCTCCTAGTCTCATGATCTCTTGCATAGTCCATGTCAGAGTATCCATGCAACCTTGGATGACTTCCTATGAATTCTATTCCAAACTGTCTTGTACCTCTGATGTATGTTGAGACTCTCTTGGCTACATTCCAGTGAGACTGTCTTGGATTTGCCATAAGCTGTGCAAATAAACTTACTGCATAACAAATATATGGCCTCATGATACTCATATATATTAGAGATCCAATGAGTTGCCGATAGACCTGTCACATCAAGACTCCTAGGGCACCAACTGCCTTTAGTAAGAATACCTATCAAAATCTTGAGTATGAGACGAATTTAACAATATGTAATGAGTAGAAATTAGTCAAATTAGCATGGTTGTGTTCTACACTAAAAGAGTTTCAAATATGTCTTCACGTCTTGAAATTTGGGTAACACATGGAAAAGAGAGATTAATTTGAAAGGAGTTGGGTCTTCATAGTGTATTTCTTGTTATACCCCCCCCATCCAAAAGAACCCCCCCCATGGGCCTCACATGATATGAAAAATATGCACAGTTCTTGAAATCTTGCATATTTTTCAAGGCATATACCTTATATATTATGGAAGGGGGGACATGAGATTTTCATATTTTTACCTTGCAATTTGATTATTTTAAAGGAAATCCATGCATATTATTTATCTTGTCCCCCCATATCTTGGATTTTGGATGAGGGTAGTAACATAATACATATTGAGCCGGTGCCCTAGGCATTGACTATAGGCTTTTTTGGATCTTTTGTAAGTTTCAAACTCTATTCCATGGGAGTGGCTACAATCTTGTAATCTTTCATATGAAACTTCTTTAGGAGACTGTCGATATATTTCTACTGGCTCACGAAGGTCTATCTGAGTCTCTCTAGAACTTAATTCCAAGACAATAGTGCATAAGTCCAAGATCTTTCATGTCAAACTCTACAGATAAGTCTTGTTTCACGTATGGGGTTCTTGGAGAGGCCACATGGGTTAATCTATGCTGGAAAACTTCTATGGCTACCATATGGGCAACAACATAGGGTTTCACATAGGCAACACAAGCCTACATCAAGCTATAAGAAAGGCCCATATGTGGGGCAAACTCAATACGTTAGGAGCCTTACATATAGAGTAAATAGCCATTTATAACCCTACTTGCGGTCAACAATTTGCAACAGCAAATTGGGGCAATTGTTGGTCAACCCAGAAAGGCACATCGATAGACAATAGTCTATAGCCAATAGAGTCTAATATAGGGGGTATATAGTCTATAGCCAGCATAGTATAATATAGGGGCTATAGAAGTGCATAATGGGTACCGAAGATGAAAAAATCCATAACCTAAGATATACCAATGTTTGTAGAAAATTCACATGTAAAAATTTAGATGATTTCTTTTGTAAATTGGGAATCACTGAACAAGATTACATCTTGGCAATCCGCAGCAATCTATCACAACCCACAATTCTGTTGCGTAGAAAACCTAATGACATGTACAGAAATAAATTCAACCCCCACATTTCCAAATTATGGGGAGCAAATACTGATGTATAATTCATTTTGAACCCGCATGGGTCTTCATCATATTGCACATCATACATCACTAAGATCGACAAAGAAAAAAGCGAGGAGGTAAAATTAGCCTTCAAAGAGAGCTTTGAAACAAAGGCACCTATAGTAGAGCGCATAAGAAAAGTTGGGAATGCAATTTTGAACACACAGCATATTAGCTCGCAGCAAGCAGTGTACCTAATAACACAATCACTACCACTAAATACCACAAGTCAGGAATTTGTTTACATTAACACCAACCCAGCACAAGAATGCACTTTGCTCTTGAAAAGATGCAAGCAACTAGAGTAGATGGAACCAACAGATAACAACATCTTCTTCGATGATATCATATCTAAATACATGAAACGATTTGCAAATATACAAAGTGTTTGCCTCACAAATTACGCAAGCAACTACACGTTGAAAGGGAAATGTGAGAAACAAATAAAGAAAGCAAGAATTGTGCGGTTCATTAACTACAATAAAAACAAGGACCCCAAGAACCACTATAGGGTGCAATGCCTAATATACCTACCATTTTGGAGAAAAGAGCACAAACTGATAGAAGAATCGCAAACTTGGCATAATACAAATAAGGATTTAATTTCCAAGAATCATGATATCTTCAACAAAATCTTATTATGCCCCATCACTGAGACAAAAACACAGCCGACGACATCATCGACATCAACCAACGAAAGTCGAATACTGACAACAGAGCAATATGATCTAGCAATTAATACATGTATTCGATAAAAACAAGGGCAAACAAACAATGCCACACAGTGCAAAATTGGCATCATCTGCAACAACGCTTTCTATGCAAAATTCAAACAACTAAACAAGGACCAAAGAATCATTGTCAATGACATTATGCTTAAACAAAGAATACAGTTGGAAAATAAATTACATCTATTCTTGTCAGGAACTATTGGAACAGGGAGGACTTTCACTTTGATGGTGATCGTTCAAGGGCTGCTTCGCAATTACTTACACAGACAAGCAACGAACATAGAGACATGGAGGGTGCTACTACTAGCATATACGAGAAGAGCAGCATACGAAATAGGTGGAAGGGCAATCCATGCAGCCCTGCATCTACCACTACTGACATCCAATTACATGAACCTTTCAACAAAAAAGTTGCAAGAGTTGTCAATACAGTACAAAGACATGAAGCTGATAGTGCTAGATGAGGTATCCCTCTTCAGATTAAAACTTTCATTGCACAAGACATGCGAATGCAAGAAATTAAACATAACTACCTAGAGCCATTTGGAGGGGCTGATGTTTGTGGTGGCCTTTGCTAAGCAAGCACGACAAAGACTCATGGATATTCCTTCAACAAATGTCATCATCCACTTGGATGTCAAGATTCTAGAAGGAGCATGTCAAATATTACAAGCTACAACAACGAATGCGCCAAGAAAATAATCACTTCCTCCAGATACTAAACAAGATTCGAATCAGTGAACAAACAACAGAAGACCTTTAGTTACTAAATAGCCTGTTCTTGAGGCAGCCACAAAATAAACAAGAAATACCACACCTCTTTTATATAATTGTGATGAAGTACATTCACAACAATTATGTCTTCCACATACTTAATACAAAACCTCACATTATAAAAGCAATCAATATAAAGCATAAAACTTGCAGCAGGAACATAGCAATCCCCACCGACCCCAAAAACACAATAGGCTTACATGGAAAACTCAGATTAAGCCCAAGCATGATAGTACAATTTTGTGCAAGAATCTTGGATGTTGCAGATGATATCGTAAATGGAGTAGATGGAGTCTTCAAGGATTCGAATATGGAAAGTGAAACACTAGTTGTATGGGTGCAATTCTATAACGATAAAATTGGCTCACATGCAAGAGCACAAAATAGAAGACTTTATAAAAAAGGGATTGATGAACAATGGACACCAATTTTGTAGATTAATAGGGAATTCCAAATCGAGAAAAAACACTTGAATACAGTTTGTAGAAAACAATGTCCCATACACCCATCAACAGCAAGAACGATACATTGTGCCTAAGGACTGACAACAACGGACTCACTTGCTTTTGAACCAAGTAAAATAAGAAAAAGACTGCCCTATCACGTATACGTAACCTAGCAAACCTTTACCAGTTATCAGCACTAGAGCACAAGCAAATCAAAGTAGATAAAATGGTATAAGATGGAATACGACGACTACAAATAGAGACACAATGGAAAGTAGACCATGAACAGTTTGGCACACAAGAACCTAACACTTTGAACATACAATGCTTGAACACAAGGTCAGCAAGGGCTCATGCACAAGATTTTGCTCGCTTCTGAAAGCTTATTAAATGCGATAATAATTTGTCTACAAGAGACACACCTTCAAGAATCAAAGGATTTGAGCCTTCCAACATTTCATTCCATTGCATGCTCGACAAGAGTGGGAATCTCAACATACTTCAAAAACACGATGACAACAACAAACATAAAGGAGGTCTACAATGATAAATGTCAATGCCTACTAACTATATTCAAAAAACAAACCCTAATATCACAATAGTAAACACTTACAAACCACCACAAACAAAGGCAACGTCATTGATAAAATCAATAAAATGAGGTGCTCCAGCTACTTCCAGATAAAACAACCACATACATCATGGGTGACCTTAACATTGATTACAACAATGAATCGAGACCCAAAAACATACTACAAGACTTATACATGTTCTCTAAAAAACTAAAACAAATCATAAACAAAAGAACCACCATTTATAGATCAACAATTGATCACACATAGACAACAAACTATGCTTATTGGTCTCACCACTCAATTCTATATGTTGCAAGAAAAACCACATAAAACGGATTATAAATTTGGGGCAGGCTTGATGAATCCTATTCATTTTGTTATACAAGGCGATTATGTTTGCTAGGCTTTGCATTCAATATAAAGGCACCACAACAGAGGCATTCCGCCATTTGACTCATTCTCTATATCAAACTCGTTGTGGCATCATGCAATACTCACTATGGAGTTGTCTATTGGGAGGGGGAACAAACATACTTGCTATGGCATCCCTATCAACCCAAAAATCCATACAGTGGGCTGATATTCGTTGCACCAGCACTTGAAAACCCATATAGTAGACAACGGATTGACAACCTCAGCAAGGCACATTCATAGGGCCTTCCTATCAACTCACAGGGTGGATTCGCAAGATGCACCAACACTTGAAAACCCATATAGTGGGCAACAGATTCACAGTGTTCAATTCAGTAGGGCACATTTGCTAGGCCTTCCTATGAACTCGTAGGGCGTATTCACGGGATGCACTTAGCAACTCAATGCTTTCCTATGAACTCTCTCAATGCACGAATTATAGTCTGCTTCTCCTCTCACAAGGCACGTCCTTGTGATGTTTTGGTCTACTGACATCACCACGGTTGGCTCTTTGTTAGCACTGCCCTGCTAGGGGTAACCTATAGCAATGGGTGAGGCTCGTGTCTAAAGTAGACTTTCTATGTTTGAATTTGTGTTCTCACATCATCCCCTTTCAGATTTTCCTACTCTCAAGTGCATCCACTTGAGGATTGCTCTATTTGTATGAGTAATGTGACCCCAAGATTGTACATAGGTAACTACAATGTCAAAGCTGCCAATGTCTTGTTGGATAGAGCGAACAAGGTAGTGGTGTGTAATTTTGAGCTGGCAAAGATGGGGTCTCCACATTACTCGGAAGCATCTATACTAGACTGTGCTACTTTTGCTGACATCTTCTCATATTTAAGGGTAGTGCATCCAGCACATTGTGCCTCTTGTTTGCATTAGCATCAAGGAGTGGCTCTCCATTCACACCATCAGCATCAATGGCTGGGGCATCGTCTCCAAGGCCTTCACAAAACTCCATGCTTGTCAAGTTTGCAAACTCCAGCCTTCTTCTCACGGACCCTCTTCTTGCTTTGATGCACCCTCTTCTAGCCATAACTTTGCCCCTCATCACATTGCAGCATACTCACAAAACTTGTGATAGTAGTTTTGTGTGAAGTAGTTTGCACACGAACCCATTACAGTCATTGAAGAGACATCCTCCTACAGCCGCTACCACCTTGGGAGGAATTAGCCACCTCAACCACCTCAATAATTAGTGCCCTAACATTTGAAAAATCATATTAATTCATTAGTTGGGGGAGGGGGGGAGAGGAGAGTGGTATATGATGGCAAAATATTTAAGCATAAAGGGGGGGGGGTCTCAAGTGGGGAAGGGGGAGAGCTTGAATTCAACAAAAGGGCGCGGGGGGCATTAAAAAGGGAGGGATGTGTGAGATTGGGAAGCCAGCAACAAGAACTTCCCAAGTGAGGAGATTCAGAAGGTGGCTACCCATTCTTTTCCAAACAGGGTTAATATGGCCAAGAATCATAAGGGCGGCAAGGAAAATTGATTTCACTATCTCCACAATGCCGTTAAGGCCCTCACACAGTAAAGAGACTGGCCTGCTGGCTAAGGTGCTTGTGATCTCTTGGAATTTGCAAGGGGCTTGTAGTCAATTCAAAAAGAAACGTTGTTTGTGCCTTAATGCTGAAAGGAGGCCAGACATTGTGCTGTTGCAAGAATGTAAGTGAGGAGATGATGATGAACTCTGATTTGCTTTCAAACAAATGAGGTTCTGTTCTGGTTAATTTCCCCTTCAGAGGTAAAGGGGGTTCGGCGATTGTTGCTCGGGCATCTGTGAGCTTGCAGGAACTTGATCGACACTCCTTGGGTTGGTATGTCAGGGCCAGGGTCTCTATTCATGGTTTCCCTTTCTACGTGTGGTGAGCGTGTATGCTTCCAACATGGCTATCTCTCATCTTAATTATTGGAATGACTTGAGTGCATCTTTATCTGATGCATGTTGGATGATTGGTGGTGATTGGAACATGACTGTCAATCACGGTCTCATGCAAATGGTACTATTGTGGGAAAAGAAAAGGAAGCTTGGGAATGCCTATGTCTCTCTTGGAGTTTGATGGATTGTGCCGAACTTAATAGTGAAAGGGGTGTGCTCTTCTCATGGAACAATAGGAGAAAAGGGCCAGAATTTAGGGTAGCTAGGTTGGACAGTTCTTTAGTTCCAATGATGGGTGGTGGATGAAGGCTCCCATTGGGGGGGAGACCCTTGTTGGTACGGAAATTTTCTGATCATGACCCTGTGGCTTGGTCCTTTTTTATTCCTTTGGGGGTAGAGAGGCCCCTGGACATTCCTTTCAAATTCGCCAATAGGTGGTTGCTAGATGAGGATTTCTGTAATCAGATCAGAGATGTTTGGAAGGAGTGCACTCATAGTTTGGAAGACCCATGTCTTAGATGGGACGTAGGTATTAGGGGAGTCCATCTTTTTGCTAAGAAATGGGCCAAGTAGGAAAGAGATCGTTCTCACAGGCTCTCAGGTTACTGCCATTAGGGAATGCCTCTCTCTTGCTCTGACAGATGCTCCTAGGGATGTTATTCTTTCTACCTTACTAGTTGAGTGTGAAGCTGCAATAAAAGAAATGGAATGGTAGAAAGTAGAGAAGGCCAGAACACAGAGTAGACAAGTCTGGCTCAAGGTAGGTGACTACCCCTCGAAGATGTTTTTCCAAGCTAATAGGAGGAAGCATACCTGGGACAACATTGAAAGAGTCCAAGATAAGGATGGAAAGTTGGTCACAGGCTGTGTGGCACATTGTTGATGTTTCAAAAGGGAATTGGCGGAGATAATAGGCAGACATCCAGTGTTGGATGCAACCTGAAAGGAGAGTGTAAATAGACTCTTGGCCCCTATTAGCGTTAGAGTTCCTCAGGAGTAGAAGGTTAGACTGAATCAACCGCTCTTGGTCTTGGAATTCGAAGAGGCGTTCCAGCAAATGAAGCTAGATAAATCCCCGGGACCTGATGGCATATCTGTGGAATTTTTCTGTCACATTCGGAACCTCTTGAAAGAGGATTTTATCTCCATGGCCACTGCTTCAGTTGAGCGCGGGTTCTTGTCTGAAGACATGAATGCTGGGCTATTGAAAATCTTTCCTAAGCATCTTGATAGGTTAAGAGTAGGTGATTAGAGGCCAATCACCATGTTAAATGTATCATACAAATTAATAGCCAAAGATCTTGCTGTGAGAGTCCAAAGTACTTGCATGCAGATAGTTGATAGAGAGCAAAATGGCTTTATAAAGGGCCATGATATTTTAGAAAATATCCTTAATGTTTCATCGGTTCTTGACTATGCAGTGTCTTTGGGGCAATATCAAGTTGGTGCTGCAGCACTTGGATTTTGGGGAAGATTTGATCAAGAATGTCTGTACGTTGTTTGGAAATGCCTCTACCATTTTATGCATCAATGGAGGTGTGACTGGCAAATTTGGGTTGTGTAGATCCATATGGCAGGGGTGCCTGCTGGCCCCCCTCCTATTTACCATTTGTACAATTCCATTAATGAATAGTATCAAATATATATTGAGTCAGTGCTTGCCGAAGGGGATTAGCCTCCCAGCTGACCATCAATTTTGTCTTCAAATGTTTGCATATGACCTTCTAGTCTTTGTGGAGGAGGTGAAGGCAAGTGTGGACTGTTTATTTCAGCTCTTGCAGTGTTACTGTGTTGCCTTGGGTTCAGTCTGAAATGCTGGAAATGTAGGGTTGGGCTGAGTGGTGACTCGAGTTTACTTGAAAATGTTTGGTGTGAGTTAGCTACCACTATTGAGGGGAAACTACCGGCTGCCTTTAACATTTGAAGAGCTAGGGCCCTATATAAAAAAGGGGTGAAATGCTGGTTGAATCTGTGGGATCTGAAGCAAGCCTTTTGAAAGTCGCTTGATAGAATCAGCAAAGAGTTCAACCTTTCTCAAGTGGAAGCTACATTTCTCTCGAATATAGTGGTCAATTTGCCTCAATCATGGCCAACGAACTCATTTCCATCTCCTCAATGGAGGGAGTCCCAATGGTTGGTGGGGCATACTAAGCTGTCCAAGCTAGTCCCCAAGATCTATTACAGAGAACTATTAGAATTGAATGTGGGTAGTTGGGACCTAAATTCCATTTGGAACACTCGAAGAAGCCCACATTGGTGGCGAGATAGATTTGAGGAGACATGGAATTCCCCCCCCTCCCACGCAAGTTAAAATTTTTTCTTTGGAAGCTTTTCCATGCTTGGCTACCAGTTAGGAGCAAGTTGGCGAGGAGGATACAAATCAATCCCTTGTGTGCACTCTATGGTCTCTCCCAAGGGAAGATTCAACACTTACTTTGGGAGTGCCCTATAATGAGGCCCGTTTGGAGAAAGTTGAAGCATGCTTCCATTGTGATAGGATTGATTGGCATTGCTGATAAGGCAGTACGTTGGCAATTGGCATTGCTTGGGGACACTCGGAGGATGCCGTCAATCTTAGCTACTTGCTAGATTTTTTAATGTGCTGCTCTACTAATGGCAATTTGGTCCACCAGGAATTACAATTGTGTTAAATTTATTTTTGTAGGTAGATGATGAAGCCTAACTGGCTACATCTATAGGCACTAGTAAAGGCTACATCTACAATAGCATAGAAGTTTGCATGTATAGGCGATGTGGCAATAGATGCATGTTTACTTAGTAAAGGTAGTAGTAGTGGAATGGACACAAAAGCATCTTCTAAATGCTATATGGGTGAGGTGGCTTTATACCCTATTTGACACATTAGATAATTCCTTGTTGATTTCCTATTATGGTATTTAGATGCACTTACATTCTTTAACCAATAATGCACAATTTAACCCTTTAACGGAACACTTGGGTTTGAAATTGCATTTTCATGGGTGATTAGGTTGCAAGAGCTATTACATGTTTACATGTATCAAGAGGGACAATGATAGCTCCATGGTTGAGTAACATTCTATTGTGTAGAGAGAACTTCTAAGGAACTTATGTCATGATGCCAAAAATTGTTGGTTCCTTCCCCATTAAAAAGGGTAGTCACTTAGTTAGTTTTCAACATCATTGTGCTAATTACATGCATGTATGACCTATGAAAATTATTGCTTGAAATAATGTTAATCTATTATTTCATAACTTAGACATGCAATGTGTGCACACGTGACATACATATCTTACACATGTACACACACACACATGAAGTTAAGTATAAATGGTGTTGCAATGTTGAGACTTTATTATGTTGGTCTTCTCCAAGACATACATATGTACATACACACACACATCTTGAGGTATTGAGTGCAAATAGCATTATGTTACATTGAATCTTTAGTGTTGGTCTTCTCTAAGGCAATCAAGATGTCTCATGAGTTTGGCAATTGCAATAGAGTTATGGAAGTTATGTGATTTTTCTTTTGCATCAAATTCTCTAGAGCTACAAGTCTACACTAAATGAGAGACTACTAGCTTTGTCTTCTCAATGTTTTCCTCATTCTCATCAACAATACCTTGTCTACATAGGTCTATTGTATAGGCCAAGGCTTTGTACGCATGCAATAGTTCATTGATATTACTAGTCTCAAGTTCAAATCTTTCAAGGTCATAGATATTACAAGTCAACAATTGTCATGGGACTTCATTACATCTTGGATTGTAATCCTTTTACAATATCCTTTTACAATCTATAGTTAACTAATTGAATTCTCATTTCTTAGTTGTATACATTTTAGCAATAGCTTGATTGGCTATTCTTATTGGCAATATCCTTAATACACTAAACTTAGGAAATGTACATTTCTTATTGACTACACCACCCTACTGGCCACAGGTTATGATCAGGCCTTGTCCCTAAAAATATTTCAAATTCAAGCTCATTGCGAAGGCTTGCATTAGATTCATAAATATGCAAAGCTACCACTGACCATTCTCAGGTTTCCGCTGTAGATATTCGAGCTAGCTCTTTCAGAAGCGCATATTCTCAGGTTTCCACTGTAGACATTCTAATTAGCCACTAAAGTCAATGTCCTGTTTCAATCAAATTTCTGAGTCACGAATTCAATTCGAGGAAAATCCACGCCAATTTACATCTCGAAAGCGAGAAAAAGCTCACATTCTTGTCTGAAACTAAGTGAAATTCCCGCTGAATTAAAAACGCAATGCAAACTTGAGAAAATACGTAAGAGCTTCTCAATCGAGGAAGCGCGAAAAGCAAACCTCAGCTCCTATAGCCTGTCCACAATTAGTTCGCCTGAGTAAAATTCGCTATACCCTAGCATCCAGAAGCAGTCGGACTTCTTTAACGCAGGGAAATTAAATTCATTACTCTACAGTGGATTGCACTCGCATAGAAAACGACATCTCAACTGCCGTAGTCTGAAAAACATGTAAGAGCTTAACAGAAGGTCAAGAAAGATACACCGAGTTAGAAAGGGCAAATGCTCAAGAGGAAAGATCAACATTCTGTTGATAATAATTACAATCTTTGGTTCCCACATAAATGTCTGGAGTTGCACCGCAATGGCACCATCCAAGGCCCGCCAGAGTTTAGAGCAGAAAGTAAAGATCAACCTCCAAAGCCATAGAGAGTCCTGCCCTGCCGCTTGAGAGCGTAGACGACATCCATGGCGGTAACAGTCTTGCGCCGGGCGTGCTCGGTGTATGTGACAGCATCACGGATGACATTCTCAAGGAAGATTTTGAGGACGCCACGGGTTTCTTCGTAGATGAGGCCACTGATACGCTTGACACCGCCACGGCGGGCAAGGCGACGGATGGCGGGCTTGGTGATGCCTTGGATGTTATCACGGAGGACCTTGCGGTGGCGCTTGGCACCGCCTTTACCAAGGCCCTTGCCGCCCTTACCACGACCCGACATTTCTGATTCCAACAAGGAACGATCTCACCAACAAGATGTGCAGACTCTGCAGAGTAACAAGATGAATAGCGACAATCTGCAGAGCAACAAGATTGAATAGCGGGATGAATCCAAACACGAATTTAACACTGCCACTCTTTGGTTTATATAACTCCCCCTCCCTCTCTCATAGCCGTCCGATCCTCATTCCATCCACGGCTCTCCTCTCCCCTTCCCTTACATCCTCAGCCGCCCATCTTGTTTGCATCAACGGTCCTCCTTCCCCCCACCCCGGATCGATCCATAGCCCACCCTACCGTCGACTTCCTCTCATAGTGTGCCTTGAGCACATTCCCTCGTCCATCAAAATAAGGCAGGTTTCACACACAAGCGCACCCAAACATCCAATCAACGATGACCTTTGTTTCACACACAGGCACCTAGAATCAGCCAATCAACGATGGCACTGTCTTGACCTTCGTTTCACACACAGGCACCCAGATTCAACAAAAAAATGATGTGGTAGCTGACTCGATGCCTAGACATGCTCAAAAATGTGGGTGGCCTCAATTTACCGCCCGAAAACACGTCTAGCCATACTCCACCAATTAGGAGGAGAGGCCAAGATTTGAACCTAGGTCCCCCTATCCAAAACTAGGGGGGTCACCAAGTCCATTGGGATGCTAGAACCTCATGCTTTTTACAATATAATTAAATCATCGGATAGTGTGAAACCATCCGCCCACAGACACCACTCTACACCTCAAGGAAGGGCGGACGCTGTATTTTGTTCTATCTTCTATTCACGGATGGGTTTGAAACCGCCCTAAATAACAGAGACAAAGTTGTCTCGTGATCTCGATGTGTTTCCTTGTGTCTCAATGACATGCACAAAGCACCTTTTCTGCTTATGGCTACAGGAGTTTCGCTTAAGTGTAGCAATATAAATGCCTAAAGGAGCTCCGCAATGTGCGGCATGCCAAGTCTTGAGCTTAACATTGCCAATTTTCTAATAGAGGCCTATTTTTTGGAAAGCCCATTCGTGGAAATGCTCACTTTCTTAGAGAGCAGTCATGCCGGTTCATGGAAGTCTTTGGTATCACGATCACGCATCCAAGGTTGTTTGGAAAGAGCCAATAAGTCTAATTGGAGGAGTGAGCTCAGAGTTGTGTGCATTTATATTCTCTGGCGCTGCAGAATAAAATCTATTTGCAGAAGAGGTAACAAACTTACTTCAAGCCAATGCCCCTCCTCAAAAGGAGGGGCAATATTTTGTTGTGGAAGACAGAGCAATTCCCAAAGCAATTTTCCATATTTGAGAATTTGTGGCATGGCGTGATTGCTCTCTTAGGGTAGTTACCCACCAAAAGTGTGCGAGTGGGCATTGCTACATACACACGAAAGCAGTAAAGATGGGTCCTTGCGTGCCCAAGCTTGGGCAAGTGGCAAAATTCCTACGTGACAAATTGAATGTCCAATTGTGGCATCTCACACATTAAATTTTGGTTGGTTGATTGCTCATCCAATATCCTATAGACTATTATGTTAAACTCAATACGTGACCACAAACTCAAGCATAAGAGGAGCATGATTCAAGTGAAATAATTGGCAAAGACACTCTGTGACTAGTATCCTGCTGCATTCAATGAAAAATATGCACCAGGCGTTAACAAGCTCCTATTTCCACCCCTATAAGCAAACTCGTATCCTGTAGTATGGAAAAGTTTAAGGAAAACATTGCACTTAATGCATCAATTAAGCTAGTGACGACTCATCAAGCACAATCGAACAATCATCAAGGAAAGTCTAATCAAGTAAGTTGAAGCAAAAAACCAAATATCTATTCGGATCTATGCCGTGGTGTATCCGTCAACCATGAGTAGCAAAAGAACCTATGAAAAAAGCAAAATAGGGATTATGCCACTCTACCATGATCACTTCCATGCTACAAATAAAGGAATACATAATCGTTTTAGCTTACTTTTAGGGTTCATCCCAACCACTAAAAAGAGAGCCAATGCTATCTATTTGTATTCATAAAATCTTTACGAACATTATCGTGTTCAATATAAGGATAGGAGCCAGCTCAATGGGTAGTCTTAAACAAATATAAATACTATTCGAATTTTAACCTTATGCAAAAGCTTTTTTTTTAACACAAAGTAAAACTTGATTATACATATAGATGGGAATCAGGTCACCATTGTAAGTATGTATTTAGTAATTAAGTTGAAAATATTCCCTTAGAAAAGGATCATAGCTCAATCAACATAATCCAAAATTTACAAGATCTCATTCATACCATTAGAATGTTTTCATCACTTGTCATAAGTACTAACCTCAATTGGCATTATGTATTTGGACCAGAATAGTTTTTAGTATAGGATATAATGGAGCAATATATTTATGTAATATCTAGTGATCATAGTTTCTAATATAGGATAAAATGGAGCATAGAGTAACGTTGTCATTCAAAAATGATAATATATCTTCTTTGACCATATACAAGTATCATGCATTCATACAAAAAGTTAGTCATAAACTGCAATATAATGTGCCCATAATGCATGTACATTAAATCTTCACATGTTAGAATGTGAGAAAGGGAATAATTTAATTATGAAATCAGGGATCAATGTAGGAAATGGTCTTCTATGCACACATGTATGCTAAGGGTCCATCTAATACAATATTGAAAATTGATGTGAGTATGAGTGTATGCATCCATCGGTGATGTATATGAGTGTATGCATCCATCCGTGATGTATATTGTTGTACTAATCCATGCTGCTTTACGGCTTGAGTTGTTTGTAGTGCAATTAATGATGACAATAATGTTCTATTTTTTAAAAGAAAAATGCCATAAAAATTTCATGCTGCAAAACACACACGAAAAAATGGCATTTGTAGCATTAATCCAAGCATTTCCTATAAGCAATCTACATCCCTCCCTCTTCTGCTTACTCCTTTTGGCCACCTCCACAATTAATCACAACAATGTAGCGCAATTAATCACAACAATGTTGTATTTTCAAAAAATTTCATGCTACAAAACACACATGAAAAAATGGCATTTGTAGCATTAATCCAAGCATTTCCTACAAGCAATCTACATCCCTCCCTTTCCTGCTTACTCCTTTCGGCCACCTCCACCCTCTTGTTGCCTTCAAGACTGCCTCTTGCCTCCTCGCCTCCTTGCTTTCACACGTCCTCACCTCCTTGCTTTTTTGCCTTCTCACCTCCTTGCATCATGCTTGTTGTTGGCGATTCCAAGGCCGTCCCTCCCCTCATTGGCCAGCTCCTCTACTCCTCACATCGTCCTTCCCCTCATTTTGGTGTCTCCAATGAATAGCTTGGAAGTCTTGTTTTTGGAGGGGGGAAGCATAAGAATGGAAACATGTTAATGCGTTGTCATTTTTTGTGCTTTTGCCACCCAAAAACAAGACCTACAAAGCCCTTGCTTAATCTTGAATGAGCCTCTTGATTTTGGGGGTGTAATGGTCGAAAATGGTAGCGTATTAGGCCATTTTCGACCATTATACCCCCAAAATCAAGAGGCTCATACAAGCTTAAGCAAGGGCTTTGCAAGCATTGCAAGTCTAGTAAATGAAATCAATCAGATTAGGAATTGGCAAACTCGGTTTGGGAATGGTCAGAAATACTTTATCTTTGAATAATGCCTTGGATCATGGGATGGGGTCCCATGAACCTGCTGCCTGTGATGACGAATGGTTCTGCCCTTGACTAAAGGTGACATGTGTGTAGTAGTAAAAGGAAAAAAATGTGGATATGATAGCCCTCACGGAATCTCTAAGGGGTCTTGATTTTGGCCATGATTTGCACCTTCTAGCACTTGAGCCATACATCAATTTCCAACACTTGAGGCACATAGTGGCTTCACCCACGCAACGTTTCCAGCTGCAATCCAAGCATCAAGCAATCTCATATTTTGTATCCAGAGACATTATGGGAGGTAGAGCCTCTTTTTGGTAGCCTCACTAGCAATATATTGTTAGAGTTAGCTCAAATGTCCACCTCTCATGTAACCCACCAATATTCTGTGTACCCAATGTTGTAAGGCCCCCATATGAGGAGAAGCCATGATGGGTATCGGATATTGGGAGGGATCCCCAGTTTAGACACTGGAAGGGGTCTTAGAGTAGACCAGATGGTTATGAGACGGCTTAGGAGCCAAGAGTAGATACCCGTCTGCAAAAGGGGGGGTTCGGGGGGGCGATAGCCCCCCCGATAGCAGGGGGTCCGGGGGGCGCAGGCCCCCGGTGGGGGTCTGGGGGGCTGGTCTTCCAGGCCGACTGTCTATTAGGCCGACTGCCTATTACAGGGCCGACCGTCAACCACTTACACTATATAAGTGGCCACCCCCTATCATCAGATCACCAGTTCTTCACGCTCATAGTCCTCCGTCCAGCATCTGTCTAGATCACCATCGAAGCTCTGTCTGTAGAGCGCACGGGTGGACAGCCAACCATCAGTTGTATCAGCAGTTTGGTATATCAGAATTTTTGTATTCTCTCCAGCTTTCCATCGTGTACTTGCGTTTTGTTGTTATCTTCCGCTGCGTACTATTTTCTTACATGGTATCAGAGCTCAGGCTATCTGAGTAACGACTTTATTGCAAGTTCAACGAGCTTTGTTAGCAAAGGCTACTAGGAGTGATGGCTGCACCAACCCCGTTGCGAATTCGTCCACCTGCCTTCAATGAAGGCAAGCTCGATGGGACGAATTATACTTTGTGGAAATTCAAGATCAGCGCGATCTTGGATTCATATGAGCTTCTGGATACTGTTCTGGGATTGGATCCAGATTCGGTTGGATCACCGAATCCAAACAACCCCAACATCATAACGCCACCGAATGCAGATCTTCTTCGGGCATGGAAACGAAGGAACGCAGATGCACTCTGCGCTCTTATTACCATTTCAAGTGATTCTGTTTTGACTCTGATTCAGCATACAGACAAGGCAAGTGAGGCTTGGAACATACTGAAAGGTCAGTATGAAATGCGGAATCAGACCAGAATTCAAAATCTGGAGAATATGCTTGCTGCAGAGAGGTGCTCTGATGGAGAATCAGCTGAGACATTCATCACACGGATCAAGAATCTATGTGATCAGATGGCGGCGGTTGGGATTACAAAGACCAGCGAAGAGTTGGCCAGAAGGTGCATTCGGATCCTTCCACAAAAGTACGATGCGTTGGTCACGACACTCAACACGCAGGTAAGAAATCCACCCCTCACTTTTGAAGAGTTCAGCGCGATGCTTCTAGAGGAGGAGATGCGAATGAAGACCCGCGATGGCGGAAGTGATGCAGCATTCTCAACCACATCCAAAGGGAAGGGTGGAGAGAAGAAGAATGGTAAGAAGAAGAAGTTTTCAGGTAAGTGCCACTACTGCAACAAAAGCGGTCACATGATCAAGGATTGCAGAAAGAAGCAGCAGGACGAAAAGAATGGCACTACACAGTCTTCTTCGAAAGGCAAGGAATCTGCCAACACAGTTGAAACTGAGTTGGAGCTATGGGTTGCAATTGAAGAATTATGCTCCTCAACAGAAGTTTCAACAACGAATGATTCGTGGCTCCTTGATAGTGGAGCGTCCTGTCACATGACCAGAAAGAAGGACTGGTATAGCTCTTTTAAGCCTCTACAAGAGCCCATGAACGTGACGGTCGGTAATAATGCAAAATGCCCTGTGGAAGGTATAGGTACTATCTCTCTTTCCATTCAAGAGGGTGAAACTAAAGAGCTTTCTGATGTATTACTAGTTCCTCAGCTAAAGAAGAACTTGCTTTCGGTTGCTGCGATAACTGATCGCAACTTGGAGGTGCGTTTCAAGAGGACCGGAGCAGAAATCCTTAATGCAGCGTGCAAGGTGGTCGGCAAGGCAGTAAGGAAGAACAATCTCTACGAGCTGACGGCACTAACAGTCTCTTCAGGAGTGGGCATCAGTAAGGTATGGCATGAAAGATTTGGTCATCTTAGTTATCCTATTCTTTTGGAAATGCAGAAAACAGGGATGGTTGCACACTTGCCTGCACTCTCAAAGGTGCAGGAACCTTGTGAAGCTTGTATGATGGGCAAGCAACAAAGGAAGGCTTTTCCACATGAGAGCGGCTATCGGGCAAAGGCTCCTCTACAATTGGTTCATGCTGATCTCAGTGGGAAAGCTCCGACTCAAGCTTTGGGGGGATGTAACTACTATATGCTTATCGTCGACGACTACAGTAGATACATGTGGGTGTATTTTCTACGAGATAAGGCTGAAGCTCTTGGAAAATTCAAACAGTGGCAAAAGATGGTGGAAAACGAAAGCGGGCTGAAGGTAAAGAAGCTTCACACGGATCGAGGAGGAGAGTTCCTCAATCGAAGCTTCACAAAGGCCTTGATGGGCAAAACACCTTTGGAGGCCTACTCAGGTAAAAAGCCTTCCGCTTCTCATTTCAAAACATTTGGATGTGAGTGCTTTGTTCATGTTCCAGATAGCACCAGAAAGAAATTAGATCCAAAGAGCAGAAAGTGTATCTTCATGGGCTATAGCCAGGAGTCAAAGGCGTACCGGCTATATGATCCAGAGGCAAAGAAGATCGTGGTCAGTCGTGATGTGGTGTTTTGGGAACAGCCACATACAGTGGAGGAGGAGGTATGCCCTTCCACTTTATCATCAGCCGTAAAAGTAACTCACCTTGTGCCCGTATCTAAAGCAGAGTTGCAGAATGAGGAGGAGTACTTCGAGGAACAGACTCCACCAACACCACAACATGCCTTGGCTCCACAAGGTAAGCCACTTCCAAAGTGGGCAAGGCAGCTCTTTGATGAGAAGAATCCGGTTCCAGACTTGGCGGAGTCATCTGCAGATGGACTTCGACGATCAAAGAGGATAGAGGAGCAGAAAAGGGCTTCTGAACACATAGTCAATATGGCCTTGATGGCTGAGATTATGAAAGTTCAAGAGCCTATGAATTTGGATGAGGCAATGGCGGATCCAAATTGGAAAGCTGCCATGCAAGAGGAGTATGACAGCATCATGAAGAATCAGACTTGGGACTTGGTTGATCGTCCAGAAAAAAGGAAGATCATTGGTACCAAATGGGTATGGAAGGCCAAGTACAAATCTGATGGATCTTTGGAAAAGTACAAGGCTAGGCTTGTTGCACAAGGATACTCTCAAGTTGAAGGCTTTGATTTTGAGGATTCCTTTGCTCCTACAGCAAGGATGACAACTATTCGGGCGGTACTTGCCTTGGCTGCTCATAAGCAGTGGCCGGTGTTTCAAATGGACGTGAAATCTGCGTTCTTGAATGGACATCTCAAGGAGGAGGTATATGTGTTCCAGCCACCAGGATTTGAGGTGCCCAATTCAGAGAACAAGGTTTGCAGACTAAAGAAGGCATTGTACGGGCTGAAACAGGCCCCAAGGGCATGGTACCAACGGATTGATAGCTTTCTCATATCTATTGGTTTCTCAAAAAGTGCTTCTGATGCTAACCTGTATGTTTGTAAGCAGGATGGCAAGTATGTGGTAATAGTCCTTTACGTGGATGACTTGATCATCACAGGAGATCATGAGAAGATGCTGCAAAAGTTGAGGGAGTCGTTGAGTTCCGAGTTTGAGATGACAGATTTGGGGCTCATGCACTTTTGCCTCGGCATTGAGGTTTGGCAAAAACCTGGCAGGATTTTCATCTCTCAGCAGAGATATGCTCGCGAGATCTTGAAGGCATTCGATATGACCGAGTGTAAGGACGTGGTCTCTCCCATGGAGGTGAATGGTAAGCTCTTAGTGGAGGATGCATCACCACTTGTCGACATCAAGGAGTATAGGAAACTTGTGGGGAGTCTCATTTTTCTGTGCAACACTAGACCTGATATCAGCTTTGCAGTTGGTGTACTTAGTAGGTTCTCAAATCAACCTCGAGAGAACCATTGGAAAGCAGGGATGCGTGTGCTAAAGTATGTGAAAGGTACACTGGAGTATGGCATTACCTACAGAGCAGGGAAGACCTTGGCGGGTTACTGTGACTCAGATTGGGCGGGAGATTGTGATTCTAGAAAGTCAGTTTCTGGATATTGTTTCTCACTTGGTTCAGGAGTGTTCTCTTGGATTAGCAAGAAGCAACCAACAGTGGCACTTCGACGGAAGCTGAGTACAAGGCAGCATGCATTGCTGCTTGTGAAGCAGTTTGGCTAAGGAGGATCCTGCAAGACATAGGAGTTCCAATCGAAGATGCGACAGTTCTAAAATGCGACAATCAGAGTTGCATGGCCATCGCAAAGAATCCTGTGTTCCATGCTCGTACAAAGCACATAGAGATCCAGTATCACTACGTACGAGAGCTCATCGAGGATGGAGTCATAGAGCTGGAGTATTGTCCCACAGAGGACAATTGCGCAGACATCTTCACGAAGGCTCTTGGGAGTGATTTATTGTTGCGGCATCTACATCGACTCGGCATTGGGCCGAACACGTAGTTCATCTTCGAGTGAACATTGAGGGGGAGTGTTAGAGTTAGCTCAAATGTCCACCTCTCATGTAACCCACCAATATTCTGTGTACCCAATGTTGTAAGGCCCCCATATGAGGAGAAGCCATGATGGGTATCGACGGATATTGGGAGGGATCCCCAGTTTAGACATTGGAAGGGGTCTTAGAGTAGACCAGATGGTTATGAGACGGCTTAGGAGCCAAGAGTAGATACCCGTCTGCAAAAGGGGGGGTTCGAGGGGGCGATAGCCCCCCCGATAGCAGGGGGTCCGGGGGGCGCAGGCCCCCGGTGGGGGTCTGGGGGCAAAGCCCCCAGCGGCCGGGTCCGGGGGGCTGGTCTTCTAGGCCGACTGTCTATTAGGCCGACTGCCTATTACAGGGCCGACCGTCAACCACTTACACTATATAAGTGGCCACCCCCTATCATCAGATCACCAGTTCTTCACGCTCATAGTCCTCCGTCCAGCATCTGTCTAGATCACCATCGAAGCTCTGTTTGTAGAGCGCACGGGTGGACAGCCAACCATCAGTTGTATCAGCAGTTTGGTATATCAAAATTTTTGTATTCTCTCCAGCTTTCCATCGTGTACTTGCGTTTTGTTGTTATCTTCCGCTGCGTACTATTTCCTTACATGGTGCGCAACCGGGGAATCGAACCCCGGTCAGTACCGTGGGAGGGTACTATGTTGGAGGTGCAAATCTCTCATGGACAAAGGGGATAAGAAGAAGGAGAAAGGGTTGAATTATCCCACATACAAAGGTGTGTGGAAGATGAAGGGACATAAATAGTCCAAGTTACCCCTCCTATCTTCAATTCCCCCAAGCTTGCCTTTTGTGGAGGTTGGAGGGCTGGCTAGGCAAGGGTGCCTTATGGCAGGGGTGGGGACCTGCCATACACACATGCCAGAGCCTCCGTAGTGGCCATGAAGGTTGTGCACTTCCGTGAGGTGCTAGCGGTCTTGGCGGGGGGCACGCTAGGCACATGCTCTTGGATTCTAACATATATATTGAAAAAAAAAATGTATTCAATTATTATATTCTTCTTTGTTGCTATAAAAATGCTCTTAATGCATCCAAATTGTAGAACTACTTCAATACTACTACTTAGTTATATTGTATAATAACCTCCATATGTATGCTCGTGAGACAACAAAAAAGAGACATGGCAGTCCAAAAATGACAGCGCATTGACGTGCTACCATTTTTTGGATACCAGGCCTCTTTTTTAATGTCTCACGAGCATAAGAACAAGCACTTGTGTTCCTTACCTTTCTTTCTAATGGGGGTCTTGATTTTGGGGGGTGTATGCCAAAAATTGATAAACAACATTATTTTGATGCATATAGTTTTATTAAATAGATAAAATAGGCATGAAAACCATCTAAAATTGGCTCTTGCCATTCAATTTGATGTATGACATGACCCCATTTGGATTTGTGATTCCTAAGATACAGGGTCCTACTTTTAGGGCTTGAATGCCTGAAATAGGCAGCGCATCAACGTGCTGCCTATTTCATATATTTAGGCCTCAAAAGTAGGACCCCATGTAGGACCACATGCGGTCCTACTTGTGAGGTGTGGCTCTCTATCTCTGTCTCTCCCTCTTCTGTTCTTGTTTTCGTTGAGAGCACTCTCAACTGGTATCAGAGCCCGAGTGATCTAGCTGAGCGTGCGTGAATGCTTGGAAGCTCAGCAGCTCTGTGGGAGGAAGGAGAAGCTCTGTGGGAAGCTTTGTGGGTGACTTTACTTGCATTCGAGTGTACAGAGACCTTGGAGGAACCTTTGGAAAAGGTTCCTCCAAGGTCTCTGTGCAAAGTGGTTTTGAGAGCCTGTAAAAGTTTTCAAAGAAAAAAGTCATTTTTTGAGCTTTTTCCTGTTCTGTTCTTGCTTCCGTTGAGAGCACTCTCAACTGGTATATTGACTTGTAGAGGCAACTATTGCTTGATTTTGGTGTCCACTTCACTTCAGGAGCTTGAAAACACCTTCATTCTTGAATCTGGGATCATTTCATTGGATTTCTGACTCACTGTGTCAGTTTCTGTGTTTTTTGCTCGGGTGTTGGAACTCAAGTTTGGAGCAACCATTTGCAAATCTGTTAGTTCCGATGGATTCAGGAGGTCCTAAAACTTCTATGTTGCTCATCATTCGCACTCCGGTGGAGTTTACAAACAGCTCTGTTTCCAAAAACGTTTTTCAGTCCGTGTGTTGGACCCAGTGATTGAGACCACGATTTCCAAAACCGTCTGTCCCATTGCGTTCCGGACGCCCAAAAACCCCTACCTATTAGTTCTTACGCAATTCGGTGGAGGATTTTCAGAGTTATAGATCTCTGTGTATTCGATTTCGTCTCTCTGTTATGCATTTTTCATTCTAAGGTTTTGAAACCTTAGATTTATGCCACATGGCAGTGGATAAGTGTTGACTCCCATTTCTCACTCATCGGTTGGGATTTTGGAGTTCTGGTAGAAGAGAGATATTTGCAGATTTTCTTGTTGAGTCCGATTATGCAATGGCGCCCATGTTTTGAGGCATCTCAGGTTTTATTTTCAGTAGCGGTCATTACCGTGGGACTATGATTTCTTATGCATACCTTATGCAGATCACTCTGGTTGCAGTTTGAGCAGTGTGCGCTCATTCGTGGTATGCATTGGGTTGCAGTGGATGATTTATAGGCCATTTGGATGCATTACGGTCCTTATTGGATGCGCTGATAGGCCCAAATTGCCTTGTGGGATGCTATTTTTTATGGACGCTTTGCACATGGATGCTATTTTATGCTGAGGGACAGCTTTGACACATTGCAGGTGATGCACTGATAGTGCTATGCTCTCTTGGATGAGATATTATTAATGCATATGCCAGTGGACGGTGTTTATGCTTGAGTCATTTGGCACTTATTGGCATTTTCTTTTGGGCCAGATTTGCTCATATGGATGCATAGTATATGCACATGAGTCAGATGCATCTTTTGATGCTTTGAGCTTTGAGTTTTGGTGATATTTCACTCTATTGTGGCATACACATTTGGGTGCACCTGGTATTTGGTGTGATTCTCTCTTACAGGCACTAGCATTTGGGATTTTGTTTCATTTGCATCATGGCATCCTCTTCCATGTCTAAAAAGGAGTTTTTCAGCATTAAAAAGTTTGATGGGACAAACTTTTCTTTGTGGAAAGAACAAATAAGGGATGTGCTTATTCAAAAGAAGCAGATTAAACCCTTGGCAGGGATTGAAGCTAAGCCTATAAATATGTCTGAGGATGATTGGAATGAGTTGGATGCATTAGCAAAGTCTACTATTAGACTTCATCTTGCAGAGTCAGTTTATTTCACAGTAGTAAATGAGCAGACTACGGAAGATTTGTGGAAGAAACTGTGTGCCACTTATGAAAAGGAAATTGCCTCTAATAAAGTTTACCTCATGAAGAGGTTGTTTGAGCTGCAGATGAAGGAAGGGGTCTCCATTGCTTCTCACTTGAATGAATTCAATATTATTTTCAGCTAGCTTCAGGCTCAGAAGATGAATTTTGATGCGGAGACTAAGGCAATATTTCTCTTATGTTCATTGCCATCCTCATGGGATACCTTCCGTACAGCTGTCAGTAACTCTGCACCTAGTGGAGTACTGAAATTTGATGATGTTGTGGGTAGCTTGTTGGCCGAGGAGATTAGACGGAAGTCTATGGATGGCAACAAGTAGGATGCAGCCTTAAATGTGCAAAGGGGTAGATCACAGTTCAGGGGGAAGTCCCAAGAAAGAGGGAAGTCACGTAGCAAATCCAGGGCGAGAGCAAAAGGATAAGAAAAAGAAAGAAAATTGGGGTGCAAATCAAAAGGAAGAGAGTCCAAGGGAGGACAAAGGAAAAGTGAAGATCGAGGAGATCAATGCAGTCACACATGATAGTGACAATGACGTTCTCTTCATGTCTAGTTTATCTGTAGAGTTGCTTACCACTTCAGATGATGCATATTCCCAAGATTGGATTTTGGATTCTGGTGCTTCATTCCATGTGACTCCCCATAGGGAATGGTTATCCACTTATGATAGTGGAAAGACAGGTTGTGTGCATCTTGGAAATGACTATGCATTTGACATAGTGGGAGCAGGTGACATAAAGTTTTCTTTTGCAAATGGGTCTGCATTTGTTTTGAAACATGTGAGACATGTGCCTAAGCTGACCAAGAGTCTTATTTCAGTGGGTCAGCTAGATGATGTTGGTTTTCACACCACTTTTGGCTTTCTGAGTTGGAAAATTAAGAAGGGCTCTATGCTTTTGGCCAGGGGTGCCAAGTTTGGGGCTTTGTATCTCTTACATGTATCAGGGGTATTTGATCATGTTGTTGCAATAACCGAGTAGCCAAGCACTTCTTTGTGGCATTGCAGGTTGGGGCACATGAGCCAGAATGGAATGAAACTCTTATGTCGTTTGGGTTATGTACCGCATTTGAGTTTCTTTGATTTTGAATTTTGTGAGCATTGTCTCTATGGGAAGCAGACTAAATCAGCCCATAAAAGAAGGGGAAAGAAAGAGTTTGAAAAGCTTGATTTAGTGCATTCAGACGTATGTGGTCCCATGCCTACACGGTCATTAGGCGGGGCTGAATACTATGTGACATTCATTGATGATGCAACTAGGAAAGTGTGGGCTTATGCTATAGCTCGGAAGAGTGATGTGTTCCAGGTATTTCAGAAATGGCTGGCCTTGGTTGAGAATCAGTTATGTAGAACGCTTAAATGCCTACGGACTGACAATGGTGGAGAGTATCTCTCTCATGACTTTCAGCATTTCTGTGATACACGTGGGATTAAGAGGGAGCTCACATCCCCTCGTACTCCAAAGCAAAATCCAGTAGCAGAAAAGATGAACCGTACCATTCAAGAAAGGTTGCAATGCATGCTTTCCAATGCAAGTCTCTCTGGTGGTTTTTGGGCTGAGGCAATGAAGACTGCAGTGCATGTGATCAATAGATCACCTAGTAAGAGTTTGGATGGTGGTATTCCTAAAGAGGCATGGAGTGGCAAGAAGCCCTCTTACTCTCATTTGCGTATATTTGGGTGTGAGGCATATGCACATGTGCCAAAAGAGCTTCGAAAGAAGCTAGATCCTAAGTCTAGGAAATGCATCTTTCTGGATTATGGTGAAAGTGGAGAGATGGGCTATCGTCTCTGGGATCCAGAAGCAAAGAAGATCATACGCAGCCATGATGTGGTCTTCAATGAGAAGAAGATGCATAAGGCACCCATGAGGGATGTGAAAATGAGGAGAATCACTTTCCAGGATGTGAATCCACCTGCATATGTTGATAGACAGCAAGCTGTCCATGCACCAAATGTGCAAGAAATGGTACCACCAAGTACTCCCACAGGTATACAACCAAGGGTAGATGGTGGATCATCTATTGGTGGAAATGATGAGCCAAATGTGGCTGATATGCAGGTGGGACAGCAAGCTGAAATGCCCTTGAGAAGATCATCTAGAGTGTCTAGATCGCCTGATAAGTTTGTTCCAGGGGTAGACTATGTGATGCTTACTGATTGCGGGGAGCCTTCTTACTACAGAGAGGCTATGATGCGTGAGGATCAACGCAAGTGGGAGTATGCTATGCAATCAGAGATGAGTTCACTTATGAAGAATAAGACTTGGGACTTGGTTTCTTTGCCACATGGAAAGAAAGCATTGCCATGTAAATGGGTCTACAAAATGAAGGTCACAGGTGATGATGTGCCTAGGTACAAGGCCCGTTTGGTCGCTAAAGGGTTCAAGCAAGAGAAGGGTGTGGACTTTGATGAGATATTCTCTCCGGTTGTGAAGATGACCACACTTAGATGCATGCTTGGACTAGTGGCATCAAAGGATATGGAGCTTATGCATATGGATGTCAAGACAGCTTTCTTGCATGGGGATTTGCATGAGGAAATTTACATGGTGCAACCGGAAGGCTTTGAAGAAAAGGGCAAAGAGCATTTAGTTTACAAGCTGAAGAAGAGTCTCTATGGTCTTAAGCAAGTGCCTAGAGAATGGTATCAGAAGTTTGATGCTTTCATTCGGTCCAAGGGTTTTAGAAGGAGTGAAATTGATCACTGCCTCTACACTAAAAGGGCTAAGGATAATAGCCTAATAATCTTGGCACTATATGTGGATGATATGCTATTGGCTAGCAAGAATACTTATGAGCTAGATGCATTAAAGGCCAAGTTGCATGAGGCCTTTGATATGAAGGATTTGGGATTTGCAGGTCATATTCTTGGTATGCGCATCACACGTGATCGGAGTAGGAAACTCCTTTGGCTTTCACAAAAAGAGTATGTTACAAAAGTATTGCAGTGTTTCAATATGGAGGGGGGGAAGGCAGTGAGTACTCCATTGCCTCCATATGTGAAACTGAGTCATATAGATAGTCCCAAATCAAATGAGGAAAGGGCCATGATGGCCAAGGTTCCTTATGCATCAGCAGTTGGGAGTCTTATGTATGCTATGATAGCTACTAGACCAGACATTGCATTTGTAGTGGGAGTTGTTAGCCGGTATATGGCTAATCCAGGAAAGAGGCATTGGGAGGTAGTTAAGTGCATCATGAGGTACATGAAGGGTACCAAGGAGATGTGCATCTGCTTTGGTAAAGGAGACATGCGTGTACTTGGGTACACAGATTTAGACTATGCAAGGCATGTGGATAGTAGGAGATCCACTTCTGGATATGTGTTCACCTTTGCAGGTGGTGCAGTGTCGTGGATGTCTCGTGCACAGAAGTGCATTGCTTTGTCTACCACAGAGGCTGAGTATGTTGTAGCCATAGAGGGTTGCAAGGAGACTATATGGCTTGATCGGCTAGTGGGAGATTTGGGGATTCATACAGGTGTACCAACATTGCATAGTGATTCCATGAGTGCTATTCAGCTAGCACGGAATCCGGTCTTTCATGCAAAGACCAAACACATTGAGGTCAGGTACCATTTCATCAGGGAGGTACTTGAGGACAAGCACATAGAGCTTGTCAAGGTTCATACAGATGATAACCCTGCAGATATGCTGACGAAGAGTCTACCTAGTCAGCGGTTTGAGTATTGTCGTGTATTGATGGGCATTGGATAGTATGCTCACTGGTTGTTCTCCCTTAAAGGCACATTGTCCTTTAAGTGGGAGGTTGTGGGGGTTAAAGGTCACTGTGCCTTTACCCCGGTTATGTACAATACTCAAACACATATATAAATGAATGAAAAAGAAGATTAGGGTGGTTCTGCACCCACCAAAACTTGTGGCTCTCTGTCTCTCTCTCTCCCTCTTCTCTTCTTGCTTCCGTTGAGAGCACTCTCAATATGTATATATATATATGTATGCATATGTATATATATATATGTATATGTATATATATATATATGTATGCAACCAATGGAGTCTTACTTTTGATGTTTGTATATATGTATGTATGTATATATGTATGTACATACATACATACATATATATGTATATATGTATATATATATGTATCTATATATGTGTATATTTATGTATATATGTATATATATATATATACATATATATATACATATATACATATATACATAATATATATATATATATATATATATTATATGTATGTACATACATACATACATACATATATATGTATATATGTATATATGTATATATATATATGTATATATGTATATGTATACATATATACATACATATATACATATATACATATATATGTATGTATGTATGTACAGTGCTTGTTCTTATGCTCATGAGACAACAAAATGGGGGTCTTGATTTTGGTGGGGTATGCCAAAACTTGATCAACAACATTATTTGATGCATATAGTTTTAGTAGTTTTAGTACACATACATACATACATACATACATAAATATATATGTGTGTATGGGTACATACATACATGGACGCATGCATGCATACATACATACATACATACATACATATATACATACATATTGATGAATACAGTTTTACTAGATGGGAAAAAAAAAAGGCCCCACTTCGATTTTCGTGGAGAGACCCAACTAGACAAATAGAGCAAGTCCAAGGGGTCGCTAGGGACACCCCCCGACAAATGGAGATGCCCAGTCTACAATTTTAGCACCAATTTTGGGATGTAGTTGTGCATTGTAGTGGGGCATCATTGGTGTTGTCTTCCAATGCCTCATTGTTGTGCACTAGCAATTGGAGTTCAAGCTTAGAGATGATTATTTTTTGGAAGTGCATCTCATTCATTTTTTCTTTGTACTGATGGTAGATGGTTGTGTATGCCTCCTTAAGCTTTCTCATTTGCAAGGTGACGTTTGCCTGTTGAGGAATGTCTTCAGTGGTATTGGACCATTGGTCCAAGACTTGGGCTTGTGAAGTGCTGGCCTCTTGAACGGTAACAAGTTGGTCTTTTAAGATTCAGCATTCCCTTGTAAGCTCATCAATGCTGAAGGCACGTATTGCCAAAGATTGTTTCATGTCTTCAAGCTTGTCTTTGCAATCCTAGAGCTCTTCTTCTTTGTGAATTAGAGTGAGTCGAGCTTGTGCCACTACCTCTGTTTGTTGTGCATGTGCAGATGTCAAGGAGTTATAGTAGGTCTGTGGGATTGCCGTTGCTTCTACTGCCGCAGTCAGCTGTGTTTGACTTTGGTGAAGGTTGGTCACATCCCTTACTGCCTTCTCTTGAGCTTGGAGAGCTTGGTTCATGCGCACTTCTTCTACCTCCTTCTCATCTATCTGTGCCCGAGGTGCCTTTACCTCTATGGCGATTGCCTGGAATTGGTCTTCGATTTCTGATGCAATCTGCCTTTCCAATTCTCTTGCATATTCTTCCTTGGCCAAGCTAGTGAATAGTTCTGACATTTGGATCATTTGCCTAGCTTGATGTTGGAGAATGACAGACGGTGATGAGGTCTCGCGATATTACTGATACAAGTGGTGCCCATGTAGCCATCCTGATGATTCTGTAGTACTTGGGGGAGGTTGTTCCAATGGCACGTCAGTCCCTTGTGTACAATAGTCATATTGCTGATCTGGCACTAGCTCCTCTTGTGGCTCATCGACTAGCATGGCATCGATGGGCGGTTCGAGTGTTGATGTAGTCTCAGGTTCTGGTGTCAATCTTTCCCTTGGTTCAGGTGCCGATCTTGTCTCGAGCTCTAGTCTGGTGCTGTTGGTGGAGACTTATTGGTTGTAGTTGTGCACCGAGCTGTAGCATCTCATGGGGCAATTCTGTAATCCCGCCCTCCAGAATAGGTACCTCTGCTAAGGCATCTGCACTTATCAATGTGATAGTTTGAGAAGTTGGTGACAGCTCCCATACTAGCGAGAAGGGTATGTCCAACTCCTCAATTGGTTTTGGTGACTAGGGCAGAGTCATTTCTCTTTCTTCTAGTTCTTTTTTGATGATTATAGCCAATAAGTGTGGAATTTTACGTTTTTGGCCTGAAGAACCATCGAGTTTCTTGATAAAGAAAATGATGAAGTGCTGGACCCAGTCTTGTTTTAGCTTCCTACTCAGCAAAACAAATGTGCGGAGTGGAAGGGAGCCATCTTTGCCGTACTTAATTCCTAGGATTGTGGATAGGAATTGTGCTACTTCCTTGAGGCGATGGTCAAGGATTGTGCGAAGCAATATGCCATCTCTATGGATCAATGTGCCCTTGGTGAGGAGAGACTATACTTCAATAAACTTTGCATCAACAGACCATTTAGGGTATTTGCCACCTTGGTTTGGCAGTGAGAAAGCCCTTTGAATGACTGTACTATCGAGGATAATGTTGAGTGGGCTCTGCTGTACAGTGATTGTACCGTACTTGCCATCCTTTGCATTGTTGGAGTAGTAAGAATGGAGAAAGTCCTTGATGTAGGTGGTCAGGGTAGGACTGTCCTCCAAGGATTTGAGGCTCTCATGCAAACTACCTAGACCCCGTTGCTCTAAGTAAGATGTTGTTTCTTGGGAAAGAACATAAGTCGATGTTGTTGAGATATGGTGCCATGAGCACATAGATTAAAGGGAAAAGGTATGTGATAAGGAAAGAATTAAAGTAGCCACCCTAGGATGTGGACTACATGATGTGGAGATGTGGATTGAGGATATCCACAAGGAGAGATGTGGATGAGAGGATCACACATGTGTTGACTATTCAAGGGGCACTCTCTATATTAGAGGCCTATCATGTATTGTTGAATACACATTGCAAGAGATATAGATTTGCTATCTCCCTCTCATGTCTTATTTAGTGTTCTTTGAGCGTCCATAGTTCTTATGCTCATCTAGTCACACTAGGCTTAGTGGCGATCACATGTTGTCTCTTTAACATGGTATCAGAGCATAGGTTGCCCACAAGCCTAGGTAGTTTAGAGTGAGTGACACACTCTTATCTTGATGTTACGGAGAGTTTGTGAGATTGTATCCATGAGATAGTTCAAGTTCATGGTGGATTCTTTCAATGTTCATTGAGAGCTTTGAGATTTGTGAGAAAGAAAGATCTGAAAGAGAGAGAAATCTTTCATTGTGTGTGAGAGAGAGAAGGTTTTCTTAGTCCTACCCTACTCTACAGTATCTACCTAAGCCTCTACATCTTCATGGTACTCCAATCAATAGCAAATGGTCGACTCCCTTGCACCACAACCTCCAAGTACTAGTCAACGGACTCCACTATGAATAGCGATGGCTCCAACCTCGTAGCAGACTCCAACACAGCTACTCCTGGCTCACGTTGCCTCTAGCAATGACTCCTCAGTAGCCTTACACAATCAAGGCACACGCATCAATGTAGCAAAGCACAGGAAAGCTTTACTCTCAGTTATACTCTTATTGGCTTTGGGATTACCCTTTGCCAGCATCCACAATGCACGAGCCACTTCTGCTTTCAGTTTTGCCTTGATTTCAAGATCCTCGTTCTCTCTTTCCCTCTGATTGAGTTCCCTTTGAGTGAGTCCTCTCCCATTCTCCATACCGATATATTTAGCTCTGCCAGCCACGTTTCTATTCCTTTGTCCAAGAGGGAGAGTAGTAGGCTTATTAGCTGCTATACTGGTCATAAGCGCGTGCATAGAAACTTGGTCGGTCTTGCCCGACTCTTCCAAGGTCTCTGCAAGAAGAGCGACCAACCTTCGATGCACGACAGACTGCTAGCAAATGGGAGAGGCGATCATCGCCTTGGCTTTATGATCCTCCAGTGCCTACATTTAATAGCCAGCTCACAGCAAGGTAGCCCGCTGCCAATGCCTCCTATGTGCAGCTTCTCCAACGACCTTCAAAGGCTCTACGATACCAATCAGGCCCTCTGCTTCCTACCGGCCAGCACCGCCTCACCCGGTTGTTGCTTCTGAAGCCTAAAGGACTCAGCAGCTCTGCAGCATCTCAAATCCGACTGGCCTTCTTCAACGCCAATTCCCCACCTCGACCTCCAAGCTCCACCAGCCGACCAGCCTTATGGCTCTGTGTGCAGAAGCTTCAAAGCTTCTTATCCTAAGGTATAAACCTTAGGACATGTGGCAGCAAATTAAAAAAAGACACGTGGTAGATAAGTGTAGTGAAGCTAAGTATGGTTAGGTTTAGTTGCATGGTTTAATGTGAACATGATTAAGTTAACTCACCACTATACCATGGTTAAGTCTAAAGGTTAGGTTAATGCCACATCACCATAGTGCCACCTAATCACAAAGTTCCTTGCTAAGCACAATATGGAATTCAGCATGTGAATCCCTATGCCACATCATCAAGGCCCCTCTTCTTCATAGATACTTCGACTAGCCATAACTTACAATCCAAGAAGAATTTGGCCACGCTCCAAAAAGGAAAAGTGATCGTCTTTTTGAGCTCTATGCGCCTGTCAGATAAGAATCATTGTTAGTAATTAGACACTGCCAATATTGAAAGAAATCAATTGGTAAGACCTTTGCAATAAATGATAAATCAAAGCATGAATGCACACATAATTGTCATAAGCATGCCGAAAGCACAAGTGCATGAGATGACCATAGAATGAAGCATGGTATCCACACATAAAGCATCAAGGCACATGGAAGAACAAAGCATCATGCATGAAGTTACACAAGGAAGAAGATTGGAGATTGAAGAACTAGCAGGTCAACTACATAGCATCGTCATCAAGCCATGAGCCAAAAGGTGACATCAATAGAATGTATTGAGAAAGTAAAATCCTTGCCAACCTTGCCTATGTTTTGTAAATCAAGCCTGACCACCTGAGAGTAGCTATGAAAGCACCCAGGGGAGGTATTGACATGTAAACCACACTTAACCACCTTAAGTAGAGATGCATGCACTAAGGGGAGGTGATGGAATATAACTCACATCTGACCACCTTGTAGTAGCCAAAGGATCATGGCACCAAGGGGAGGTGTTGAGATATGGTGCCATGAGCACATAGATTAAAGGGCAAAGGTATGTGATAAGGAAAGAATTAAAGTAGCCACCCTAGGATGTGGACTACATGATGTGGAGATGTGGATTGAGGATATCCACAAGGAGAGATGTGGATGAGAGGATCACACATGAGTTGACTATTCAAAGGGCACTCTCTATATAAGAGGCCTATCATGTATTGTTGAATACACATTGCAAGAGATATAGATTTGCTATCTCCCTCTCATGTCTTATTTAGTGTTATTTGAACCTCCATAGTTCTTATGCTCATCTAGTCACACTAGGCTTAGTGGCGATCACATGTTGTCTCTTTAACAGATGTGGGTGGCCAGACAAGTTCTAGTGATTGGGTCTTGTTAATGGCTATGTAGGCCGGTTGTGACTGGGGTGGCATTTGTTCTACTTGGTCATGCACTGAATCTTCTTTGGAGCTATTGCTTTGGACCATGAATGCCTGTGGTCTCCATGGTTGAGAGGATGTAGATGGCTGCAAACTCTGGAGGGGGTCCCGTGGTTGAGGCAGTGGGCTCTTTCTACGCATCCTCTTTAGTGGCGGCATCTTTTTTGGACCTGCATCAATGTGATGTAGTGTACCATTGATCTTTAGATTGATTGGCATGCCGGTATGACCTTTTTGTGCGTGTGTGTGGGAGAGAGATCTTTTTTAATACATGCTTTGAGAGTGTGGAATGAAAGTGTGTGGTACAATTATTCATGCAATCATCTATGTGTCTAAGCGAAAGCGTGTGAGTGTACGTGACCTAGTAGCTAGGTAGGGACTAACTATATGCTTTTTTGCTTGGATTTTCATAGGGCAGCTAGAACTCATTCATCACTTCTGAGCCCTAGGTAAAATCAATTGATGCTACCTATATGTGCGAAGACGTACATATCAAGTGAGTGCTCGTGATACAATCTAATCCTAACTAAGGAAAACTTGGTTTCCCAAATCTTCATTTTTGTCAGGGATGGCTTGCGTGTTGATGTAGTAGTGCTTCAGTCGGCTCCTATTTATTGTTGTGCTGAATTGGACTCCATCTAATGTTTCAAGTAGCACAGCTCTGATGGGATTCATCTTTTGTACTCGGTATGGTCCTTGACCTAGATACTTTAGTTTCCCCTTGTGTACTTTGGCATTGTATAACAGGACTAAGTTGCCTTCCTTGATGTCTTTAGCTTTAAGGTTTTTGTCAAACCATGCCTTTCTTCTGCGTTTTTCTGTTGTCATGGCATGGTAGGCAACTAATCTTGCCTCTGTATGCTTTTCCAACTGATAGAGCCTTTCTTTCAAGGATTCATGGTCACCCATGCGTTCCTGTACTACGATGCGTAGACTTGGTATTACAAATTCGAGTGGGACCATAGCTTCAAGGCTGTACACCAATTGAAAAGGTGTGTTCCCTATATTGACCTTGAATGTGGTTCTGTATACCCATAAGGCTGCATTCAGTTTCTCTGCCCAATCAGAACGCTGTGGTTCTACTACCTTGGTGAGGATAATGCATATTATTTTATTGGTGGATTTTGCTAGTCCATTCCCTTGGGGGTAGTAGGGTGTGCTTTTTCTATGGATTACCATGAAGCCAGACAAGAGTTCTTGGATTACCTCATTGACAAAATGTGTGCCTCTATCCGACACAATTTCAATGGGGCATTCGAATCGGGTGATCACATTTTCATATAAGAATCTTGTGCTTCTGGCATCTGCCTTTCTGACTGCTTTAGCTTCAGCCCATTTTGTAAAGTAATCAGTGGCCACAATGATGTAGCGTGCCTATGTTCCTTTTGCTGCTGGATGTATGGGACCCACATAGTCAATCCCCCATTTTTCAAATGGTTTTTGTGCAACAATTGTTGTTAGGGGATTGAAGTTTTGTGTTGTGGTTTAATAGTCCATTGGCATACATCACAGCCTTTTACATACTCATAGGCATCTGCCCACAGTGTTGGCCACCAGTAGCCTGCGAGGAGAACTTTTCTTGCTGTGGCTTCCCCTTGGAAGTGTCCTCCCTGCAATGCCTTCATGGACTTCACTCAGGATTGGCATGATCTCATGAGGCATTACACATCTTCTAATATCTAGTTTTTGCCCATCTTGTACAATTGTCCTGCAATGAGTTGATAGGGTGCAGCCTTTAGAATCAATTTTCTAGCATCTACTGCTTTCATGTCAGGGGGGTGGTCTTCCTACCATCAAGTAGCCAATGATATCTCCACACCACTCTAGAACAACATCTATTTGAAATAGTGTGGCATCTAGTAAGTCGTCTTCTACTCCAGTGGCTTCTTCTCCTAACTTGACTCGAGACATGTGATCGGCAATGTAGTGTTGGGCATCTTTGCAGACCACTATTTTGAAGTTGAATTCTTGAAGCAAGAGGAGCCATTTGGTTATTCTTCCTATGGTACACGGACGGTTCACAAGATAGAGAAAAGAGAGAGGGGGGGATGGTAGAGAGGGGGGGGGTAAGGGGGAGAGAGTGGAGAGAGAGAAGAGTGAGAGAGTGAGTGAGAGAGAGAAAAAGAGAGAGGTGGTGTTGGAGGGGGGAGGGGGAGGGGATGGTGGACATGGAGGGGGAGGGGGGAGGGGGAGGGGGAGGTGGAAATGGAGAGGGAGGGGGGAGGGGGAGGGGGAGGTGGAAATGGAGGGGGAAGGGAGAGGGGGAGGTGGAGATGGAGGGGGAGGGGGGAGGGGGTGGTGGATAGGAGATGGAGGGGGGAGGGGGAGGTGGAGATGGAGGGGGGAGGGGGAGGGGGAGGGGGTGGTGGAAGAGGGAGGGGGGAGGGAAAGAGAGAGAGAGAGAGAGAGAGGAGAGAGAGAGAGAGAGAGAGGGAAAGAGGGAGGGGTGGTGGAAATGGAGGGGGAAGGGGGAGGGGGAGTTGAAAATGGAGATGAAGGGGGAGGGGAGGTGAAGATGGAGGGGGAGGGGAGGGGGAAATGGAGGGGAGGTGGAAATGGAGGGGGGAAGGGGGGAGGGGGAGGTGAGAAATGGAGGGGGGAGGGGGAGGGGGAGGTGGAGATGGAGATGGACGGGGGAGGGGGAGGTGAAAATGGAGGGGGGAGGGGGAGGTGAAAATGGAGATGGAGAGGGGAGGGGGTGGTGGAAATGGAAGGGGGAGGGGGAGGGGAGATGGAGGGGGAAGGGGGAGGGGGGTGGTGGAAATGGGAGGGGGAAAAAAAAAGAGAGAAGAAATAAAAAACTTGACGGATGAAAATCAAAAGGGAGGGAGAGGTGGTCACCTAAATGCTCTCCAAGTCTTTCTCGATGTAACGGGATTGTTGAGGAACAATGGACGGTGGGTTATCGCTGCGAGATGGGCTCGAAGTCACTTACAATGTGAGAATTGGAGTAAGGTGGTGGTCGATGGAGAGGGAGGAGTGTCTTGCGTAGGGCTCGGAATGAAGAAGAGAATGGAGGCAAAAAGTGAAAGATGAAGAATGAGGGGGTGGAGTGGGTTTTTATAGGATTTGAGTTTACGTTTAGGGTTCAACCCTAAACTCTTCCCAAGCCATAACTCTTTATGGATAGCTCAGTTTGCTTTTCTACAAAAAGGTAAAATTATTGAAATTGCAAGCTCTACGCATTCGTGTCCACTACCTAGCCTGATTGTTTATCATGTGGCTTCTATTTAAGAAATAAAGAAAATTTCTTCAGGTAGTAGCACAAGGTTGATGCTTGGGGTTGATATGTTTGGCTAGAAATGGAAAAAAATTTTACTCTCCTTGCCCTTGAGTGTTATGTTCATAAAATTTCGAAGTAGTTTGTTTTTTATACATACCTACGTATGTTTACTCACTACTTGAGATGCTAGTCTCCCCGGCAGTGGCGCCAAATGTTGGCTCTTTCCTACTGCTTTTGTAGGAAGAGCTGGGTTCTCTCAGTATGTAGGGTTCCGAGGCTTTTTGTCACCTACAGATATATTAGAGTTGTCGATTGTAGTATACATGTAGCTTAGGACCTCGAGTCGTGTTTCGGTGCAAGATGTAGGCTTAAGTGTGGTAAGCAAACAAAGTGCATGCATGTGTAAAAGGAACGTGTATCATCATGATTGAGGTAATGAAGGCTTTCGCCTTCATTGGGGGTTGTAGGGTTTAGGAGGAGTTTAAGGGTTAGAAGGAGGTTCCAGGGTTAGACGGAGGTTCCAGGGTTTAGAAGGAGGTTCCAGGGTCTAGAAGGAGGTTCTAGGGTAAGAAGGAGGTTCCAGGGTTTAGAAGGAGTTCCATGGTTTAGAAGTAGGTTCCAGGGTTCAGAAGGAGTCCAAGGTTAGGGTAGACTATATGGTGGAGAATGCATCTCCCTCGTAGATCAAGGAGTTTTAAGGGTTGAGAAACGAAGGGTTTAGGGGGAGCATAGGAGTGGGAGAGGAAGAAGGTGTAAGAGCATGGGGGAAAGAAGAGAGAGGAGGGAGGAGGAGGAGAGAGGAGGAGGAGGAGGAGAGAGGAGGAGGAGGAGGAGGGAGGAGGAGAGGGAGAGGATGGGTTGCAAGGTTGGAGGAGAGGGGAGGAGGAGTTGCAAGGTTAGGACATGCTTTTGGACGTGGAGTGCAAGGAAGCGTGGACACTTGAGACAAATGCTTAGAATACCAAAGTAGACTCAACACAATGCCCCAAAGAGTGTGGGCTTCATTCCATTATGGGGTATTTATACAAGTTGGAGAGCTTCTCTCTCTGCATGTAACACAAAGTTGTATCACAAAGTTGTAACACAAAGTTGTATCACAAAGTTGTAACACATTCTCTTTCTACATGTAGAAGTTGTAACACAAAGTTGTATCACAAAGTTGTAACACATTCTCTTTCTACATAAGTTCATGTTGGCACAGAGTCAACACTATCCTAGCCAACATTTAATAGTTGCATAGTGTTGCTGAGCCCCCTTATTTTAACCTCATATAAGCCAAAGAAATTACTGAGCTTGAAGCCATCTCCTTAACATTGCAGGTTTGAAATCATTAAAGAATCCATGCACATTTAGACTAAGAAAGAAGAAAACCAAGTCTAAGCAATCCATAAATTAATTCTTTTTAGGCTTCTTCTTAAAGGGAGCAAACCCTTAGTGAGCTAGGCTTAATTCCTTTGGTAGTCTTCTTCTTCTCCTTATTGCATAACAACTTCTGTAGAGGGGCTCTAATCTCATTATCCCTACTCTTCCTTCCCTTTACTTCTATGAATTGAGGGAATTCTTATTCATCAGCATTTTCTTGTCTTCTTTCTCCAATTTCTCCTCAAAGCTTTGGGTTGCAAAGACTACATCATCCAATTTTGACTCTGAGTTAGAGCCTTCATATGGATCTTGGAAGACCTCAAAAGGATTGGGTGAGTTAAGAACGAGATTAGGAAGGGGATTCTCCTTTCAAGATCATGTCTACCCCTCCTTGCGTTTCATTCACAGGGGACTTGT